>NW_013528891.1:863145-1198461 GCF_000836235.2 Papilio xuthus
CGGCAATGCGACGCCGCGAAAAAGATAGAAAAAGAAAGTGTGAAAAAATTAAATTAGTGAAAAATGTAGTTGTTAAATTAATGTTGTTTTATAGTTTTGAAGATGTTTATATTATAGTTTGAGATATTATATATATTTGATTTGGTGCAATCGCCTTGCAATGCTGTTGATAATGAATGTAGAAGATTAAATAGCATTGTGAATAGAAAGTGTTATTCATTTACACCAATTGCAAAACAGTACAACTCCTCTGCGGCGGAAACGTTCAGAGGTCTTTGTACATAATTTTGACTGGAAGATACCTGATGTACACGGGCATATTATAGACTTACTTATTGTTTTTAATTTCGCACCGACGAAGTCTTGAGCGACCGCTAGTATGTTAGCTTAAGGTAACGTTGCATATGTCATTTTGTGAAACATCTATAACTTCTTTGGATTAATTAGCCAAAGGGCGTAAAGTTTGTATAATAAATATTGCTAATATACAATTCTTTCGGTATATTGTTTATCTTTGTATGTATATTTTATCTATAAGTACATAAGAGGATTGCACTTCACAATTCATAAATATTAATAGTGTTTATTAGTCATAGAGTAAAAAGCTTTCCAGTTTTATAAAATAACTAGCAGTCGCCTGATACTCAATCCGGAATTAAAAAACTTAATTAGTAGCCTATGTGTTCTTCCAGACTATGTTCTACATCTATGCCAAATTTCATCAAGATCCGTTGAGCCGTTACGAAGATACCTTACCAAACATCCATCTATCCATCCATCTAAACATTCGTATTTATAATATTAGTAAGATACTAGATGTGGCCCGCGACTCCGTCCGCGCGGAATTAAAAAAAAACTATTGGTCGCAGAGTAATGTTATATAGCCTAAAGCCTTCTATAAATGGACTATCCAACAAAAAAAATTCAAATTAGCGAGATTAGCGCGTTAAAACGAACAAACTCTTCCGCTTTATAATATTAGTATAGGTAATCTGTACACACGATACTGCGCTAGAATAACAAATGAAACATGTAAAATGCGGTTCAACGTTCAGAAAAACAAAAGAAGTCAATAGCCACACTGCGCAGGCGTTATACCAGCCTTGAACCCACGACCTCTGTATCGTTGATTCATCGCAAATCATCATGGTATGCTCAAACCTATACGATTAGAAACATGACTAGTAGACAGACGTACACGATATTTTTTGCTCTGATTAGGTTAGTCGAGTCGTGTGTTCGAATTGTATTTTTTGTAACATAACATTGCTGCTTGTGTTCGAATTAAGGCATCGGATAAGGCGATGAGCTGGGCGGAGTTGGGCTATGTCAAAAATATAGCACATAGGAATAGGTAGCGGAATAGTAGCTGTTGTCGAACCGCTCGTCGTTAATTTCATGACCACAGCCTTAGACCAACTTTTTCGGTCGAAACACACCTCTTTTGGTTCGTCATTTTATGTTTTGATATTGTAAATTGCCTTTCTTGAATGTGTTAAACAAAGTGGTCGATAATAGTTTGTCTAGAACGTTGACAAGGTCATTTACCTTTGCATAATTTATTTGAACTGAATACCGTATACAATAAACATGTTTGTTTATAGTTAGACTTTTGTTTATGTATTTTTTTGAAATTGTCCTCAATAGTTTTTTGTTTCAAGTTCTTTTTTATAAGATTTGGTGGCAAATGTTCAAGCGGCCACCTGGATTTGCCCAAATCGTTCCGTTTGTATGTAAATACTGAACTACTGAACTGGTTGATTATTACAAAAATCAGTTATGTTTAAATGTTCTCTTATAACATTACATCAACGAATAAGGATTAAACGACATCTCAGTCGCCTAAATCAGATAAGCCGTTTGACTTTTTTTTTATTATTTATTATTATAAGGCGGCATACGAGCGAGCGGCCACCTGAAATCGGTGAAATAGCGAGGTGACCCTTGCCCATAGACATACGCTATTACATATGCGTTGCCTACCTTTAATCGAAGGAGGAGAGGATGCACAGAAAGAAAATATTTTCTCTTTCCATGCATCCTCTAATCCGTAAAGTCCACTTCCACTTACCCAACCCTTCCTCATAGGAAAAAGGGTGGGAAGAGAAAGAGGACTAAATTAAGCCTCCGGGACGCACACTCATCAGACTGTACGCGGAATAGCTTCCACTTGACGCGTGTCTTCTGTGTGGTCGTGGTATTTCACCACGAGCCGGGACAATTCGTGCGAAGATGTTAAAGCGGGCTCTACCACTGTTTGAATTGAAATTGAATTTATCTTTTTTATTTTAAAGAAAATTATACGTAATAGTTTCTGGTTGCAAGCCAAGCACTGCTTGATAAACGTGTCTGTGACGTCATGTCCTATATATCCAGACATGGCGTCGGGACGCCGGGCGCCTCTACCCACGCTCACCCCCTACCCTTACTACATGGTTACTTTTATTTTAAGTTAATAAATAATTGGTGAAAATTATTAACTTAATAGAGTACAATACGCAAATGAACCAAATTAAAAAATCTATATTTTTAAATGCATATAATTCGAGTTTTTATTTAGTTTCATCTGTCCTGATGTTTGTCACCTTTGCAAATTCAATTTGATCTAGTTCCCTGTTACTGATGAACCTAATATTTTGCATACATGTGTAAATCGTGTGACAATGCAATATTATAATAACATGATGCTGGTCTGATGATGGAACTGGTGGCCATAGGAACTTCACGATGAAACGAAATCTCATACTTTTGGGCTCATTTAAATCGTTTTTACGAATAATTTGTCTTTTTGATTTTTTTTTACTTTATTTCATAATAAAAGCTAGTTTTTAAATGATTTTTTATTCTAAATGTTACTAATATTATAAATGCGAATGTTTAAATGGATGGATGTTTGTTTGAAGGTATCTGCTGAACGACTGAACGGTAAACATACATAGAGAGGCAGGAATACATAGGCATTTTTTTAATCCCACGCAGACGGAGTCGCGGTCGACCGTTAGTTCTATAATAACTCTTATAATGCAATCTTGTTGATTTTAGTAGAACATTCAAGAGAATCCAGCACTTTCTTCAAACCAACCTACCATGAAACATTCAAACAAAGACGAATACATTACTGGTATTTACATTAATGCTGTATCACGAAGTAAATCACTTTCTAAGATAAAGTTCAATGGACGCGATGACTGGATAATAATCGTTACATTCGCGAATAATATTACGTATAAATTTGAACGGCCTACACGAACATGTAAATCTCTGTTTTCTATTAAAGAAAGTATTGTTTATTCTCGACAATATATGGCATTTATCTTGAATGCCCGATATTTTGTAATTTTCCTAGTTAAATTGTTAAGAATCCGCAAATTGCATTTTAATTTAATTTATCACATAGTTTCGGATTTTCGTTGAATTTGGGTTCCGCTCGCTTATTTACCACCTTATGATGAAAAAAAATCCAGTACACTAGAAAAGTCACCTTCAATCATACATACAAAGTTCAAAATCATACAACTGGCATGATGTAAACACTAACTGGCGTCAGTGATACAAAATAGTCCATACCAGGCTTTTTTTTTCTAGAGAGGAATGCTTTATGCATACTCTGCGCCCCGGGGGGGAAGACGCGGTAGTTATGTGGGATTCTCCTCCATAGAGGAGGCATACCCACTAAACCTCTCTGTTCCTCCAACGCATCGGGACGGGACCACGGGCACGCTTTCGCTCTCGTCCGCGTCATACCAGGCTTGCGCCAGCTAGCCATGTCCTACTGTACTGGAAAAATGTAAATCGTTATGTGAAAGAGACAAGAAGTCTGGTGCATTTAAAAATGCGCGCGTGCACTTTGGCACGTTTTAATTTTCTTTGAACTTCAAATTTATATAACGTACTAATCGTGGGTTTCCGAGACAAAAATAATCTGTATAAAACATATTGTCATCCCTGTCATTACTGTTGATAAAACAGAGGTAACAATATGTTTTAATCGGGGATTTTGGTCTCAGAAACCCACGGCCACACGTGTAATAATGATAAAAATTATCAATGTACTCAATCAGGTCGTTGTATGGATTTAGATATAGTGTAATCGGTCATTATTTTATCATTATTTTTAGCAAACAAATGACAAAATTCACTTTAAATTCCACATAAGTCAATTTCCATGAAATTATTCAGGATCCTAATACACTACTACTTTAATGATCAATTAACGATTCTGAGTACGGGAGTAAGACAGAGAGTTCATTTCAAATTTCCTTATGCCTCTCTAATAAATAATTAATCTTATATTATATAAAAACGGCTAAAACACTCAAGTATGTTAATCCGGGGACGGCACCGACTAGTTCGAGTAACACGTGAGCGACGGGCCGCGTCCGCGTCCATACCAGTCCCGCTCACCCTAATGTCCCCGATGATCTCGTAACTAGCCGGTGCCGCCACCGGACGAATATACGTGAGTGTTTTAGCCGTTTTTATACAAGTGTATGGTGTTTCACGAAAGTTTAAATAATTTAATTAAATATTTTGATAGAATTCAATCACCTCCCTGACCTTGTTCCTATTACGTAGGGTAGGCGCACCAGGTTTCGTCCTCCAAACCATTGTATCTGCTTTCATTTATCTTCAACATCTACTTCATTTCTATCAAATATTTCGATAGAATTACAGTAATAAATGCAGACTATACAGTTATCATTGTAATGTTCAACTTCCGTCTGTTTCGTAAAACAGATAGTGGGATTTGTCAACTATTGCAAATGCTGCATTTAGGTTAATTGTACAAGCAAACAGACGTACAATTGGTAGAGAACTTTCCATAAGTAATACTGTTGGAAAATAAAAATAAAACTATAGGCAATAATTAGTCTAGAGTTATTTAATAAAGATACAATTAGACGTTGTTTAGTTTTTTTTTAATTCAGTAATGTCAGCGTCGGATGAAAGGGTTGACTACATAGATAAAGGACGTTGTCAATAATTTTCCATAATATTTTTATGGAACACGTAGAATTCTATCATCAAAAATAGATACAAAATAACTGCTTCAAAGTAGATAAATCTACACTAAGGGACGCCTTTAACAACTCTGAGTGCGACAGTTAAACATTTAAATATTTTTATAAACTCGTCTGATATTTATTTACATGAGTCATCGATTTCTACACCTTAAGATCCAATGTCAAGTGGGGACCCTGACCGTGCTGCGGGCGTTCACCTCGTGCAAACTCTTGGATTAGCAATGCGCCCAATCGCAACACGTGATTTGAATTTAATTGAATAACGGATGTATACCATTGTAACTTACAATTGAATTATCAGCTGGACTATCCTTTTGATGTGAATAAAAGTAAGAGACGAACGAACTTGAAGATATTTTAAACGCCATTTGTATGGAAACAATCAACGGGGTCATATGAATGTCGGTGTGGTATCGCCCTTAGTGTTGTAACTCATTCTGAATAATGACTAGAGTGTAATTATTATAAACTAGTTGTCGCCCGCGACTACGCCTGTGTGGAATTAAAAGAAAACTTAATTAGTAGCCTATGTGTTCTTCCAGACTATGTTCTACATCTATGTGACAGCGAGATCCATGCAGGCGTTCTAGAGATACCTTCTAAAAAACAGCTATTCATCCATGCATCCAATAATATTTTATTAGTAAGGTAGCGTCTAAAATTGTTCAAGATGAATTTTACAATGTTTCAAATACAAATTTTAGACTTAAATTATGATATTCATGAACTAAACCGTAGACGTACATTTATTGTAACTATTCTGTTTTTAACATGTTTTGTATTTTAGTTTCTAACCTTATAAGACGCTGCATTGCAGCAAGGAGTACTGCAGCCTGTACACGAATTATTTTTATATAAAATCGATCGCAAGCCGCAACCCTACACGCCATGTCACGGTGCTAGAAGGTTAAAATTAAATTTAACAACTCCTATGAATGTTCTAAAAGAAATTGTCATCCAACCGCGAATATCCCACTTGTTTTTAAACATAACGTAATCTCCATTTTTATTGTAGCATATAAGTAACTAACCGTGTGTTTCTGAGAGCTGAACCTCCGTTTTAAACATATTATCACTGTGTTGACAATGACTGGACAATGGATGGACAGGGATGACGATATGTATTATATAGAGATTTTGGTCTCAGAAAACCACAGTAAGTGGATTCCTGTACTATTATGTTTATATTATATGAACAAATATAACAATTTATAATTTTAACAGTACAAAATAATCAACATTTTTATGGAGCATATCAAGGATTCATTAGGACTGAAATAATTTTTTTTTATAATATAAAAGTATGCAGTTTTAATTTTATTTATAATAGAACAAGTTGTGTATAACACCAAATCCATGTTTGTTCATCATCGCAAAAATATATTCATCTCTTTTATTCTTTGAGAATAAACTGAGAGAGCAATATATTTCTGTAACTTGTCTACGATATTGGAACCACTGATTGCTGTTACGAAAATATAGTACCAACATTTAAATATATTCAAATAGAAATGTTCTTTATATTTTAATCAACATACAAAAGTAGTTCATGTTTTATTATCTTATAATAACATTTAAATTAATTTCTTTATCTGAGATAGTGGCTCTTTGTAACCGTGTCACTGAATTTTAAGTCTTCTCTAAACCTTGCTGTTAAGTACTCAATTACCATAGTACAAGTTGAGAACACACTGAGTTCACTATGACGAAAAATTTATTGTTAACATCATTGTGAATAAGGGATTTATCTAAACTTCTTCTTGTTACATTTTTCCTTCAAATTGTGAACTTTGGATTATTTTTACCGCCATCGTACACTCTCTCTTTTGAAGAAAAAGAGATCTGAACCACTTCAAGAATAGGCCTATCTCACAAGGTCCAAGTAAAGTGCTGGATAACTACCTAAGAAATGAACAGACACATTACACAACTTGTCAAAATAGTTTGTATTTCAAAGATTATTTGGAGATTGTGAAAGGCCAACAACGACTCCATTTGACAAATAAGTTCCAAGCTTATTTAAGACTTGGACTTGAAACAGATTCTTATCAATTAAAAGTAAATATTATGAATTAAAGTATTTTACAAACTATATTTTTTAACCACATACATACATACTTTTGTAGTAAATATTAAAAAAAATCATAAACACATATTTTTTTAATCTATCCTAGACCTCTTGTGTATCACCATCTTTATTTTAACATTTACATATGAATGATTGAATGCTTGGTTTAAAATTACTTAAATTCGTTCAAAATATTCCTATTTGAAACCTTCATAAGTACTCGTTGTACAACTGAGCCATGACCGCGAAGATATTACTATGAATAAAAACTGGACAACACAAGGTTTTAGGATATGTTTGGTACTTTAAACGTAAATTTTATTATTATGTAAAAACAAAACTGGCTTAAGATGTGGCCATGATACCTCCATAAAGGAAAACAATAGTTTTTTTTATAAGATAAGGGGACAAACTAACTGGGGGTACACAGGTTGTCAACGACACCCATAGACATCCGCATAACAAGAGGACTACACATGCGTTGCCGGCTGTAACCATAAAATTAATCGTTACAAACAAACAATAATACAGATTATAAACTTATATATGTTAATTATTTTGCTCGAATGGCAACATTGGATGTAAGGTGCATGATTGACGTCTGTCAGTGTCACTGTATCTGTCAGTAGTGCGCGTGGTCGTTTGACAAGTGATAGACTTGGTCAAGAGACAGCGCTCGCGCCGGTGTGCGCACTCACTGAATAAAGCAGTATCGGATTGTGATATCGACCATTTAAATAATTGTAAAGCAGTCTCAAAAAGGTCTCCCTCTCACTGGAGAAGTATCGAGTAGTCACAATGAAACACTGGTTATATCTTGGTGCGAGTCAACTTTATTTAAATGCGATCGGCAAGTCGATAAACATACAAAATAAATCTATATCGTGATCTAAACAATATGTTCTGCCATCTATTGATATAATTATGGAAACTTAATTGACATAGCGTTTGACATTCCGCCCACCATGGACATACCATGTCCATTACTTAATATACTAAATTACAATATATGTACAAAACCTAAACATGCTACAATAAGAAAAAATAACCAAAACAATCTTCAATGAAACTATATCTTAACATGTGCCTTTTGTTTCTTAACTAAACCGCCCACCGACAACATATGTGGGTTAAAAATTCATACTTATGTAATCTTAAATAAAGTACATGTTGTATATAAAATTAAAAAGTTAAACCAACTTATAAGCTAAATAAACAAACAATTGAGAACTATTCATAAACATAACCTATATATTTAGCTTAAGAGGTAACTGGTAGTACAATCAACTTCGGCACAGGTTAAATTTCTTAGTAGTTGAACAATTAGGATATTTAATTTTAACCTTAACCTTATTATAAATCCTTTACAGTACGTTCCTTTGATTAATCTATTTAGTTTAGAAAATCTTGACAATATATTTTCATCGTTTATGACTGCTGAATATTGTTCCTTCAAATCTGGATTTCGTATAAGTCGTTTCTCTAACATGGGAAAACGCCTTAATGCTATATCTCTGGACCCACTATACTTACAACTTGGATCATAAAATTTATACGATAAGTGAACAATATTAATATTGTGACAATTGTTGAGAGTTTCGCTATGGCTGATTGCTTTAAGTTGACCAGATAAGATCCAACCCAGTGTGGTATTCTGAGCAACTAAATGACTGGACGGATCCTTGACTATTCCTTCTAACAATATCTGGCTATAAACTTCAGCTCCAAGAAGCAGATCTATCTTGTTCGGTACATCGAATGAAGGATCTGCCAGGGCCATAGACGACATAAAATTAGTGGACTGTTCTTTAATCTTTCTTTCGGGTAAGAGAGTTGTGAGTTTCTTCATTACAAAAGCTTCAACATTAATTTGAAAGCTGGGGTCTATGCGGGATTGAATTCTAATCGTAACCATTGAAGTGCACATAATAGACGCACTAGGATCACCGCCTAAACCTGAAATTACTCTCTTACTGGATGTGCGTTTCAAGCCTAGCAACTGAACTGTGGACTCCGTCACAAACGAAGCCTGAGATCCCTGGTCTAGCAGGCACCTTAAATCAAAAAGAGTTCCGTTCCTAGACTGTGCTTTAAGTAACGCAGTGGCTAGCAAAACTTGAGTGTGACTACTCGAAAAACAACTTACAACATTGGTGGACTCGCTATCGGAGGTAGTAGCTGGTAAATTCTCAACATGAAGGGCTGAACTACCTTCCTTATTACCAATGGAGACATTTTTGAGATGAAGGAGAGTATGATGTTTCTTATTACAAAAGCGACAACGACTCGATTGCCGACATGAGTATACGGAGTGATTGGCACCCATACAATTAAAACATAAATGATGTGTTTGGACAAACTTACGACGCGCTTCAACATTTTGACGACCGAATTTCTTACAATAGCTTAACCTATGATTTTCCCGACAAAAAGAACATGAGTGTGTGGTTACACTAGTTGATGCATGATATGACTTAACTGAATGACTGCGACTTGACATATGTCTTTGTTCCTTATTGTCAAGAAATTCAAGAGACCTAAAACGATGCTCAAGAAACTCCTGAAAAGTTTTAAATTTAGGCAATTCATTGGGCGACTCACTAATCTTAGCCTCCCATTGCTTACGTGACTCATTATCTAATTTTTGACATAAAATATAAATAATTAAAATATCCCAGTCATCAACTTTAATGCCTAAATTCCTTAATGCATTCAAACATTCATTAGATGTATCAAGAAGTTCCCTCAGTCCGTTAGACGACTCGACATGTATAAATTTTTGATTCATAAACCTCTTTAAGATGCAATTCGCTAAATATTTTTTATTATTATATCTGGTTTCTAATTGTAACCAACAAATGGAATAATTGCAACTTGATACAGGTACATGTTTTAAAAGACTTTCGGCATCGCCACTTAAATGAGTCTTTAAATAATGCAACTTCTGTACGTCATCCAAAGAATTGTTGTTGTGTATCAAACTAATAAACAAATCGCGAAAACTAATCCAGTCCGCATAATTGCCAGAGAAAATCGGCAGCTCTATTTTTGGTAACTTAACAGACGAATGCATATTTATGTGCTTTGATTGACGTTCAGAATTTTCGACAGAACTACAAGTTGACATATTTAATTTTTTTAACAATTCTTTTAGTTCCGTTTTCAAATCAAGATACAACTCTTTGGTTGTCTCGTATAAATTAGTCGTATTATACTCCGACCTTTCAAACTCGGTCGGTTTAACAGAGCTGACAATTTTGACATGATTGTCAGAAAAAGACGACCATTCCGTTTCTAAATTTTCTAATCTTGTTTCAATGTAAGAAACTGTTATTCTATCCTTTGCAGCCTTCTTAAAGTTTACTTGAGCCTTGGCAATGGTAGAATATAAATTACGTTGCACATTACTTAACGCTTCCATAATGACACTGACGTTGACAATGACAACTTTAAGTCAACGCTTGTCAATAACAAAATTGTTCAAACACTCACGTCACGAAGCGGTCTGACGTCGTCTCGTCAATATATGGACTCCTTTGCCAACACTGCTTGCGTATATTTTCCAAGTCCAATTCCGCTATAGGTTAAGCGGTGTCCTGGTAGCGCCATCTAGTTTGTCCAAGTCCCAACATACTCTTCCTTGTATGTAGTATCTTGAAAGCTTGAAATTTTCCACCGTCGGACCACAGTACACTAGTCCAAAATCCGGCTCGAAGGACCATGTAAAGCAGTCTCAAAAAGGTCTCCCTCTCACTGGAGAAGTATCGAGTAGTCACAATGAAACACTGGTTATATCTTGGTGCGAGTCAACTTTATTTAAATGCGATCGGCAAGTCGATAAACATACAAAATAAATCTATATCGTGATCTAAACAATATGTTCTGCCATCTATTGATATAATTATGGAAACTTAATTGACATAGCGTTTGACAATAATAAACCGCTCGGAAATCTCCGACATATATATAACAATACGGATTCCCACCACAATTGGGTAATTTGTATTAAAATAATTAAGTAGTAAACCGCCTAAGTTTAATATGCAGGAAAAATACATGTACAAATTGCTTCGATTCTGTTGCAACAGGAAAATGGCTGACAATGGCTTTTAATCAAAACTTCAAGCTATACAATTTTCTGTTAGCCGACATTTGTCACCGCCCTAGCAATCGATAAGTATTGAAACTAGTGATGTCACCGGGCGGGGTTTGTACAGTCAGCTACATAAATGTATACATTTACTATACAGAAACTTGAATACGCCTTTGGGTTCAAAATTATGTAGCGTAATAGTCTATGCTTCCAACCATGAATGCTATTAACAAAGTACATGCTTTTAAACATTAATAGTTAGAATCCTTTGGTGTGAATGGCGCCGTTTCGTTACCAAATCAAGTGTCAGAATGATTAGTGAGGGGACATAAACGTCGACATTTTAGTAAGGCTAGTGTTGCGCCAGTACACCGGCGCAGTGTCGGATTTTCTCCTAACATTACGTAGTGTTTAGAAATTTCCGAAAATTTGTAAGTTTACATGTTTATGTAGCTGACTGTACAGTTGCAGTATGGGTGTGGACTAATGTATGGTATTGCACATAAATACCATACATTAGATTGCTTAGGTTAGGTAAATGCGTAATTAAAATTTGAACCCATGTTTTCATGGCGGAGCGGCTTCCTTGTCTTAAATACGACCTGTTAAAATAGTTTAGTAATAACAATGATAATATTTCATTCTAACTGTAGCGAGCGTCTAGCTGCAGCGTCGCCGGCTTGAGGTTAACTTGACTTGTAACATGCAGGTCCTGTATTCAAATCCCGCCATATACCTATATGTCTTTCTACTTACATGTGTACATTTATCCGACGTTCTTACGGTGAAGGAAAACATCATGATGCAACCTGCACATACCCACGGAGAAATTCAAAAATTACTGTGAACTCAACGCACTGGTTTAGTGTGGTTGACTATGTCATAGTCTTCCCTAACTTAGGGTAGACTCCGAGCCTACTCTACTCTCTGGCTTAAGTATATTACGTTTATATTTAAAGCAAAGAAAGACCTTCATATTCATATACAAGGTTCGCCTTGATTTGATATGTTTGATCGTGTACTCTCTTTCACTATTCATATATCTGTCTCTGTCTGATTTTATATTAAACACAGTATTCCGTGTGGTCCATACATTACTGGGTGGTTGATTGTTTATGAATAGAACACGGTCTCGCCAGCTGCGATGTGTCAGGAAGCCAAACTTGAACGGTGTCGGGTATCAAGTAATCCCGATTTCCCTTTATTGCAATTTAATTAGAATCGATCTTTGTCGGTTGCATTTTGCTTTTGTAGACAGGTGGATGGTGTTATTCAATATGTGACAATTATATTTGAGTTGTTTTTTATCTTACTTCTTACTAATATTATAAATGCGATGGATGTTTGAAGGATTTCATCTAGATCCATGCAGCTATTCTATAGATATACTAGCGGACCCGACAGACGTTGTCCTGTCTACACGTCTTTAATTTGAATAAATTAATATGAAGTTAATATTTGATGAAAATTGTGAATCTAAACCATTCCCAGATCCCTTAAACACACAAAAAATTTCATCAAAATCGGTCCAGTCGTTTGAGAGAAGTTCAGTGACATACACACTCACAGAAGAATTATATATATAAAGATAGAACAGCTGCATGGATCTAGATGAAATTTGGCATACATATAGAATATAGTCTGAAAGAACACATAGCCTACTAATTTCGTGCGGACGAAGCCGCAGCCGACAAATATATAAGCGTGTGTCTCCATTATGCACGAATGTATAAAAGCTTAATGTTTGCCTTATTTTATTTGAAGAAACAAAAACAGAGATATCAATGTTTTGTACCAATGTTTCGGCAGTGGAAACCTATCATATATATGTTAGTTGATACTGTAAGCTGATATACAAAAGTGCATTTGTAACGTAATAACTATTCTGTAATTCGTCCGTTTCGCTTCTCTGATCCCACTCTCGTTCTCCAAACTTTTACTTTTCAAACATAATTATTAATTATATAATGAGCACAAACACTTTTTTATGTAACTGTACATTACAACATTTAATTTGAAATTCTTTGGATTCAAACAAAAGTAGAGAATTTAATAGCAATTTTTTGTACATAGCTTTTATGTTTGAAATTTTAACTATACCACTTTCTTACTAATATTATAAATGCGAATGTTTAGATATATGGATGTATGTTTGTTTGAAGGTATCTCTAAATCAGTTCAATGGAGCATGATGAAATTTGGCATACACATAGAACATAGTCTGGAAGTACACATAGGCTACTAATTATCTTATATCTTTAAAGGAGCAATTCTTGTATATTGTATTGGAATCTCGGAATCGGCTGCAACGATTTTCATAAAATTTAGTAAATAGGGGGTTTCGGGGGCGATAAATCGATCTAGCTAGGAATCATTTTTAGAAAATGTCATTTTATTCGTGTTGTATCAATAATCAACTTAAACATAAACTTAACTTTTTCTATAGGTAACATCGAAATATATTATTCATATTTCATCATTTTATTAGTAATTCGTACTTAAATATAATTTCCAAAAAACACAATTTAAAAAAATATATATACCGAGCAAAGCTTTGTGATCCAGATTTTGTATTTTTAATTCGTCGCGGGCGACAGCTAGTAATTAAATAAATTTCGGTCGTATACTACGATAAATATAATTATCTTATTACGAGATAACAAGTCTTGTCAAGTGGCAATAAAATAGATGTTGAATATGACGTCACAGGTGCGTTGTAACCTGTTTCGTTCCCTTGTTTGTAGGCAGTGAAGCGCGGCTAATGCACGACGCGCTATCATGCGACTTAGGTTGACTGCACACGCATGTCTTTATTATAAACTAGTTAGTAGCCAATATGATCTTCCAGACTGTGTTCTACATCTATACCAAATTTCATTATCGTTGAGACGCTCTGGAGATACCTCAATCTATATATCAAACATCCATCCGTTTGTCTTAACTTTTGCTTGTACCATATTGTATACATTTATACGTCTAGAGTCTAGCAAACAATCCGTAAAATTTAAGTATATCGTCATAACGGCTGCATGGATCTCTATGCAATTTGGTAGATAGAACACAGCCTAGAAGAACACATAGGCTACTTATCCCGGAAATGTATCCAATTCCCAATATGTTTCATAACTAAACAGTGGTAGAGCCCGCTATAACATCTTCGCACGAATCGGCCCGGTGAAATACTACGACCACACAGAAGACAGGCGTCAAGTGGAAGCTATTCCACGTACAGTCCGATGAGTGTGCGTCCCGAAGGTCTAATTTAGTCCACTTTCCCTTCCTACCCTTTTTCTTATAAGGAAAGGATGGGAAGTGGAAGTGGATTTTCCGGATGAGAGGATGCATGGAAATATTTTCTTTCTGTGCATCCTCTCCTCCGTCGATTAAAGGTTGGCAACGCATATGCAATTGCGTATGTCTATGGACAACGGTCACTTCGCTATTTCAGCGATTTCAGGTGACCGCTCGCTCGTTTGCCAAAAAAAAAAACGGTTCTTGAATTGAATTAAAAGGCACTACTATTAATTCTGTGTTTTCAATTCCGAACGTATTAAGTCGCAGGCAAAAGCTAGTTATTGATATACGATATATAACTTTGTTAAAATTCGTTAAGACCAAAATGAGATCCCTTACTTTTATATGAACAAAATATACACTAGTATACTTTCCTGACAATATAAACTCTAAACCATCATTTTCCAAGTTGTTTTGTTTTACCGTTGATCTATTCGCGATAGAAACTTCCCACGGTGTCCGCATCAACCTGTTACTCATTGTGTATACCACGTCAAGCGGAACTTAAATTCATATATGATATGACACTAGCTGTCGCCCGGGAGTCTGTCCGCGCGGAATTATAAATGAACTTAATAAGTAGCCTATGTGTTCTTCCAAACTATGTTCCATATGTATGCCAATTTTCAGCGAGATCCGTTAAGCCGTTCTGGAGATACCTTCAAACAAATATCCATCCATTCATCTAAACATTTGCATTGATAATATTAGTGACTAGTCTATCTGCGCGGGATTAAAAAAAAACTTGATAAGTAGTCTATGTGTTCTTCCAGACTATGTTCTACATCTATGCCAAATTGCATCGCGAGCGCTATAAATATAAACATACATTTATTTTTATATCATAAGGTGGCAAAAGAGCGAGCGACCACCTGATACATACGATATTGCATATGCCTTGCCTACCTTTAATCGACGGAGGAGAGGATGCACAGAAAGAAAATATCTTTCCTTTTCATGCATCCTCTCATCCGGAAAGTCCACTTCCACTTCCCATCCTTTCCTTTTAAGAATAAGGGTAGGAAAGGAAATAGGACTAAATAAGGCCTCCGGTAATCCATCCATCTATTATTATATTAGTAAGATATGTTTATCTCTCTCATTACCGTTGAAAGAATAAAGACAACAGTATGTATTAATACAGTTTAAATAATACTGCCATGTAAGTAGTTATTTTTGGTACAAGGTTATCTAGATTTGTTTGTCTATGGTGAAAATACGTTATTAAGATAAGAGGAAAATTTTATCATAGACTATACAATTTGAAACAGAACAATTAGCCAATTAATTTTTATGTCGTAGAAAGTGACAAACGTAAATTTATTAAAAAAGACAGTAAGAATTAGTGGGCGTAGCACGAATATTTGTGATAATTGTCTTCGTATGTATAATATCAAAAATAGTGCGACTTTTTTGGTGGACTTTACACACGATAGGGGACACTGAACAAATTTTGTTGATGACGATACGATGATAATTGTCACAAATATTCATGGTATGTCCTTTATCAATCCTGTCTCTATAAATTAAATTGTTAATCGTCAATAATAAAACTGACATGTACATCTTACGGATCTCTACTGTTTAATCCTCTGTATAAGAAAAAAAATATTTCTGTCACACCATCTTTTTTTTTCAATTTAAAAATATGTGTGAAGTTAACCCGCATTTGGCCAACATTGTTGACTGCCTTGTCACTACTAACTTGGGTAGGCTCCGAGCCCCACAGTAGGAACGTATAGTGAGCTGATGGATATAAGAATAAGCTTGTATACACTTGTATTCATTATATTTAAGCCATGACTTTAAAAGTATCTCAGTGTGTCCGAGGGTTTAGCTGACGCAATGTCATTGCTCTTGTTGTCTCAACGCACAATGAACGCAGATAACACTGCCTTTGAAACACTAGCCCCGCCGCAGAACGTACATCTTTTTGTCTTAAGCTAGTTTCACACGAGGACAGACCGATGCAGAGCAATAGTGCAGTACCCCTATGAATCCACATCAAAGCAATATACATACTGTTTAGTACCATTCGATTATCGTTATCGCTATTAGAATTAACAAAAATGTGTCAAAATTTATAGGAAAATTAGTGAAACGTGACATATCCAAAGTTAATGTCTCTTCCATATATTTTTGACTTTTCGATTAGCAACATCTCTTATTGAATGATCTTTTTTTATATCAAAAGGTAGCAAACGAGCGAGCGGTCACCTAAAATCGCTGAAATAGCGAAGTGACCGTTGCCCATAGACATACGCAATTGCATATGCGTTGCCTACCTTTAATCGACGAAGAGGATGCACAAAAATAAAATATTTCCATACATCCCCTCATCCGGAAAGTCCACCTCAACTTCCCATCCTTTCCTTATAAGAAAAAGGGTGGGAAGGGAAACGCGGAATTGCTTTCACTTGACGCGTGTCTTCTGCGTGGTCGTGGTATTTCACCGGGCGAGCCGGGACAATTCTTACGAACATGTTAAAGCGGGCTCTACCACTGTTACTCTGTCTAGCGCCCTGTCTCAGCGTTGTTCGTGCAATCAGTAGTATTCTGTCACTGCTTTGCATTAATGTACTCGTGTGAAATTGTCATTACAGATTGTACCTCTGATACGTAATTAGACCTTCTTGATAATAATCTTAAGTGCTCTAGGCGGATAAACCATTTTTTTTTACAACCACGTTGTTGACAGGAAAATGGATTTCGCGATTAGATGTAATTAAGTATTACGATTATTATTATTTTTTTAATTGATTTTTTTTCCTTGAAGTTACTAGAACTGGGATATAAACAAAGTCATACTCAATTGCAATCTTACTAATATTATAAATACGAATACCTAGATGGATATTAGAAGTATCTCCATAGTCTGGAGGAACATAAAGGCAACCCATTTTTTTTAATTCTGCGTGGACGGAGTCGTTGATGATCGCTAGTTAAATTAAAGATACATATTCGATACTATAAACTCAGACAATCCAACCGGTAAATCGTTATAAATAAAACACAGCATTTGTATTCAAGCTATACCCGACAGCTCAGTGTTTAACGGTCGACTGTCAAATGATCGTGGTTCGAATCCGGCGCATTGTACTAATCCCTTTTTCTCTCATTACAGGTAACGAGTTATGAATAGTAAGCAGGTATCAAGCAGTATATAGGTGGTGCTCATACATAATTTATACATTCACTTGCAAACTGGACGCCTTGTTGTAAGATAATTGCAACTATTTCGTATTGCGAAATTGCTAACACTTTAAGTGTAATTATTTACTATGGAGATCCTATGAATATATTATATTATAAAATATTTTCCAATACATACAGTCTTCTTACTAATAATGTAAATGCGAATGTATGGATGGATGTTAGAAGGTATCTCCAGTACAGCTGCAGGGATCTCACTGTCTTTCATAGATGAAGAACATTATCTGGAAGAACACATAGGCTAAACTAAGTTTTTTTTTAATTTTAACATACTAGATGTCGCCGGCGACAGCTAGTATGTTAATAAAATAATACATTATGTATAATTTGCGAAAACTAACCGAAAGAGTCATCTCCTAAACCAAGACTAAGTTTGAATTTTCTATGTCAACTATTAAGTGAAGTTGGGTCGGATATAGGATTTAGAAATTGTAACAACGCACGGAAACTTATTTCACCTATGCCCTTTTTATAAGCAAACAGAAAACATCATAAATAAGTTTTCTGTTGGCTTTATATTTTGTAATTCCGTAAGTATAGTCGCACGATATGAACGGTTTTCTTGGAAACGATGTTCCACTTTTTACTTCCCCAGCGGGCAGTAAAAGTACATAGCAGCGGATGCTTTGTCGCCACTTTTGAGGTCTATATAAGGTAATGTTCCCACGATATTGAACCAAAGACAAGATAATAATCATTTTATTGAATTTAAACTTCTTTAAAAATAGCACGTAAACAATTTTGAAACGAGTGACTCGCTTTGTTAGTTCACTTTTTTAAGAAAAAATCGTAGCATGGAACGTGTTAAGTCTTAATAAACGAACAATATTGATCTTTAATTTAGAAACAATAACATCTCACTATTATTATATAATAAAATTTGGATAGATCTATGGATGTTTTTTTGAAGATGTCTCCGTAATTGCTGCATTTGTTGAAATTTGTAGTCATAGAACACAGTTGAAGAAGACAGTTTTTAATAACGCGCTGATAAAGTTCGCAGACAAAAGCTCGTGTCTAAATACGATATGGAAAATTTTATTTAGTACTTTAACGTTAACAATAATCAATAAGTCGTTTAAACTATATCTGCATAAATTAAGCTTTAACAAAGCAAAAAATATATTATACTAGAAATGTACTCGCCCACAAACTTCTCAGAGCTGAGTCACTGACCTAACGCAAGTAATATACAAATAACAGATAGGATAGTTCTTTGATTTCTTATATTTGATGTTCACTTTTTTCAGTAAATAAAACGAAGTAAATTTTAAAAATTATCGGGATATTTCTTCAAATAACTAATTGATTAAAAAAATTGACCACAACACTGTCTTAAAGAAATTAAATAAAGAGATAGGGAGAGGATAGAGTTTTTAAAAACCTGCAAAAATATATTAAGAGAATGAAATTTGTACTTTCAGTTTTTATGTAAAAAAATAAATATACTGAGAAAATGTTACCCAAATTCAGAGTAAAACAAATGTTGCAACGAAGTTTCTATTTAATTACTAGCTGTCGCCCGCGAATCCATCCGTTGTTCTACATCTATGCCAGGTTTCATTGGAATCTATGCAGCCGTTCTGCAGATACCATCTTACAAACATCCATACATCTAAATATACATTTGCATGTATAAAATTTATTAGATTACATCTGCTTACAACTTTTGGTTACGGGACTATTGTTGTTCGATCCGTAAATATTTAAACTTTTAAAAACAAAGTTATTTTTCGCTTGTCTCGTCTGCATCGCTTGGTGTTTGGCAAACGAGTTGTCGTAGGTCGCAGTTATAAATAACACAACTGATTGATGTACCGCGCTGTAATACGGTATGAATTTTATGCAAGCGCCTGTCATAATGGATTATACGGGATGTTTCATTCATCAATTTTATGAAGTATTTTATTTTAGTATTTCAACTATCTTATAAAAGGAAGTCAAGTGCTTGACCACGGAGCGTCGGTGGCTCAGTGGTCAAGTTCTTGACTTGCAATCTGCAGGTCCTGCGTTCGAATCCCGCCATGTACCAATGTCTTTTTCGATTTCCGATTTACATATGTACATTTATCCGACCTTCTTACGGTGACGGAAAACATCGTGATGCTGCACATATCTAAAAAATTCAAAGATATGTGTGAAGTCAACCAACCCGCACTTGGCCAGCGTGGTTGACTATAGCCTAATCACCCTTAACTTAGGGTAGGCTCCGAGGTGGAGATGTATAGTGAGCTGATGATGATGATAAAAGTAGGATTGATATATTATGTGGTCACGATAAGAAATTGAATTTATTATTTACGGAGATTTATCTACGACCTCTAAGAAAACAAAAATTTATATCTATATGCATTTAGAATAGTCTTGAAATTGGTGGCCTTGAAAAATATTAATGGTATAAAAATCAAATGTTTAAAAAAATGAGTTTTTTTTTGATACACGAAGTAATCTGGGGGCGCGGCAATGACCTTGCTGCAGTTTCAAGTAAAGCCACACTATCCTTTTGTTTTTTTTTTCACTCTTGCAAACATATGTAAAGAAAAAACTGCAGCATGGTGCGTATACGAGAATGAAGCGACATTCTCTGCTATTACACTTAACCGTTTGAATGCTCCGCGTCAAAGTGACCCACATTCCACCTGCTTCCGTGTTTAATACACATTTGTGTAAACTTATCACCGTTACTGCGCGAATGTTTAGATGAATGTTTGTTTGAAGGTATCTCCAGAACGACTGCATTAATCTCGCTGAAATTCGACATAGATGTAGAACATAACCTGGAAGAACACATGGGCTACTAAGCGCGAACGGCGTCAGCAACAGTCATATTGTAAGGCATTTTAACAGAAAAATCACTTACTTTTTTAAATGTAACGATTTTTACCTATTATTTTCAATAGAGTTTATTTTTTCAGAGACATAGAGTTGCAATAAAGTAAAATAAAAGTCTAAATAACCTTGTTCTGGTTTATTAAATTGTTATCAAGGCTTTATACATTTAAACTAACATTAAATACAGCCTTAAGATGCCAGAAAATGGTACCATCATAATTCAACATGCAAATCTTGGCAATTTATCGACAAATAACCTTGAAACAAAAGTATACGTGTATTTTTTTTTAAATTACATCACCAGAAGCCAGAAAAAGAGCTTAAGACTGGATTTCAAAAGATTAAGAGTGTGTTTTAGCAGATATTAAATAATGGTCTTAATATCGTATTAAACGGATTATCTTTGTCTTACGCAGCTCTATGTAAAATCATATAAAGCAAACTTAAATACGTTGCGGGTCATACGTGCGTGCGATGCGTCCGACGCCAGCCAATAGACGCGCACCTTTAGGTGTGTCTCGTAGCGGGTGACTCCGTCCGCGCGGCATTACGAAAACTTAATTAGTAGCCTATGTGTTCTTTCATATGTTCTATATCAACGCCAAATTTCAGCGAGATCCATACAGTCGTTTCTGAGATACCTTCAAAAATCATCCATCCATCCAATCGCAACTGTTCAAATTAGATACAAATTGTATGTAAAATCTAAACTAGAATACTGACAACACCAGTTAATAAGATTACTTATCGATTAACAAAAAAACCTTAATTGATTTAAATTATTAGTAATTTTTTGTTAGTTTAATTATTCACTAATGTATAAATCACATTTTTTACTCGTGTTGTTAACATGTCGACAATTAGCAATGAACGACGTCAAACTGCAATACGCTGAGAAAGTGGCGGTCACGGCTCGATGGATGAGATGTTTTTTACGCAACAGTTTTAGCACGGCTTAATACATAAACTTACAGCGGGAAACGCGAACTTTTTTTTTAATTAACGTCTTCAGCATAATCATGAGAAAATTATCTTCCATTTATAAAGTACTAGCTGTCGCCCGCGAATCCGCGCAGGTTTAAAAAAAAAATAATTAGTAGTCTATGTGTTCTTCTACACTATATTCTAAATGTGTGCCAAGTTTTATCAAAATCCATTGAGCCGTTCCGGTGATACCTTCAGACAAACATCGATCCATCCAGCCATCTAAACATTTGCATTTATAATATTAGTAAGAAGTCAGATATGTCTTCAAAAATGAGTACTTAACAATCGTAAAAAAATTGTCGATTGTTTTCCTTGTACAATTTAATGTATTAAGATTATTTGAATTATTTCTAAATCGCTATATTTTGTAACTTGTACCATACAGAATGATATGAGATCTGTTTACATTCATGAATAAATTAAGTTTGATATATATTTTTTTATTATTTCGGTGGAGTGATTTCTGTTTGCTTTCGGATTTGTAACGGATTTTTATTGTGTTTGAAGAAATAAATTATTCTTTCTATGCTGACAGCTTTATCTTGTTTATAAAACTTTTAAATGTTTTTTATATCATAAGGTGGCAAACGAGCGAGCGGCCACCTGAAATCGCTAAAATAGCGAAATGACCGTTGCCCATAGACATACGCAATTGCATATGCGTTGCCTACCTTTAATCGACGGAGGAGAGAATGCACAGAAATAAAATATCTTCCCTTTCCATACATCCGCTCATCCGGAAAGTTCACTACCACTTCCCATCCTTTCCTAATAAGAAAAAGGATGGGAAGGGAAAGAGGACTAAATTAGGCTTCCGGGACGTACACCCATCAGACTGTACTTGGAATTGCTTCCACTTGAGGCGTGTCTTCTGTGTGGTCGTGGTATTTCACCGGGCGAGCCGGGACAATTCGTGCGAAGATGTTAAAGCGGGCTCCACCACTGTTAAAAAATGGCTCTGTTATATACACTCTTACATCATTAGTATAATGACCAATACCTATGATATATGTCACTGGGTATTCAATGATGTAAGTTTCTTGGTATAACTTATTCAAGGTAATCGAGTGACTTTAAAACATTTAGATAACCTTGTGTTTAGATAAGCGTTAATAAAGAGTACCTGATGATGTCAATTGGAATCCGTCATGACGGCCATTATAAGCTTTTAATGTCCGTTCTATTCCTTCAATAGGCTATGTATTCAATAAATATTTTACTTCTGTTATCATTATTGGTTAGTTTTTATTGATTACGCAAGCCCGACGTTAGATAATTATGACCTCACATGAATTACCTACGAACCCTGTCTATTGTGCCTGGCCCTAATCTGTTTTTTTAATTACAAGGCACGACAATAGATTTTAGGTCCGTACTCTTTTTTCATAATTCCTTATGCTAAATGACAGTAGTGATTTTTACAATATAATGTTCCTTATTTCTACAAAAACCAGTCATGGAGCTAGGAGCGTTGCGCCTTTGGGGTTAAAACCGTCATGCAAAATCTAACATGTGTTGTCTATTTATTATTGAGGAAATTGGGTATATAAGTAACGTCAAACATTAAATTAAATCATTGTTTTGCTGCTACTTGGTATTTGATATTCAAATTAAATACAAAATTGGCAAATTCTTTTCCGATTACGATTCTGCATGGGTTCAACGACCACACTTCAACGTTATCTTCGCGTGGGTTTGTTTAAACGCATACTCGTGAAAAAACAAACAAGATTAATTTAACTGTATTTATGTCTGGAAAATTAAATTTTATCACAGGATAAAGAATTTTGTTTATTAATCACCTCGTCGCAATTCGTCAAGTAGTTTTTAAGTTTATTACGTTTAGAAAAACAGATTTAAAAAAAAGAGCGTATTTCATCCTAATGGACAGCAACGCATATGCAATTATACTAGTGTAAGCCGATCCACTACTCGTTTGCCCATTTTTATCCGGCTTCAAAAAATAAGGAGGATGTCAATTCTTATGTATTTTATTTTTTTAATTAAGGTACCATTGTTAAAACTGGCTGGAAGGCTAGTAGATTTTTGTATACAATTTCTTCACGATAAATATTCTTGAATATTGTAGATAATATAACCTAATAATACCTAAGATCTCTGTAGGAATGATAGTTAATTAAATATCATCTCTATCACACGTACTCTCTGTTAATTGATTGCCTCCCACGATGTTTATCACGGCGCCCAAATTGTTAACGGTACAAGTAACAAGTGTAGCGTATGTTTTTATTGACGATTGTATTTATAGGCTGTTGCGAAATTTAAAAAAAAACATGGAGATCTATTTCCATTAATTCAAAAGTATTTAACAGTAAATTAAAGCTCTTTATTTTTATGCAAGGCATATCATCATTTAGCAACCATATTTTCTTACTGTTGTAGTCAGAACCGTCTTACCGCAGATTTCTGAGAGCAAAAACTCCGTTATAATTATATTGCTATCTATATTTTGTCAATAATAATGACAGGGATGACAATATGTTATATACAAAGATTTTGATCTCAGAAACCCACGGTTAGTTACTTAAAGGATTCATTAGTGCACAATTCTTTGTCTAAATCTACACTAAGATACTTAGTAATTAGATCTCGTATACGATGAAAGGTCTTACATATAAATAAACTAGCAGTCGCCCGCGACCGTCACTACACAATTTGCTCACAAAATTTCATGAGAATCGGTCAAGCCGTTTCGGAGGAGTATGGTAACGAAAATTGTGACACGGGAATTTTCTATATAGGATAAAAAAAATGTTTTTACTTTCCGCTTTCCGCTCATGACTTGCACTCAATAAATGTCTCAATCGAATAAGGCGAGGTCAACTGATATTCATTTACATTTTATGAATACAATCTTAGTTTCGCGAATGTTTTAAAATAAAGAGGTGAATGACCTCAGAATTTATGTTATTTAAACTTTTCGAGGTCATTTCTAGTCAAATTACTGTTTCTATATCAAATATGATAATTAGAATATATTAGGATTTTTCTTATGCACGAGAAAGTTGTAGTATTATGAATATTTCCATATTTAAATACTGTTAAAGAGATTAATATTTTTACTTATGTGTTCTTCCTGACAATATTCTACATATGTACCAAAATGTCATCGAAATCCATGCAGCCGTTGGTGATACCTTCTAACAAACATCCATCTAAACTTTAGCACTTATAATACAAATATTATAAATCCAAATGTTTAGATGGATGGATGTATGTTTGTTTGAAGGTATCTTGTTGAAATTTGGCATAGATGTAGAACATACTCAGGAAGAATACATAGGCTACTTATTATTTTTTTTTAATTCCGGCAAGCGGAGTTGCGGGCGACAACTAGTATTAGTAATATACGAATACACACGTATCTTTGATAGAACAAATAATGACAAAATGATCCGCACTTACCTTACGGCGGCCATCATAAAACATGAGAAACAGGCACGCTATACATTTACTTATGAAGCTCGCTCCAGGCCAACGTTCTTACAAGACAGATAATGCAAGGTAAACACCACCCTACTATATACCTATTTAAATAAAGAGCTATGTATTATACATCAAACTTTCATCGCGTAAATAAACACGAAAATTACATAGTTGTATATCTTTCTGTCTGTTACTCTATATATCTGTTTAGTAAAGGTAATTTTTATTTTATTAATTGTATGTAAATCGAAAAGTATGTAAGTTCTAGAGTGGCGGCCAAGGACAGGTCGACGAAGCGTGGGCAGGCCTCCCGCAAGATGGACCGATGACCTGGTCAAGTTTGCGGGAGCGACCTGGATGCAGGTAGCACAGGTCATCGTGGGGATCTTTGGGGGAGGCCTATGCCCAGCAGTGGGCGACTTATGGCTGAGAAGGAAGAAGAAGAAATCGAAAAAATATATATATTTGTGTAGCTTATAACGATTTATTTTTTAATTTTTGTCAGCCTGTCTGCACGCAAGGGCGGCGGTTAATCTTCGGCGGAACCCTTTTTGACGAGACTTCGAGTATATCATAGGCTACTTCTTATTATAGGCTATAATTCAGTTGCAGAATTTGAATGTTTCAGATTATAGTTAGACTAACTGTCGCCCGAATAAAAAAAACAACTTAATTAGTAGCCTATGTCTTCTTCCATACTATGTTCTACATGTATGCTAAAATTCAACGATATCCGTTGAGCCGTTCCGGAAATATCTTCAAACATGCAAACCATATCCTAGTACAAGCCTACAGCTTAGTTGGAATGGTAAAAGAAATATTAGTAAATTTACAAAAAAATCATCATAAAACTTTACAACCATAAAGAAAACCCTACAAGATACCGCAGCATCTTCAACACACGCATAAAAACACTCACAAGAACAAACAAAAACTTAAAAATAAATCAAAGATCGTCGTCACGTAGTCGTAAACGTATCGTCACGCTGTGAGGATGCTGGAAATAGATTGCTTCCCGGTTTGTTGCACTTGACACTACACGGGATACCCAAGACACGGACATTTTTAATAATACGAAGGATTTTTGTACAGATTCGGTCTACGTAAGTTCGATAAAAAGAAAACACCGTTTAAAACATAATTAAATTTATATATCTCTATTTGTCGCAAACTCCGTCTGTGCGGAATTAAAAAAAAACAATAAGTAGCCTATGTATTCATTCAGACTATGTTCTATATCTTTGTTAAATTTTAATAATGGTATTGGTAATGGATATTTCCATCCATCCATCTAAACATTCGCATTTATCTATCTATATATAAAAGAAAGTCGTGTTAGTTACACTATTTATAACTCAAGAACGGCTTTACCGATATGCCTGAAAATTGGTGAGGAGGTAGCTCAGACCCAGAAGACGGACACAGGATACTATTTATTCATTTTTTTTAGAATTTATGCCTTGAAAATGCTCCTTTTTATTTAACTTACTAATATTATAAATGCGAAGTTTAGATGGATATGATGTGGATGGCTGGATGGGTGGGCTACACTAATTAAGTTTTTTTATATATCCACGCGGACGGAGTCGCGGGCGACAGCTAGTAGTAGATATTAGTAAAATTACTAAGATTTTGGTCTTAGAAATCAACGGTTATATGCAATTCCTACTGTTGTCTATTGATAGTTAATATTAAAAAATCATCTGGTCATTTGACATATATAAAAAAAATTAAAAATCTAGGCGAAAATTTAAAAAAAGATTAAAATTTTCTATTTTTAATAATTTTCTAGTTTATAAAAGCTTTAATTAAAAGTATCGAGATACATATTTTTTTATAAGTACACAAAGGTACTAAACCTTAAGAACAGCGAACAATCAAATCAGTAAGGAAGACGACGATTTGTTAACAAACATCCAAAAATAGTCTGTAGTACCCATCTTGTAATGCGTGTACAATGCGGACATCCTTTACAGCTTGATTGTGACAAATGGCCCCCTGTATATCCGACGAGATATGTCTACCTGGGTAACTAAAAAAATCACTGTTTATTTACCTTAGGTTTCTAAGTCCAAAATCTCCGTTTATAACATACTAGTCTCGACGCTGTTCTCGCGGAATTAACAAAAAATCTTAATCAGCAGTCTATGTTTTCTTCCAGATAAATGCAGGCCTTGTAGAGATACCTTCAAACATACATCCATCCATCTAAACATTCGCATTTATAAGTAAGATTTTATCTTTGAGTAAGGTAATGAAAGGGATAACGATATGTTTTATACATAGATTTTAGTTTCAGAAACCCACAGTTAGGCGCTAATTTAAAGTATTCACTTGTCTTTTGTGTTAATACGCAGTTTCCTAAAATATTTGCAGCCGAAACAAATAGTTGCATATTTACGCTAATGAGCCACGTTTGTTCCTTGTTCAAAATATTTGGTCAGTGTGACGTATTGCAAGTGGCACCAGGGATGTATTGGTTTCATCTATAAATTACAGTATAGATTTAATGTTAATGGATGGATGGATGGATGTTTGTTAGAATGTATCTCCAGAATGGCTGAACAGATCACGACGAAATTTTGCATACATATTGAACATAGTCTGGAAGAACACATAGGCTAATAACCATATTTATAAAGTGATATAAAAATGGCTAAACACTGACGTATATTCGTCCGGTGGCGGCACCGACTAGTTTCGAGGCCATCGGGGGCCCTTCATCAGGATGAGTGGTACTGGTTTAGTATGTATCACGAAAGTTTGAATAATTTAATTATATTTATTTTTAATTCCGCGCGGACGGAGTAGAGGGCGACAACTAGTATATTCATAACTAGAAATCGAACTTCGTTTAGTAATCAAGAAAATGTTTGTCATATTTATTTTAGCTAAATCCTTTTATCTGTTCCAATTTATAAAAAGAAAATCTATCCGTGAAGTCATAACGAAAAGGTTATTTTAGATTGAAACATTCAACCTGATTAAACTAGAAGAGACAAAGGAAAAGAACCTTTTGATCCTTATATCGTTCTGACGTTTAATTCCGACCCAGTATATCTTTGTTTATGTTTCAAGACTTGGGTGCGTTCGCACGCATTCGTTAATTGTCGATGGTTTGCGTGTGAATGTTTGTCGTTCCTACTTGTACGATTACTTCCTTGTCCATAACATCTGGCGTTCTACTAATTTTGGAACGTTGTCTATGGAATTACATCGTTACTAGAGAAAGAAATGAAGACGCTAGTTTGTAGACCGAATTTGTGTTTTGTTTTTAAGAGAATGGCATATACAAATAAAAACTGTCACAAAAATTTATACGTAAGATTTCTATCTTTAAAAGTAGGTCTTTTATGGTCCCATAACATACGTGATGTGAGTTACAAAATTGTTTTCGTGTTTTAAGGTATATGATTTTCACACGACTTGGATCGTAAGTTGAATTTAAATTTGCTTAATATAGGTCGTGGTCCAGTTTTGTTTGCCAAGTTTTGGTTAAGTTATTGATATTTTAAGACCGCTTTATTCGACTACAAGATAAATGCATCTAAATAAAGCAATAGAAATTACGAATTTAATATTATTAACTCGTTTCTTATGAAAATTAAAATATTATACTTATTTTGTTATTTATAACAGTCACCTCATCATCAGCTTACTATACGTCCCCAGATGGGCTCGGAGCCTACCCTATGTTAGAAGTGACTAGGTCATAGTCAACCATGCTGGTAGTGCGGATTGACTTCACACATATGTTTGAATTTCTACTCAGATATATGCAGGTTGCATCACGATGGTTTCCTTCACCTTAAGAACGTCGGATAAATGTAAATCGGAAAACACATTGGTACATGGCGGAATTCGAACTCGGACCTGCAGATTGCAAGTCAACTGCTTAAACCCCTAAGTCACCGACGCTCTCCTGAGTCACCCTCTATAGTATGTTTTTGATAATCTTCATATATGCAATATAAGCACAGAATCCGTGGAGAAGAAGAAAAGTATATTTTATATATTTTTATAATAAGGTGGCAAACGATTAAACGGCCGTCTATATTCGCTACTGCCCACAGACAACTGCATTTGCAGATGCGTTGCCTTTCATAAAATGACCGATGAGGAGACCAGTAAGAAGAATATTTCCCATTCCCTAGTGCTCTTCCCCTTCCCATCAGAAAGGGTAAGAGCACTAAAATAGGACCAGCATTAACTTCTTGTTTATTCCATTTCTTATTATGAGTTATTTGTTTGAATAACTGCAATTATTTCGTCTTTGAACTCAGATTAGGTTATCTGTTACTCTTGAGGTTAGTAATATAATGTTAAGACATAAAATTATTAATATAAATAAGTTTTGTAAACTATGTTCATTTTAAATGAATTATTTAGAAAATAACATGCAATTTTGGTTGTAAGATTTCAAGTAATTTTCACAGCAGTTGTGAAATTTTAAATTTAAATTTATTTGTTATCATTATAAATTAAGACCATCGCAATGTTATAAAAATAACAAAATAGATTGATTTATTCACCTAGCGACAAAATAAGTTAGTTATGCAGGTAATTTATTGGAAACACGTGACAGCAGTTCAATGACCTTGAGTTTCGTTATGAATATTGAATCTTTACAAGTGTTCAAATAAAACGTTAATTTGTAAATTAATTCGCTTAAACCCAAGCTTTGGAATTTAACGTTTATCAGTAATAGCCTTACTAATATGTGTTTTGCATTCTAATATTTTCATATTATCAAATAATCATTATCAAAATCCAATCCAAAATCCTATTTTCTATATTTTTTTCTTTTTCAACAACAGTCAAAAATATATTGCATTTCAAAAACATGTAGCGCAATCTATATTCAGATGCAGAAACTACACAATTCCGCGTTCGTTCTTGACAAACCTAAAACCCCGGGCAAACAACAGATGGCGCTGTTCCTAAATTTAATTAAATCGATATTTTTTTGTTTTTCAGGTAAACTTCCACAAGTGCATGTATAAAGAAATAGGTAATATGAGTACTTTATTAATTTTATCAGTTGTTTTCTGCATGTTGTGAATATTTCGATTGACGTCAATGCAATAAAATGAAACGTCTAATTTGAACATATTGACAAGGTTATTTCGATTAGATATAGCTATCTGTTCCTTATGATATGATCCCAACTGGTATCCCCTATTTGTCATATTTCAGTCACGTAGGCATTAAGGCTGAAAATTACAGTTGCTTCCATCAGGGCTGTTCCAGATTTGCTGGTCCGTGGACACTGCCACTTTTGGGTTATGGGCATAAGTTATATCGACGGAAAGATGCTTTGGGTAGTATAAAAGAAGTTTTGAAGCATATTTATATTGCAAAAATGTTTATAGAGAACGACTAACCGTGGGTTTCTAAACCAGAAATTTTCGTTTAAAAATATTGTTATCTCTATTTTGTCAAAGTTAACAGGGTTCACGACAAATTTGGTCTCAGAAAACAACGTTAACCCTTAATTCGACGAAATTTTTTGTTGCAAAATAACTGTTTTTTTTTTTAGTAAAGTCATACGTAATTTTCTCTAAACTAGTTCAGTAGATTTTTTTAATTAGTTGTACGTCACACCGGACACCATCGAATCAAGGGTTAAAAACACACGCGTTTATTCGAGTAATCATTTTAATAAAAAAAAGTTAATTTTCTTTAGTTGTTACAGGCCAGAGTTTTTTCCTCAATTAGATACCTCTTTAAAATCTGTGTGATTTTATACATAATTCAAGTAATTACAAGATAATTAAGTCTTTGTTTCTCTTTCTTTTTCCTTTTCAACTTCTATTTCAGATATAACTGCATTTATCTCGTCTTGATTTAAAAACTTCACCGGATCACCTTTCTTTAGAACCATTACCTGAAAGTTAAAACTTTTATTTTATCTAACAATTTCTAATCTACAAAATGTGATTATCTAAGCAGCTTGATTTTGTAAGTGTCGTTAAATTGATGATTTTTAGGGTTCCGTACCTCATAGGACAAAAACGGAACCCGTATAGAATCATTCTGTTGTCCGTCCGTCTGTCAGTCAAGACCCTTTTTCTCAAAAACGTGTGAATGTATCAAGCTGGAATTTATTAAACTATGGTTTCATTATTGTAGATATTTTCAATAATTTTGTGGTCATGGGTACGCTCCGTAGTGCCCTTCCCGTGCTACCGACGCCCGACACCTAAACACCTGTACACTGGCGCTAAGTTCAAAGTTACAAAGATATCTGAAAATTACTTACATCTAAATTCTTTTGACCATAATGTACAATTTCTAGAAGGCACATAATAGCTAATTTTATTGTGCCCTTCTCAGTGCTAGTGGCAGTGTCATTGTAATGTTTCTCGAGGAATTCCCGAGCAGTTTTCTCTCCACGTCCAATGGAACACGCCTGGAAATATCACTAACTAGCTGTCACCGCGATTGCGTCCACGCGGAATTAAAAAAAATAACTGAATTAGTATATTATGTGTTTTTCCATACTATGTTCTACATCTATGCAAAATTTCAGCACGATCCATGCAGTCGTTCTTAAGCATTGTAACAAACAGTATTGGGCTAAGTCTAAGAGAGCGTCGGTGGCTCACGGTTACTTGATTTGTCTGCAAGTCCTAGGTTTGAATCCTACCTTATTTATGTACATTTATTCGAATGTAAGAACAGTAAAGGAAAACATCGTGATTCAACCTGCACTGGGCCAGCGTGGTTGACTGTAGCTTAGTCACTGACTTAGGGTAGGCACCGAGCCCTTCAGTAGGGACGTATAGTGACTGGGTACCTATAATACCGCTATTAATTATGTTACAATACCTTCCATTCATAGAATGTTCCAGAAGGTTCCGTCTGAAACAAATGTCCATCTCCATCGTAATCGAATCCAGCTATCAAACAAGAAATCCCGTAAGGTCGTCTTCCATTGCTCTGTGTGTATTTCTGCTTTTGTTCCGCTATGAAGCGAGTAATGTAATCCAATTTGACTGCATCTTCTACTATAAGACGATGTGATTGACATTCTATTTGTGCCCTGAAAGAAGATTTATATGTAACTAGCTGTCGCTATGTGTTCTTCTAGACTATGTTCTATATGTATGCCGAATTTCATCGAGATCCGTTCAGTCGTTTGAGTGATACCTTCAAACAAACATCCATCCATCTAAACATTCGTATTTATAATATAAGTAAGATTTAAATGTATTCAATTAATTTCTACAGTATACTAAAAATGTTACCTATAACTATAGAAAATTATATTTTGAATTAATACGTTTTTAAAGGTCATAAAGTTACACTATAGCGCTTGCGTTATTACTCATAGACTATAAAACTGTCTGCTACACTCAGAGACATGAAACGTCTACTAAGAGTGCCTTTTAGTGTCGATTTATCAATTTACTATCCTTACCATGAGTTTCTAACACCAAAATCTCCTCATAAAATATTACGTTAGTAGGCTTTTCATTGACAAAATAGACAATAATATGTTTTGGAACTCAGAATCCCACTATTAATCGTTTAAACACTGAACGTGTAACTAACCTAGAAATTAGTACTCTAGCATCAGCTCTTAATCCTGCAAAAGCTAGAACAACGTGTTCATCTAAAGGTACTATTTTCTTCTCTGTTCTATCATCTTGTAACTTCTCTACCGCCCTCTTCTCGGTTGCTAACACTATGACATCTGTACCACGGATTCCTATCACTGGGGACCCCTTTCGAACTGCCTCTTGAGCGTATTGAACTTGCATTAAATGACCATCTGGTGAAAATACCGTCACAGCTCTGTCGTATTTAGACATTAAAAAATATTAAAAATATAATATAAAAATAGAAAAATTCTAAAACTGTAAAAATATGTCAAAGAAATGTCAAATTGTGACAGATTTGACAAAGATTAAAAATAGCTGGATGGCTGGGCAGGCATTCCACAACGGTGCGATTCTCGCGCAATTTCTTGCCTCGCACAGCCGCGTTGTGGAACAGTCTGTCCTCGGCGGTATTTCCAAACCAATACGACTTAGGGACCTTCAAGAAGCGAACATACCATTTCCTTAAAGGCAACGCATCTGCAGTTCCTCTGGTGTTGCAGATGTCCATGGGTGTCGTTGATCACCTCGGTGTTCCCGCCGCTCGTTTGCCCTCTTCTCTTATAGAAAAAAAGCTTTTTTAATCTTTGTCACCTGCCTTATAAATTTGAGAAATTGAAAAATGCTTATTTATTGCCTCTTTACTTATAAAAAAGGAGCATACCAGAGAATGTAATAATCTTATTATACTTATTACTAATATTATAAATGCGAATGTTTAGATGAATGTTTCTTAGAAGATATCTCCAGAACATCTGCATGGATTTCGCTAAAATTCGACATAGACGTAGAACATATTCTAGAACACATAGGCTACTAATTAAGTTTTTTTACTTCCGTGCAGACGGATTTGAAACTAGTATGTGCAATAAATAATAATTTTCCTTTTAATACTGCATATCGCAAAGCTCTTAATATATAAATGACATCATTTCAAAACCACCAATGTGTCATTTGAAATTACTAAGAACTAGTATCAAAACAATAATTAAAATTAACTATATCACCATCTCAAAGGCCGGCAACGCATCTACGGTTCCTCTGGTATTGCTGATGTTCATGAGCGTCGTTGAACACGGGAACACCGTCCCGCTGTTCGTTTGTCCCCTTCTGTTATAAAAAAAACTATATTATTGTTGGTTTGATATACAAAAAACCAAACAGCTACGACTTGGGGTTCTTCAAGAAGCGAGAGTATCACCATCTCAAAGGCCGCAACGCATCTGCGGTTAGTCTGGTATTGCTGATGTCCATGGGCGTCGTTGAACACCTCGGTGTTGCCGCTGCTCGTTTACCCCTTCTGTTATAAAAAAAAACTTAAACCAATATAAATTTATAATCTGGAAAGAATTGTTAAGGATCTTATAAAAATTAGATCCACATACAAGCAATACCTTTCGAACAAAAAAAAATTAAATTAGGAGCGATGGGGGTCGTCACGCGTTAACACAGATAGAAAAATACGGACGAATTGATGACCTCTTTCTTTTCGAATTTAGCTAAAAATAAAATACTTAATTTCAGTTACCATTGCCGAAACAGTATAAAAAAATCTCCTCTTTTTTTTTTAATTGCAGACTGATGATAATATATATAGAAATTCAAAGAAATATGTGAAGTCAACCAACTCGCACTTGGCCAGCGTGGTTGACTATGACCTAGTCACCCGTAACACAGAATAGGACGTATAATGAGCTGATGAAGACTAGGCTAGACGCCATAGAACTAGACTACAAGCGATTGGTAAGGGAAAGGCACAGCAACCCTTCTAAACATAAATTCTCTGCGAAGCGATAAAGAACTATTAAAATGTATGGAACTGACAATAACTTTCGATAACTCACATTATCACGTGTCAGTTCTATACATGTTTGAAATTCGTTATGGAATCGACAGGCGACTATGGCCATCTCTTATGACGGAGGTGAAAACTTACTGCGCTGCATCAGTGGAGTAAATAAATAACGACAAACAGATCCTTGACAATTAACTGTAACAATACATCAATGTCTGACTGTCATGAACGCGATAAGAAAATCAATAATGTGTTGTTTGACGAACAAGGCGCCTTGTCCGTCGTCAATTAACGTCGGCGACACCTCCGACCTACATCTTGTTTACAGACCGTAAATATTGATGACATAGTCCATAGTCTGGAGAGAAATCCACATAAACGATAAATTATAGTACCTCTTAAGACCTAATTAGTAGCCTATGTGTTCTTCCAGACTATTTTCTCTCTCTCTCTCTCTCTAGGTGCCTCTCCATTTAATGGAGGTTGGCCATTTGACTATTTTCTATATCTTTCAAATTTCAGTGAGATCCATGCATCCGTTTTGAAGATGCATTTTAACATCTATCCATCCATTTAACTAGGGTGTTGTAGCGACCTGAAGTGGACCTTGGCCTACAACAACAAGAGTCTCCACTTCCCTGATCCCGCGCCGTCCATCCCAGTACCGAACATGTAGCTCCCGAAGATCCTTATCCATCTCATCCATCTAAATATTCGCATTTATAATATAAGATGTAAAATTTTTACCATTTAACAAGCAAGGACACTGTAAATGGCCTTACTTGAAGTACATAAGTTTTTATGTGATTATTCACCAAAATAAGTATTATTGACCGAGATATTAATTACACATAATTCCGGTAACGCGGCTGACATCAGCGATATTACGTCACACTCGTGTTGTGATCAAACATAACTTATGACTAAATAAAACTCAAGGTCAACTTGTATTTTGTGACCTCACTTACATAGTACCTTACATATGATGACATTAAATTAAAAAAAAATTATTCTGATTTGGATAAAAAAACAGAGGACAATATAAATGAGAAATTTGAATTTCATTCTAATAATTGTTTTACCGAAATTTATAACAAATATTAGTTTTGTCTATCTCTCTACTACTATTATGAAATTAAGATGTATGGGTAGACGTTTGTTAGAAGTTATCCCCAAAATGGCTTAATAGATCTCGATAAAATTTAGCATAGATGTAGAACATAGTCTGGAAGAACACATAGGCTTCTAATTGAGTTGTTTTTAGTTAGATAGCTACGTAAATATCTCTAAAATTATGCAATTAAAAACCTAAACATATTTGGCATCTCGATCAAATCGACTTTGAAAACTAAATACTCTCTTACTTTTAAATTAAAACAAAATTCTTATTGTATGGGAATTTCTTTCTTATAAGTTCTAAACGAAAGGTCATTCACCCGCCCCGTTGCAGTTCAAACGACTTCCAAGCACGCTCTTTTTGGCCTGAATTACTATCTTTGCTTATAACACCGTATCCATGTCTCATCAACATGAGAAATCGATCTGTACGGAATCTACGAGGAAACGCAGAGTTTCACGCAACGATTACAGGTCGAATAGTTGAAATTGAAATACTATTTATTATTTACGATAGTAACTTAGAGGCGTATGCTAGGATGGGATCGCAATGGAAACCCACACTTATTTAATATATTATGAAGTACTAGCTATAGGCCGCGACTCCCTCCGTGCGGTATTAATAAAAAACTTTATTAGGAGTGTGCCTATGTGTTCTTCCAGACTATGTATACATCTAAGCCAAATTTCATGTAGATCCTTTAACCATCTCCGGAGATACCTTCTAACAAACATCCATCCATCTAAACATTCGCATTTATAATATTAGTAAGATAAATGCAAGAAGCTAATGAGATGATGTGATATAAAACAATTTATGAATACAAATGTAATTGGATGCAGCGCGGCGCCGGCGAACAGTTCATTGCTGAATTTACGATTGAACTTCGTTAGCGATCAGTGAATTCAATTGATGAAACACAAGCAACTTGCTCAATGTCGCCGCAATCGATGATGATTTATTTATAACCAGAGACAAGAAATCAACAAGAAATATTTTTTATAACAGATGACAGTCACCTGGTGTTAAGTTACCTATGTAACTCAGGCCGTCAGTACACGAACCCAGATTGGGTCAAGCCAATGAAGTGTTTGAAGCTGGGTATACTGGTCTACTCTTCGCTGTTTTTAATCATAGACAACAACATAGTATGATGTTAAATGGAAAGAAGAGAGATTAAATATCACCCTCTACTCACCATTTTTGTTGTAAAGGGAAAAAGATTACAAGAATGCGTAAACATGCTTTTACATCTTACTAATATTATAAATGTTTTTTTTTTATAATATATTAGCAGATGTTTTGTTAATTTACTAATATTTCTTGTACCATTCCAACTAAGTTCTATGTTTGTGCTAGGATATGGTTTACGACAATAGTCGAATGCCGGAATTCGAACCCCCGACTTCGTGATCGGAAATTCCGAATATCGGAAATATTGGCGCTTCCAATTTTGTATGGATGGATGTTTATTTGAAAGTATCTCCAGATCGGCTATAACCTTGATGTAATTTGGCATAGTTGTAGATCATAGTTTGGAAATACATAGGCTACTAATTTAATGTTTTTTAATTCCGGGCGGCTGGAGTCGCGAGCGACAGCTAGTTATAAATAAACTATGATGTAACAAACAGAAAGTTACTGACACATTGAAGGTTTTGTAGTTGAATTAATTCAAGAATATAATATCACAGGCGATGTTTGTCGATGACATCAGCTGGGTATCGAATCTGGGTATATATTTGGTAATGTCCCTCGCACCGCCTCCAGTCTACCCACTTGCTTTCGACTTAGTAACGTGAGTTGCCACGATCTACTTATATGGACTTTATGACATGTTTGTTCCCAACATTGGACAATATGTAATCTGGGACAAGAATCGTTCATTGTTGAAAGCACAATCACGTTGAGTGTTGATGTTTAACAAGTTTGGCGTAATAAGTAATTGCTGTGGCATTGAACGTGTTAACTTATGTTCAATTTTAACTGAATATTCGGATTGTGAAAACTGAGGGTGTAAGGTTTTACAGTCTTTTAAAATCTGTATTTTTTTTACCAACTAAAATCAGAATTGTACTTTGCTATGATTATTATTATTTATTGATAAGTACTACGAGTATACACGATAAAATTATATACAATAAAGTACATAGTATTTTATACTAGCAATTGTCGTTTACTTCGTCTGCGCGGAATTGTCCTAGTAATAAATATTATATAATATAGCCTATCGCAACCGGATAATTTGGCTTCGCAATTAACAATTTTTCAAACTTTTTTAGTAGTTTTGGAGCCTATTCAATGCAAACAAACAAACAATCAAATAATATCTCTTTATAATATTAGTATCGATTGCCTTGTAAAATTTCTACGTATGTAGTTTTAGTACATATCTCTCCATTCGTATATTATGCATCAACATATGTTAAAGAAATTTGTAAAATTTAGAGGCATAACCCTTGCATTGTAAATAAAAAAATCATAATAAAATGTTATATACAATTGAACATATAATATATTGCGTTACATTTCTACGGAATAACAATAATTTATTGCTATGACGCGGTACTAAGAAGACGAGGTTCTGAATCACGCTATCAAAATTTTTTCACATGCGAGCATATATAGAGTTCGCGCTGCAACACTATTCGGGAGTCCGTTTCTACACAGGAAAGTAGTGTATGTGAATTATTTAATTCACACTCTTGCAATTTAGTTTGCAAGACCTATTAGGGTTTGCCCCCGCTGACCAGATGAAGAAACGTGGAGTTAGAGAAAGAGAATTGACCCCGCGATACCTGGCCAGCGTATGGGGCAATAGACTTGTGGAAGATTTGACTCCTTTTTGTTTAAATATATAAAAAAATCTTATATTTAATTCCATACATCAAGCATGATTTTAAATATTGAAATCTTTTTGCGATACATACAGGATGTTCACAATTTTGAAGTTTTATTTTTACTCGATCAAACTGATTTGTTATTCGATTCATATTCTTCCTTTAGTTAACAAATAGTGTTATTTTACATTTCTTATTAAAACGTGAACAGTCTTTAAGGATGCTACTTAGTGTAGTTTTAGTATAATAGTTAATTCGCAACGTGTTTTAAGGTATCATGATGATATCTCGTCTACATATCCGTTTTAATTGACGTAGGCAGCAGATGTTTTGCAAATAATATTTGCACGAATCATTATAACAATTTATGCATGTACAGTCACGGTCTTTCGCGGTGTTCCATTTTATGACTACGAATCTATAACAGTAACTTAACTACAATAGTCAGGACCATGTTAGAAGGTCCTAAAAAGATTTTATTTGATACTAACTGTCGTCCGCGACTTCATCCGCGCTGCATTAAAAAAATAACTTATTTAGTAGCGTATGTGTTCTTCCAGACTTCATTCTACATTTATGCCAAATTTCAGCGAGATCCATGCAGCCGTTCTGGAGATACCTTTTAACAAAAAATGATAGTAGTAAGAAGTAAGATAAGCCATCGACAATAACATAACTTATTTTTAAGAAACATTGTTAGTCTTGGATTCAAAGAACAAGGCAATTTGTTGGTCACCGCAAACGGACACGACTGTACATCTATTTAATCAATGACTACGTAATCAAACCTACACTTTACTCGACTACTTAACAATTAAGACGAGTAGCAAACTTCCTGCTGACATCTACACTTTACATATGATCCTCTGTCGGTGTCTCTCAATTAAAATAATAAATAAACCACTTCAGATCCATATAAAGATATGTATTGTGGCAATAAATATTCTACGCGATTGTACTTTGCCTTGTAGATGACATTTTAAAGGAGATAAATGTTTTATTCTTGCAGCGTGTGATACTTATCATTTGGTTTATGAATAACATACATCGCGAATTGTTAAAAGACTAACTGTCGCTCGCGATTCCGCGCCAAATTAATAAAAATATAAGTGGCCTATGTGTTCTTCTAGATTTTTTTTTAATTCATAAAGTGGCAAACGAGCGAGCGGCCACCTGAAATCGCTGATGTAGCGAAGTGACCGTTGCCCATAGAGATACGCAATTGCATATGCGTTGCCTACCTTAAGAATACGTTCTACATCTGTGCCAAACTGTTGATCCGTTCCGAAGATTCTTCTAACAAACATCCATCAATCTTAACTTTAGCGTTTATAATATTATAATAGTAAAATATGTTTAGAAGTTCATAATCGTAATGACACTATCTAGATTTAAGCCTCAAGCACAAGTAAAGTAACTTAAAAACAATAATAATGAATTGAAAAAATGATTTAGTGTTTTTATACTTTCGCGAAACATTAACTAGACACCGCGACTGTCCGCGTGGAATATAAAATAAAAACATTAATTAATAGTCTGTGCTTTTCCATATTATGTTGTACTGTGTTATCTTTAAGTAAGATCCCTTCAGGCGATACATAATAATAATCCATCCATCTAAACTTTCGCATTTATAATATTAGTATTTTAAGCAGAATAATTTATCTAGCGTCGGTGGCTCAGGGGTCAAGCACTTGACTTGCAATCTGCAGGTCCTGGGTTCGAATCCCGACATGTACCAATGTGTTTTTCGATTTCCGATTTACATATGTACATTTATCCGACATTCTTACGGTGTAGGAAAACATCATGATGCAACCTGCACATATCTGAGAAGAAATTCAAAGATATGTGTGAAGTCAACCAACCCGCACTGGGCCAGCGTGGTTGACTATGGCCTAATCACCCTCAACTTAGGGTAGGCTCCGAGGCCCTCGGTGGAGACGTATAGTGAGCTGATGATGATGAATTTATCTAGTGTCTAGTGTACAACGTCTTATTTAGATATTGAAAGTCGTTTCAACATTTAGCACTAAGCAGCCTCCCACAGGTTGCCAGGATAAAGTTGAATTATACATTCCTTTGTTAGGATACATATTAAATTATCTAAATCTAGATCGTAAATTAAATCGAGTATAAATCATTGCTTAATATAGTTAAGTTTAAATTATCTTACAACGTAAAAATCTTTTTAATGCAGTCACGTAATCTTTATTAGTTGCCTGATTAGGTTACGTTATGGAGGACATTTTAACACTAGTTGTCGCTCGCGATTCTGTCCGCGCGGAATAAAATAAACTGAATAGGTAGCCTGTGTTCTTCCAAACTATGTTCTACATCTATGTCAAAAATTAGCGAGATACTTTCAGTCGTTCGGTATACCTTCAAACAAACATCCATCCATCCATCTAGACCTTCGCTTTTATAATGTTAGTAAGATTTTATAGAAGTTAAATACAGTCTTTGTTACTCAAGGAATTATCCTTCTAGTAGCTTTCTAACGGTGAAAGCATTTTGTTAATCAGTCCAGTAGTTTTTGAGTTTTTTTATTTACAAACATAAAATAAAAAAATGATAGTGTGAATTGCCCTAATAATAATGTTATGTTCATTTGTTTTTAGCGACTATTTTCACGTAGATACTTAAATAACTAAACGTTTATGGTAAATGTGAAAATATTTGAGAGTCGACGTCAATCTTTTCAAATATGACAATAGAAATATTTAAACGATGACATAATTTTTGTAAATCTTCTAAAAACAACGCACCTTGAAGAAGGCACATTTATGAATATGGTAACTTGGAGATGTCCAATGAAAACTGTAGTCTTGTCTTTATGTTTGTTTAAGCATTTTATTGGAAAGTTCATACAAACATCTCTCTTCGATAATCATGTAATTTATATTAAAAAACTTTTGATTATTTGAAATTTAAATCCAAATTATTTTAAAAGAAATGTTTTACGATTACTTAAAAAAAATCCTGTCCAAATTAATGAATTTAAAAATAATACTGATTTTTTTTTATAACTGGCTGTCGGCCGTTATTTTGCACCGCGCGTAAAAAGCTTGTAAGTAGCCTATGTATTCCTTGAAGCAGTTTTCTATATATAAATCTTGTTATAAACATCCATCCATCTAAGCATTCGCTTTTTATTAATTTAATTTACTTTATATATAAAAAAAATTATGAGAAAAGCTGCTGTATTTCACTAGTAAGTTCCTAATTAAATTCCTAATAAATTAGACAGCATCCTTAGATGTTATTAGATGACATTATAATCATAGTATGTCGCCTACGAGTAAACCCACACGGTGATACATGTCAACTATTTGTTGACGGCATTCCTACGTTATGGGGCTTAGTTATTCTTAATGGGTTCACTTTTAGGGTTGCCAGCATATTATTAAAATAGACAGCAAAAAACAAATGATTGGCAACCCTTGGAAGATTAAAAAAGTACGCGTAGTGAACTGTTTTACACTATTCACTCTGACCTAAAATTATTATTACAAACACGTAGAATAAGAAAAGAAATAATAAAGTTAAGTATGTGAAGATTAGAAATTATTATAAAGTTTGAAAGTAACGCCAATGATTGAAAAGGAGGTGTAGAGGATGGCGGCGATGAGGAGAGAAATAAAAGGCAGGATTTGAATAGGCGCGCACTGTTCGCAGTCCGACGGCTGAATTTCGACTGATCTGTGTGCCGACTACCTTGCAACATCTTTATTTATTTTATTCAAAAGTTACCAATAGTTTTTACATCTACCTTAGTAATAATCAGTAGTTTACAGATAATAAAATGGTACGTTATGGTACGAATACAGAGTACATATATATTAAATACGCATAGAAATATAATAAAATAACACAAAGTCGATAAACTTAAATAATTAACAAATTATCGCAGAAGGCTTTAACATTCTGTCGTCAACAGGAGGAAAAGGTTAGCGTGGTTTGGACTTTAAAAACTTAGTAAGTAAGCTATGTGTTCTTCCAGACTATGCTCTACATATATGCCATAGAAATCCATGCAGCTGTTCTAGAGATATCTTTCAACAAACATCCATCTATTTAAACATTCGCATTTATAACATTAGTAAGATGTCGCTATTAGGCTTATACGAATATATACATTAGTCATTTTAATAACAGGAAAGGAAAGTTATATCGGCGCCCGTTTCCGAAGACCTAAACTTCCTAGGTCGTAATCAATCACACTAAAATATATCTATTTATAGTTAAACACTAATAATGATCTCTATACAATTGTAATAAAGTTGAGAATGCTACATCATTGTACAATACTTTGTAAGTCACGCACTCATGCTATAATCGTAAAACTTTAAAGCGTTATGCATTCTCTGAAGAAGTGTGAATGAACCCTTATTTGCGATGTTTTGGTATTAAAATTAATTTTCTTCCATTTTAATGTCAATTTTGTGAAAGTTTAATAACGAAACATAAGATATTTTTAAAGATGTAATATCCGTATAGGTTTAGGCTAGGTTTAGGCTAAGTGCCATCTGCGCTCGGCCACCTCAAGCCCGGTGAAGCTGTAAATGCCTCCTCAAGGCAAACAGTGGCAAACACAAAAAAAATGTAACATCCGTAATTGCAGATGCATTTGCAGGTCATCAACGGACAATTGGACGCATAAAAAATGTATCCCTTTCCTATGCCTCCGTCAATTCCCCTTTCCATGTTTTTCTCCCTTTCATCCCAACCGCAAATACTTTGTTTGACTAACAAAAGTATATCGTATTCCAACGTCCATTGACCTTTATACGAATCGTAACGTTGATAAGATAACGCTGACTTTGATCAAATAACAGATTGTTATCTATTTAGGTAGCCTATGCGAAATTATTTCCCTCACGGGTAACGTATGGCATCCATACAAAAGTTTCGTATACAGATTTGTATGTGCTATGCGCTATTGCGCAGCGCGTCCTATCATGTGAAAAGTACACCAAAAATCTCTTACTAATATAAATGCGAATGTTTAGATAGATGGATAGGTGTTCGTTTGTAGGAATCTCTAAAAAGCTTTCTTCTTATTACATTTACATCGTTAGAGTGTTGATCAACTTATTATTTCGCGAAAATATTGGTGTCTTCTTTGATTAGATCCATGCACAGGATCAGTACGTATAATAATAAATGGTAGGTATTGTAGTTTTATGTATTTATTTATTAGACAAGTACACACAACAGATAAATTATGCAACATTGACCAAAGTAATACAATATAAAACACAATAAAACTGATAATTTATCCAATAACAGGTGTACAACATTCATACGAAACAAACAAGTATAAAACACAAAAAAAATTATATGAACAAACCAAGGAAAGAAAACAAAAAAAAATATATTTAGGTCTGTGCCTCTGGAGGTGTGGAAATTAGTTTTTTGTAATTACGTAAGGAGGTGCAGAAAATATCAGTAATATCCTTTCCTATTTTTAATTCGTTATATGTCCGACATATTCGTGGGATGGGTGAGTTAAGGCCTATGTTTGATTTATAAAAGGGTATATAAAATAATTTGGTTATTGGTTGCCTGGTCTTATATTATTAATATGGAACATATTACAATATTTGTCAGTAGTCTAGGGACTGAGAATGCAAATGGCGCGTGGGAGTCCCGCTGCAACTATAATCAAGTGATAGATTTGTACGAAGGTTGCGAAATAACTTGTATCAACTATAATTTACATATTGTAAGTAGGTTTAACAACTTGCTACACAATTTATTAGACGTGTAAACCAAATTATTCTTTTTTGATATTATAAGGTAGGAAAGCTAGTATACGGTCGCCTGCATGAAGGGGAAATATTCTCTTTATGTGCGTACAATTCTCCTTCGACTAAAGCTATACAACGCGGTCGCTTCGCTGTTTCGATTAAATCGTTTACCTTATAACATATAAAAAATCTGTCATTTTATGAGATCTACTATGGTCTACTTGTAAGAAGAGTTTTAGCTTGTTGTTCGACAGCTAGAACCAACGTTCGATTCCGTACACAGTAATTAAAATAATGGGATCGATGTATTCCTTAAGTCTTTCACACTCAGAAATATTTGATTTATTATTAATTAAAGAAATATTATCATAGTCTGAAGGAGTATTTAGTCTTGTCCTTACCCTTCAAGTACATCACCCACATATCCTCAATGGTTGAACGTTGACTAATCGTACGCGTAGGTTTCTGCTAATTACTAATGCTTTACTCACCAGTTATGGCGCAATCAATTAAATTTTGGTAATATTTGCACACAATGCCTACTATTATACGGTGAGTTAGAATTATTGTTACAAATCGATGGATACTATATAATTAAACAAGTGGTCGTTGGTTATTAACTATTTATTGAATAGCTACTTAGGTAATAAATATAATAAAAATAGCGTGCGTTATGGTAGCACACTTATATCCAACGAACGTCCAATGAACCATTGTTGCCAGCATAGGAAAAAGTTTATACTAATTTAAATGTTGCCAATACAAAAAGAAATTAATGAGAATAAAATAAAAACAATAAATAATTTATGTGAATTAATTGAACAGATACGTTTATTAAAATACTCAACGTAATCACTTCACTGTACCTATACGTCCTCAGCGAAGGGTTCGGAGCCTACCCTAAGTCAGTGATTAGGCCATAGTTAATCACGCTGACCTAGTGCGGGTTGACTTCACATATATCTTTGAATTTCTTTGCCGAATGTGCAGGTTGCATCATGATGTTTTCTTTCACCGTAAGATAAATATGGAATTATTATTTCTCTCTCAAGTAAGGTTTGCTCCTAAGTCAAAACATTAAAGTTTATAACCAACCCGTTCTTGGCCAGCGTGGTTACCCCTAACTTCGAGACATTCCTAGAGTAGGCTCCGAGCCCCTTAGTAGGAAAGTATAGCAAGTTGATAATGAATTAAGGTTTATAAAACTTTGTCCGCCGACGTCAATAGTAAAAGACGATTTTATACTTATTTTCTTTCATTGCCTTAAATTAAATGTGACCTTAGATCTGTTTACCTGCGGATATAAATCATAGGAAATATCTTGTTATGCAGTCCGCTAGATTGTTACAATCAGAATTGCATCACAGATAAAAATAATCTCCTATATAAATATCTAAATTAAAAGAAATTAAATGAAAATCAGCGAATCTTACTAATATTATAAATTCGAATGTTTGAATGCATGGATGAACGGCTGCATGTATCTAATTGTATGTAATTGTATCCTTTTATCATATGGCTTGACTTCGTATATCTTGTGTCGAAGCACTAGTTAATTTAATAAAAAATATAAAAAAAACTAGATACGTTTCAACATTTTAATTACTAGGTCGTTCGCTGTCGTCAGGCGCTTGTTAATTTATGTGACAGTGCAAAACTGACATCTCCATATTGAACGCGGGCCGCGGAGTCGGATACTGGGTCGCCTACCTTGTTTGGCCACACAAGGGAAACGACAATCCATTTATACGATTATCTTGTATACACAATTGCAAAAAATATGCTATTATTCAAGGCTATTTAAAGTTAATTTGTACGTAAGATTGTAATTCTATAAGTTTCGCGGAGTTCAATAATTTTGCATAATTTTATAAATAAAAAAGGTTACCGTATGAGGTACATGAATAGTTATGGGCTTATGAATATGGGTAAGTAAGTAAGTTATATCTGGATATTATTTTTCAAAATTTTATCATTTTGTGAATTGAAGATTAATGTACGGGATAATACAAAAGTATCCTGGACTTGATGACAGTCTTCAACGCTATTAAAATGTTAATTTGGTAAATTATAAAATATAAAATCTTTGAATAGGCAAATGTCATCCCACGTTAGTTTCCGATCAGTTTTTAACTTTAGAATAAATAGTAATGAACTAAAGCTTATTTACTGTGTTTATTTTCTGAGTTACCATATTTTAAATTAATAAATGATTACTCCAATAGAGAATTAATACAGTAAAGTATATTAAAACCACAATCAGTCTTCATTAGACGCCTTCAAGAACAAACAGACCGAAAAAGTTATAAAAACAGTTTTATTGACGGCAATAAAATTAAAAAGTCCGATACGACTCGTAAATATTTTCAACTTTTGGTAATCTGTCAGTTGTCTGGTTTGTGGATGTCAATTAGTTTATTTATTGTCGGCTATTATAAAACTAGATCAAGACACTGAGTCAGGTTTCCGATGACATGTTGGTTCTCTAGAAATTTCCTGACATCACTCGGTCGCATCAGGATATATTAGATGGGTCTATCAAGTTTTAAGGAATTTGAAATGAAAACAAATATTTCTGTTGATCCAAAGGAAGTCGTTATTTTACAATCTACAAAATTTTCCGATTAAAATATGAACTAGTGTAACTAATGAAATACCTCGGTAATACGATTTCCAAGGGACCGAGCCAAAAACGCGTATTATACGAGAATGGGATATCGTATCGTATTACCGGGGTTCTACTATACGTCGTTTGTTTAAATAAATAAGCGTTCATTTAGAATAGAATAATAAACACATCTTATTTCCCTAATAAGGCGTAAAATAACTTTATCGTTTTTGCCTATGGATAGGTTACTGGTGGCCAAACTAGGGTAATACATTGTCAGTATCTGATAAGATTAAGGGCTTAGACAGTTCTTTGCGTGTAGTAGAATAACATATATGTAAACTGCATCTACATTTAAAATAGCCATGACATAACATACAAATTGTCGCGTAACTAATAAAGTAATTAGTACTCCTTTAGCGGGTAAATGTAGCCTGACCCACTTTGCATTTATAAAGACATATTATTTTAATATGTTTGTTAGTTGTAACATCAAGGATGATACTATGTTGTTTATAAATATACTAGCGGACCCGACAGACGTTGTCCTGTCTACACGTCTTTAATTTGAATATATTAATATGAAGTTAATATTTGATGAAAATTGTGAATCTAAACCATTCCCACATCCCCTTGAACACACACAAAAAATTTCATCAAAATCGCTCCAGTCGTTTGAGAGAAGTTCAGTGACATACACACTCACAGAAGAATTATATATATAAAGATGATATAAAAACTAAGATATAAATTGATTGCGAGAAAAGTGTCATGATCGAGAAGGGAGGGACGATTGAAATAACGAATGATAGATTTGGGGGACTAAAACTGTTGCGCCTACCCTTCAGCCTTGAGTGTGACAAGGATAGGGCGATGTTTAAAATATCCCAACTAAAGTTGTTAATATGATTCTCTAAATTATAACTAGAATTGTCCATTGCTTTCTTGAATAAATTTTAATATAAATAAAATTAATTATATGATATCAGAACTAAGATATAAATTGATTGCGAGAAAAGTGTCATGATTGAGAAGGGAGGGACGATTGAAATAACGAATGATAGATCTGGGGGACTAAACTGGTGCGTCTACCCTACAGCCTTAAATGTGACAAGGACAGAGAGATGTTTATAACATCCCAACTAAAGTTGTTAATATAATACTCAAAATTATAACTAAAATTGTCTATTGTTTTCTTGAATAAAATTCAATATAAATAAAATTAATTTTAGTGACTATTAAAGGCAACGCTGATTAAAACGCGATATTTTAGTTCATTTTTATTAAATAAATATAAAATAATTTACTGATAAATTTATTATGATACCTTTTTCGTTTGCTATAATTTCAAGAACTCTCACAATAGCTCATGATATATGAACTGATAGAGAAATATTTAAAAACAAAAAAGCTATTAATTTTCATTTGAATTAATAAAGAAAAATAATACGAGTTATATACGCAATATTCCAATATTAGAGAACGAAAAACTTGTTTATCTCTGTCTTTATCTAGTGTAGGAAAACAGAAAGAGAGATAGAATTTTTTACAAAATTTCCCTAAAAGTTCTCAAGTGTTCTTAATTAAATCTTCTATTAATAGGTTAATTACGTTTTATTCCTTTTAATTTGTGTTAATGAATTTGCTCCAAATATAATTCTCAGAAAGTAAATAAATAAAACAATATAGAAGGAAAATGTACTTATTTATGTTTCAAACATGACCTATAAATATGACCTTGTTATCACACAATGCGTCATATTATATACTACTAGCTATTGCCTGCGACTCCGTCTGGGATTAACATAAAACTTAATTAGTAGCCTATGTGTTCTTCCAGACTATGCTCTACCTCTATGCCAAAATTCATCGAGATCCGTGAAGCCGTTTTGGAGATACCTTCAAACAAATATCCATCCAAACACTCGCATTTATAATATTAGTAAGACGTGGTAATCTGTCATGACAGAGAATATGAAAGGGATATGTATTATGAAACGCAGCCTATGTGTTCTTCTAGACGATGTTCTACCTCTATGCTAAATTTCATCGAGACCGAACTTTGGAGATACCATTTAAACATCCATTCATTCAAGTAAACATTCATATTTCAACAGTGGTAGAGCCCGCTTTAACATCTTCGCACGAATTGTCCCGGCTCGTCCGGTGAAATACCACGACCACACAGAAGACAGCCGTCAAGTGGAAGCAATTCCAAGTACAGTCTGATGAGTGTGCGTCCCGGAGGCCTAATTTAGTCCTCTTTCCCTTCCCACCCTTTTTCTTATAAGGAAAGGATGCGAAGTGGAAATGGATTTTCCAGATGAGAGGATGCATGGAAAGGGAAAATATTTTCTTTCTGTGCACCCTCTCCTCAGTCGATTAAAGATGGGCAACGCATATGCAATTGCGTATGTCTATGGGCAACGGTCACCTCGCAATTTCAGCGATTTCAGGTGACCTCTCGCTCGTTTGCCACCTTATGATATAAAAAAAAATTTATAATATTAGTAAGATGATATTCCATCAGAAATATATTGTTAAATATGAAATAAAAATTGATTAAGTACGTTTGATTAAAAATACATTTGTAATAATTTGTTGGTGGTAAAGTTATTTGTTTTTTAAATTGACCTTTCAGTTTCTTTATTTAATATATTATTGTAAATTAATTATAATGATTAAGTCATTGATAAGTGAAATTATAGAAAAAAACTAACTGGCGCCCGCGACTCCGTCCGCGCGGTATTAAAAATAGATGTTGGCCGATTCTAAGACCTACTCAATATGCTCACAAAATTTCATGAGAATCGGTCAAGCCGTTTCGGAGGTGTATGGGAACGAAAATTGTGACACGAGAATTTTATATATAAAATATGCACACAACAATAATGCGTTTGGAAAAAATGTTGTTAATCTATGAAATATTTCTTTACGTTTAAATTAAGGAAAAAATTCTATGTTTGGCCATCAGTTTCTTACCTCTGCATTCCTTGTCTACGACTTTCCATACTCTCTTTGGTCCCGAGAATTTTTATTAAAATCTGGCGCAGGATACAGAAAAGTGGCGATCGTTTTTTTATAAGTTTACACTGCAAAGACATTTGTATGTTTTTTGATATAAGACATAATTAACTATATGATTGTTTAATGTAATATTCAAGTTGATCATTATTTTTTTAAATGTTATCGTGTGACGCAGAGGTATGAAACCTTCACCCATCTCACCTCATCTTTTTAATATTTTTATTATAGTGTTGTCGTTGTTTTCACTGCCAATAACATGTACAAATATAAAATATATTTAAAACAATAATTTCAACATTTTAATTTTATTTAGAAGTAAAGACAAAAAAAATTCTATATCTAATCTTGAACTCATATCGAAGAAATTCCAAAGCGATATACTATCAAAAAGCTTACATTATAGCCCTGACAATAACAAATTTGAATATTCACTCTAAAAGAGATGAATAGTACATAAAAATATATTTTTTCCTACCTACGTTTACCACAAGCTTCCATTCAAGCCTACGAATTCGCACGAATTACAAACACAAACGTATCCACGCACACACGCATGAATCAAGCCAGTTTGACGTTTCTCGTTATTCGAGTCAGTTGGCCGAGGCACGGCGTCGCGGTATAATCGCTCTCGCCGCCATCTTGTTTTATTTTGTGCGGGTTAAAAAAAAAGCAAAAGTATACGTGTCCGCTTGTGTTGTGTTCTGTGCATATAAAGAGGTTCGATTAAAAGATATTACGCCAATTTATGATAGTATTTGGGTATTTTCAACACTTTTTTTTGAGGTTATAACCGTTGTGAATGTTTTTTCACTCTAACGTATATGGCGCGAAAGAACCGTAATATTTGAAGTGATGTAATTATTTTCGGTTTTTAAACTTAAAAACGACAAAATAAAAAATCTTAACCGTAACATTGTAATATGCTAAATTTACAGACAAATATAAACGGTAGGTAAACCAAGGCTTCAAACAATCGAGTCTATAAAACCTAGATTAGTAATCGGTGAAGGTAAGGCCAAGATATTTGTTTACTTCTATTGGCCGTAAGCAATTTAATGTTTTGTTCTTTTTAAAAGCTACTATTTGAAGTTCATTAAAATTACATCAAATGTCATTTTAATGATGTAAAATAAATCAACGTTTTACCTGTTTGTTATAATTCGTGATAAAAAATAATTCGTTAATGGAATCGATTTTGTTGTTAGTTTATTATGATTTTAGTTTGATAAATAGTTATAAGATAACGTGTTATTTTATGTGCAGTTTGCGTTATCATTCGGAAATAGTCGGGGTATTTGGGTTACGGTCAATGCTCCCGTTATGTTTGAAAGATTTCAACGCTGGTGACATTTGGGATTTCGTAAGAATTGGCTTTAAAAGTAAATTTCTAGTTACTAAAAGAAGCACTTTACTTCATGTTCAATAACGAATACGAAGAAATATTTAGAATTTGATTTTGCATGGTTAAAAACATACACACTTTGGTTATGTCTGAATCACAACATTTTCTATTGTATGAGACCTGTACGACGTAAAGAGTTACATCTTTTGAACTAGTAACTCCTTTCGACGGATTGGCTTAAAGGCGACGCATTTGCAAATTTTCTGATATGATTTCTATCAACTCTGGTCTTATAAAACTTTTTGTAGTATCCTTTTTCATGTAAAGAATGTTATAAGTCGTACAATTAACGTTGTTTGAATGTTGTCGCGCGCATTTTTACGAGTTGCCATTTTGTTAAACAAACACGGATGTCGTCACCGGCGAGGCTCGCTTTTTTCATAATATTTACGAACCGCGACAGTTTACTTCGTGATTTATCAATATTTATTTACTTATATTGAAATGTAAATACATTTAATATGTATTCAATAACTAAAGAATGTTTATTGCGGAGTAACGACTGTAATTTATTTAAAACTAGCTGTCGCCCACCACTCTGTCGGCACAGAATAAAAATACTTAATTCGTAGTCTATGTTTCTTCCAGACTATGTTCTATATATTAGCCAAATCCAAGCAGCCGTTCTAGAGATATCGTTTAACAAACGTCCATCCATCCATGTAAATTTTCGCATTTATATTTGTAAGATTTTGTTACGAAAAATACTCAAAAACTGTTGAACTGATTTAAAAAATTCTTTTACCATACAATGTTACGTAATCCCGGAGTAGTTTCAAAAAATCTATCCATGCGAGAACGGGACACAAGTATACCTAAAATAAGTTTTAAAATCCATCCAACAAAACATAAATCGTTTCCAAGAAGGTCCTGTATATTTAAACAGATATCCTTATCCTTTTTCTTCGTATTACAAACGTATGAAACAAAACATTTAACATTCCATGACATGTTAGATAAAGACAGAATATACGCGATATATTTTCTTTATAAAAATACAGTATTACCTCATAATATTATCATAAGTGACTCACTGATAACGTCATAAAAGTAATTTAAGATATAGTACATACGAAATAGAACTTTATGTATATAGGATTAAAGACTAGGTGATATTTGATAATTCCCTAATAAATATTAAGGTAAATCTACTTGATAGTGCTATGTTTTGTGGTCTAACTGTTAGTGATATTCGTAACAATGTATTTGAATTGGATTTATATTACAATACTAATATAATGCAAAATTTGTATTTTTGTTTGTTTGTGACTAATAAAATATTACTCGACCGATTTAAAAATCTCTTTCACTATAACAATCTAATATTATTTCTGTGTAACATAGTATATATTATGTCCCGGAGGTCTCATTTAGTCCTTTTTCCCTTCCCACCCTTTTTCTTATAAGGAAAGGATGGGAAGCGGAAGTGGACTTTCCGGATGGAAGGATGCATGGGAAGGATATTTTCTTTCTGTGCATCCTCTCCTCCGTCGATCAAAGTTAGGCGACGCATATGCAATTGCATATGTCTATGGGCAACGATCACTTCGCGATTTCATGTGGCCGCTCGCTCGCTTGCCACCTTATGAAATAACAAAAAAATAGTAAAATTCGATAGTGTAAAATATTAAAAAATAAATGACCCATGTAAAGCAGGGACTGACTGCTAGTCTATAATTAAGATTATAAATGCTAAAGTTTGCATAGATGTTTGTTACCACGTATTATAAAAACGGCTTAACGGATCTCGAACATTGGTATAGATGTAGACCATAGTCTGGAACAACACATAGACCATATTTTTTTTGTATATTCAAATATTAGCAGATTTTTTTGTAAATTTACCAATATTTCTTTAACCATTCCAAGCTCTAGGCTTGTGCTAGGATATGGTTTACGAGAATAGTCGAATGCCGGGATTCGAACCCCCGACCTCGTGGTCCCTTACCCATTAGGCTATTGACGCTTTTAGACAGTATTATTTAGAATCATATGGAGCGAATGTCGTGCTTTCGTTGCTAAGACAACTGACAGATCGATTAGTGAGGGGACAGCGTTAATATTTTAATGGGTCTAGTGTTGTGAACACCTGCACAATGTCAGTTTTTCTTCCCAATATTACTAAGTTTTTTTGCACTCAACCGAGCAAACGAAGTCGCTAAAGTTAGTATATAATAAGTATTGGGTTTTATTGAATAATGTGTTAATTGGAATATTTTCTTTTATTTATTGTTTTGTTGAAATCCCTTTTCAATCCAGTGTAATAATGCATCAGCTCAGATAACGAAGCACAACGCAAATGTAGGTAAATGGACGCTATGATAATGTTTACCCGCTCGCTGTCAATACATTTGTTAGGGTTGCCACATGATTGTTAATATAAATGTCAAAGTTTGTTACCTCGTAACTCCAGAACGGCTGAACGGATTTAAATGGAATTTAAAATGTAAACAAATAACAGTACAGAATAAAGCATAGACTACTCACTCAGTTTTTTTTTTAAATTAGACATAGACGTTATTGTAACAACTAGTAAAGTAAAGGAAATTTATAATTGATATTTTAATAATTATCTGCATTTTTATAGTTCATATTGTATGTAGTCTGTTTTATTTCTTGTTACTAGATTTGCATTTCTCTAGTCATTTAGTGGCAACCCTTTTTTTTTTTTTTTTTTTTTTTTTTTTTTTTTTTTTAAGAGGGGGAATGCGTTACGCATACCGGGTGCCTCGGGGAAAGCTACTCCGGTTATGTGGGACTCTCTCCACATCCCTAAAGGGACAAGGAGCCTACCCACTAAACCCCCTCTGGTTCCCTCGTCTCACTGTTTACCGGGGTGTGGGCACATGTGAAATACTCTTCGCACACATTAGTGGCAACCCTAGCATGGTACTTTCATAGCTGCTGGCTATAGAGCGAAGGTGACGTACTGTCGATTGCCGAGGTAAAAGGTGACACAGTTTATAGTCTAATTGAAATGGCTGAATTCAACTACATCATTGCTTTCTTATCCATTTAAATACCAGCTTTCGAGCGCGACTCCATCCGCGCGAAAGCAAAAAAACGTTAATTAGCAGAGTATCTGTTCTTCCAGACTATGCTCTACATCTGTGCCAAAATTAAGTTCCTTTAAGCCATTCCGAAGACATAAACTATCACATCCAACTTCTTACTAATATAATAAATGCTAATATTTGGATGGATAGAGTGCGAAGTTATCTTCAGAACGGCTGAACAGATAGCAATGAAATTTGGCATACATATTGAACATAGTCTGCAAGAACATAGGCTACTAAATAATTTTATTTTTAATTCCGCACGGACGGAGTCGCGGCCGATAGCTAGTTTATAAAATTAGTTAGTCTTAAACCTCTTGTTACATTTACCGTATTTGATACTCTCTGACCAATTACAAGTCACGGTGTCATAATCCATCTGACATGCACACAACTGGTCCGGACAGTTACATCGGCACGTGTAGTTGTCCGTTAGACCATAGCATCGATAATTGTACGGAAAGGTCACTTGTGTTCCGGTTTAAATTATCAGATTTTGCGATACCGTACAATTCCAATGACCGAAATGTATATTCCATAACATTATAGCACGTACTGTCCTTTTATTACCGTTGGACCGATTGGCCAATGCGAAACACCGACCTTTGACTAAATTATGATCGTAACTGTAGCTTAAAAGACTTGGCAGATTCTGATGAGTGTGATGTCATTAGATTTGTATTGTTTCCCACTGTAAGTCGGGAGATTTTTTTTAACACCCAAAGATCCTACGAGTCTCAGAGCGTACCCAAATTTAGGGATGACTAGGACAATTACTACCAGTAAATTACTATATTGTTTTGTGTGACAAAAGGCTAACTTTCAGTAGTCTATCATTGGTCATATAACGAGTAGGATTAATCAAAAGATCGATGTTACATTAGTTACAGACGCGAACGCACTGTCCCGTTAGCAACCGGTCCGGGGCATTCCTGGCGTGCTCCGCCTCGTACCCAACTCTCATTGTTACAGTACTAATCTTACTAATATTATAAATGCGAATGTTTGGATGGATGGATAGAAATTCTGCATAGATGTTGAACATGGTCTGGAAGAACACAAAGGTTACTATTTTTTTTTAACCTCGGGCGGAGTCGAGGGACAGCTAGTGTTGCATATGTAAGCTGCATCAACTGCAGTTAGCCAAAGATGGCAACACCAACCAGTTTTAACAGTGGTGGAGTGGGACCGTGTGATTAATCGTTTGTCGAGACTTCGGCAAGGGGGCTGTCTCTTTTCACTTTCGCCATTAAAAAAAATCGTGTCGAAACTGCATTCCTTTGCGACATTATCGGACATGGATGCAACAATAAACTGGTTTATGGGTTTGTTAAATTTTATTTTTAATAAACCAGTTTATTCGGAAGGGAATTTTTAAGGTACCGTGATATGAAATCAATATGATTTTCAGGGATTCGTACCTCGAAAGAAAAAAAGGAACCCTTATAGGATCACTTTTCCGTCCGTCTGTCTGTCTGACACCCTTTTTCCCCCGAACGCGTTAAGGGATCAACCTGGAATTTATTTACTAGCTGTCGCTCGCGACGCCGTCCACGCGGAATAAAAAAAAGACTTAGTAGCCTATGTTTTCTTCCAGACTATGTTTCACATGCAAATTTTCAGTGAGATCCATGCAGCCGTTCTGGAGATACTATCTAACAAACATCCATCCATCCATTTGGCATTCGCTATCTTAGTAATATGAACTGATTCTAACAACCTTGTAACCTAAACCATATTTAGGATGGAGGATGAAGTTTTTTAACTAAAGAAGACTAACTTAGAAGGCTATATTAGCTAAACAACAGTTTAAAAAAAATGGCTAAAAAATCTATCTATGCAAAGTTAACTGCGTCATTTATGTAATGAATTTCATGTTTCAAACGTTTCTTAATTGTAATTATACAAAGTAGGAAAAAGACAAGGCGCCGTAAAAGTGTTGCAGACGTATTTAGTTCCGCAAATTTCACGGCCCCTGACTTTTGAAGACGGCGAGAAAACGATGTTCAAAATTAAAAAAAAAACTCTGTGCAACTTGTAATAAATTTTTAATATTTTTAAGGAATATCAGTTGTCTGTTTTCACTTTCGTCTAAACATCTCTTTTATCTGACTTCTTACTAACATTGTAAATGCGAATGTTTAGATAAATGGATGGTTTAAAGGTATCTCCAAAACGACTGCATGGATCTCGCTGAAATTTGAATATAATCTAGAAGAACTTATAGGCTACTAATTAAGTTTTAATACCGTGCAGACGAAGTCGCAGGGTCAGCTCGTTTACGATATTTTCTGCACCCATACATAATATGCACCAAGGCTACTTGTAACCGTGGGATTACACTACTGAAATCATCCTATAGTCCATGTCAGACTTACGTAGAGTCGGTGCTTAATCACGAAAACCCAGTACAGAATTATGACAATTAATTTTGTACCAATATGTTGGCAAAGTTCACTTTATAAAAACAAATGAATAGTAATTGTTACCGATGTTCCGTACACAAAGGTCGAATGTTTTAAACTCATTTAATCCATATCGATTCAGTCTAGACTTTAGGTCTTACGAAATGGTTTTACGACGGCGTGGGTGGATGTAAAACTCCAATAAATATCTAGTCAACATTGTACTATGCTTCTAAAACTAAAATTATTTGCATAACCGTTAAATACACTTAGAATTAATTGAAGTAACCATTAGATATATGTAGATGGTTAATTTCATTCGCTTCGTCTGATGAATTTACTTATCAGTCTTAGCCTTTTTCAGTACCTTGCTGGATAATGCTTGACACAATATACAGTCCTCCCGACCAAGCAGTAACTTCATGCCGTTCTCACTAAATGGCTAGGCGATTGCTTACAAATGACAGCTTTTGCTTAGTTCGGATTTAAGCACGCATGTTTATGTTGCATGACAAATAATTCTATGTATATTAGTTTGAATCCACACCATCGCTACCATCAACGCCAAAATGGTGAAAATCAAATAGGCACAAAGTACTATGTCTTATAGCCATTCATCAGACAAGTCACAAGGCCATCGAACTATCTATATTTATGGTCAATTTTCGTCTGTCTAACTAGACGATGTCAGTTACAGCATTTTGCATAGATCTATTATATATAACAATTGCTATGAATAACGGGCGTTCGCGGTCAAAGTTTGATATGAATTGGATTGCTTCATAAAAAATAACGTATTTTAATATAAAACAATGGATGCGTCTTGAGAAATTAAACGTTCGCACGATAACGAATTGTTATTGTTTCCGAAAGTATTACCCGTTGGTTAACCACAGACGATCCGGTTCTGGTCGAGGTCATAATTTGACATTGTTGGTGGCTTTAAAATGTACTTCTCATTCATAAAATTTAAAGGAAACTAGTATAATTTGAAAACATTTTAGTAGTTAGTACTTAGTATTGTAGTAATTCAGTCGTTTTTGGGACATTTTATTTAAGTCTGGACTTTTGATCGTTGCTTGTGTGTATAGCAAAGGATGGGAAAAAGTTGCTGGCGTCTGACTTTACGTCCAAGTATGTGGGAGCCAAGAGTAGAGTGTATATTCATTTACTAAGCTAGCGCGTATCATCTCTTGACCACATCATCACTTAACATCAGGTGGGATCGTGTTCAAGCGTTAGCTTATTTTTAGGGTTCCGTATCTCATAGGAAAAAGACGAAACCCTTATAGGATCTCTTAGTTTTTAACTGGATTTGCGTTTTTGAATCAGTTTTGTACTTATACATATATATATGTGATTCACAACAATTTTTGTTACAATTCTTAACCATAAAGATGGCATTGTAACTAAGGAAATTACTAAAGAAGTGATAACGTCATCTTCCAAGAATTGTCCGGTCAAATGTCCAGCATCTGATCCGGGGACTGGTTTGTTTTTTCATTTGTAATGTGAGTAACATCGATAGAGTTCTCTGACCTTAACGAAATGTTCGCTAACTCAAGATCGGGTTTCACGCACTTTTATATCGTTTGAAATAACCGCGAAGAATTCAGCATTCTGATATAAATATATCTTATATAGACCATTCTTTACTTATATATATGTTGGTTAAGAGTTCGGTTATTAACTCAACATAACGGCTGTATACAGGATGTTCTTTTTTCGGTACGGTTACAGTCCCTTTACGGTTAAACTCAGTCCTACCGAAGTTAAAGGGATGTCGTCATCAATCATCTGGTTGATGTGATTTTGTTATTTTTCTTCTATTCATTTTCACGAACAAGATATAAAGCTGTTGAACACACTGTTGTTTCGTAATCTGAGAATCATTAGTGATATCTTGTAAATATTTACCTTCCATTATCCAGTAGGTCAGTGAAGCAAGAGTAGGCCTTCAAGATTACACACTTAGACGACGCTTAGTGACATTTATTTATCATCGTTACAACGTATATACATTATGAACGGAGTGACTGAAATGACATATTGATCTGAAAGACGACGACCTGGTGCGCCAATGAGATGAATAATGACAGGGAAATGATTAATTAAAAATAAATGTCACATATTTAATCTGAACTAAGACATTCACTTAGTAGTCATTTAACGACTGAGTTGTTGTTTAACATAAAATTAAAAGACTTGAAGGATATAGGCTGAATTTTAATATGTTGAATAATCCGTTACATTAAACATTAACGGATGCATCTATATCCTGTGTGTTATATTCATTATGAAAATCATCCTTAGATCTGGTAGGACAAACCTTACGTAGACATTGACAATTCCTTTGCATTTTTATCTTCTCTCCACCTTTACGTAATTCATTATTGTATTTGTGCAAAGTATTGAAGAAATTTATTACATTAAATGCCTGCGAAAAATGTATTGGAATTTTATATATCACAAACTAGACGAATAAAGCATGAATGGATTTTTTTGTGACTGAGTAGTCACTGTTTGCCTTGAAGAGGCATTTACAGCTTCACCGGGCTTGAGATGGCCGAGCGCAGATGGCGCTTAGCCTGAACCTTTCAGAGTAACAAGACTCGAGGGCTCCCTCAGGAGCCTGGGCTCGGGCTGTTACTTCGTTATTGTTACCGGATTGGGAGGTCACTGAGCTCTTAGATCACTTAGGTGGACGCTCCGTGGACGTTATTATTATTATGATGTTTCGGTCTGTTTTGGATTATTTATGGTGGTATAGATCTTAAAACCCTTGTTCCACTAATCCACTAGGCGTTGGCAGCCGCGTCCTTTTTGCGTAGCAGTTTAAGATCGAACAAGCAAGTGATTTAGAAATTGTAGTTGTCAGTGGCAGGTTTAGTGGAAATGAGACCTAATATGCTCGTTTTATACTACACTCATTTATATTACGTTACTAGATTCGTATATTTCCTACTTGCATTTCTATATACAAATTCTAATAAATATTGTTTACTCTTTCATCCCTTATAAAAATATTGAGATAGCAATGTTTTAGTGCGAATTCTGAATATACTCACATCATCTCTATATCTTGATATATCTTCAGAACCATGCCCGGATCTCCTCCAGTCACATTTCCAATCTTTGCATATACAGGCTGTTTTATATTTGAAATCGTACATTTTTTCCTTTTTGTTTTCTTTTTTCTTTACATTGTGTTTTAATTTAATTGTGTATTTGTATGAGAATGATTGTTTCGCTTGTCTTGTTGACAAGAACTTTTTGATTTCATGATCATCCTGTAAAAAAGTAAAGGAAATCAAAGAAGTGCAGGCCCTATGAACATTTAAATATCATAAAAAAATCATATTGAACTTTAATTCAAATAAAAGTACATAAATCTTTTTTTTTGTTAAATGTAATTTTTTTTATTATCCGTTAACACGTAAACTACCACCGAATCGCTCTTTAGTTCACTTAACGTGTGACATTAAACGTATTAATGAAACATCCTTTGTCTTACCCAGTCTTTTTTATTTGCTTCTTCTGTGAATCGCGAATCTATGCCCGTAAGCGGAATATCAACGATCGTTCGTCGTGATTGCTGAAAACATTTAATTATTTTAAAATAAGGAAATAAATTTGAAATATATTTTTTTAACTTAAACTCACCTCTGAAGTTATTATAGATGCGGCGATCAACAATAAAAACGTTATGTTCAACATTTTTAATAAAACTAAAAACATAAATTGTTATTTTTTACAACAAACTCAAAACAATAAAAGCGAAAGTTTACACGGTTAGATGTTAGAATTTATCGTAATAACGACTGTATGGATCTAGATGAAATTTAGCATAGATGTAGAACATATACTGGAACTGGAATAAGACAGGCTACTAAGTTTTTTTTTTAATTCAGCGCGGAGTCGCAAGCGCCAGCTAGCAATAAATATTTTTACTTACTTTCAATGTTAGGAACGTCTAACGACTTACCACATCTATGGCTAAAGACATAATGAAACGATTAAAATACAAGCATTGATAATAAGTTAATTTATACGTATACATGGTGTACTTTTTAATTGATTGTGTTTTTTTAATTGGCAATTTTTTCTATAGATGTTAGCGAATATTTTTTTATAAGTAATATTTGCAATCGCCGCAATTTCCCTAAGAAAAGGTCCTAAGGTTTAAAAATAAGATGATTTATTCCATCCTATTCGTATTCTTCATTACTGAAGGTCATGCTTGATATTCTTTAACGGCTGTGTCGACCAGCTGCCTTCACGCCGTCCTGTCTTCGACTTGTCTCAGGGAAGATGATGTCTTACAAACTTAATATTCGTCCTTCCTACTAATGCTGACCCTGACTGAACTGAATTTGTCATACAGATATGACGAGTTAATGGGTACATAAACAAGAAAATAATTGGATTGAATTGTTAGAAAACTAAGCCAAAGCATGACTTTTGATAGAGGATACTGTCGATCCTCTGTAGGGAAAAGGGTAGGCTGACAAATACAGAGACCTAGGGGGTCTAGAACATATGTGTCACAAACCTAGGTCTCTGTAAGTCTTTTTGTACTCTACTAACTTCGTCCTGTAATTATATTTAAGTCCAAAGAGTTTAAAACTTTGAGAACCTCTTTGTATTCAGCAATGGATCAGTTTTAATTAGAAAAGAACATCGTCGGCCGTTCCCACGTGCCAGTCGAGGCGAACACAATTTTTCAATTAAAACTCTCATTCGTTTGGCAGTTGTTTGAAGTAATTGCTTCCTAGTCTAATATTTGAAATCGTTACGCTTCAAATATTTACAACCCTAATAGTTTGAAGCTCATATTACATAGCGGCTTTTATTCAAAACTAGCAGTTGCCCGCGAATTATAAAATAGACTAATTGATCCGAGGATAGTGTGGCTTCGAAACAGGGAAAGAATTATTCAATTCGGTTTTGTAGTTTCTTCCGTTTAAGCTACTTTATACTATCCTTATAAAGGTTTTGGTCCTTCATAAACGGATAAAAAGTGTTAGTCACCAATTTTGCGTCCCGGAGGCCTAATTTAGTCCTCTTTCCCTTCCCACCCTTTTTCTTATAAGTGGGAAGTGGAAGTGGACTTTCCAGATGAGAGGATGCATGGGAAGGGAAAATATTTTCTTTGTGTGCATCCTCTCTTCCGTCGATTGAAGGTGGGCAACGCATATGCAATTGCGTATGTCTATGGGCAACGGTCACTTCGCTATTTTAGCGATTTCAGGTCACCGCTCGCTCGTTTGCCACCTTATGATATAAAAAAAAATGTAAAACTATCTTGAAAATTGGTAAAAAAGACTCAGTAATTCCAGTATTCCAAAGACCAAATGAATATAGTGTCCTTGATCTTTTAAAAATCTTTATATTATCGATTGTTTTGATATCATGGCAACAAATGTTTACTTTTAAAATTTATCAGCTGACGTAACAAGGTCGTAGAAATTGTAATCAGCAATTAAAATATTACATGTAAAATAATTTCAATTTTGATTATCGGATAAATATTATATTTCTATTTTTATATACCTAAATGCATTATTGCAATTACGAAGCAATATATTTCTTGGAAACATTTTTAAGTAGAGATTCAGCAGTTATTATTTATGAGTAATGTCGCGTTTACATTATACCAGTACAGTCGGACAATAGCGCTGGCTTGACATGGAATGTTTTGGCTCACTGCTGCTAATGTTTGCATTGCGCCTGTTGTACTGGCATAATATAAACCAGATTTAAAATCTAATTTCTCTTATAAACAAAAGAACTTCAGTAATGTGTTTTCACTGCAGAAACAAATGCAAGAGAACATTTTGTTATCTCTGTTTATTACTTAGGAAGTGAAAGGGATGACAACATATTGTGTACAGTGTTGGTGAAAACTCATATTAAATCGATATAAATCTTACTTCTTTCTAATATTATAAATGAGAATGTTTGTTAGAAAGTATCTTCAGAAAGGCTGCATGGATATCGCTGAAATTTGGCATAGGTATAGAAAACACATAGGCTACTAAGATTTTTTATCCCGCGGGCGGAGCTGCGGGCCACAGCTAGTAAATTATAATGCATTGTAATGTGTTAAGCATAAGTGAAGAAGCAATTGGTAATGGGCGGTCGTAAAAAGGAAATCTTGACGTGTCTGCAGACAATGCATTATATCTGTTCATTTCTTGATTTATGCTCGTGAGAAATACTGTTTTTTTTTCTTATCTTTACTGATACATAGTTTGATTTAAGAAATTATCCAAAAATGATAACTTTTACAGTCATATAGTAAACAAAATCAGGATAAACTAGACAAGACTCGTAAAAATATGTATCTTATAGCTGTGACCCGCAACTCCTTCCGCGTGAAATTATTATAAAAAAAAAGTTAGTAGTCTATGTGTTCTTCCAGACAATGTTCTACATCTATGTCAAATTTCAGCGACAATCATGCAGTCGTTCTGAAGATACATTTTAACAAACATTGGATGGATGGATTGGATTCTTATTATTAAGATATAAGTCCCCTTACTTTTATGTTTTATGATCCAAATAATTACAACGCATATGAGAAAATTCAAAATATTGAACACAATATAGACTGACAAAGATATTTGACCCGGTAGACATAAATCAAACTATATTAGCACACTAGTCCCGGTAAATGAAAAAAAATGTCACAAGATTCTTATCGTACTTTTTTTTAGCTGTCATTTTATAAATACATATGTTATATGATTGTTAATCATTAAAATAATCACTTGATAAGTACATAATGCACCAAAATGATATCACAATAATTGTCGTTAAATTGCACAATCTTTTACCAACATCCGGTAACAAATGTCACTAACAACGCTTCACAAGACATAATACGTGGACGAGTTTCAAAAATACGAAAGGCCTTCATTGTGACTGTGTGCGGAGTTTAAGCGTATCTTATATTTATTATTTACAGACTCCATATTCAAACAGTAAAAATCCTTACTCCATAATTTCAAGAACTGAAGAGTTTCGTAAAAGCCAAACATTCATCATCATCAGCTCACTATACGTCCCCACCGAGGGGCTCAGAGCCTACCCTCAGTTGAGGGTGATTAGGCCATAGTCTACCACGCTGACCTAATTCGGGTTGGTTGACTTTATATATCTTTGAATTTCTTCGCAGATATGTGCAGGTTGCATCACGATGTTTTCCTTCACCGTAAGAACGTCGGATAAATGTACATATGTAAATCGGAAATCGAAAAACACATTGGTACGTTGCGGGATTCGAACCCAGGACTTGCAGATTGCAAGTCAAGTGCTTGACCCCTGAGCCACCGACGCTCAATAGTTATTATTTACTAGTCTGAAACTCCGTCAGTGCGGAATTAAAAAATAAAGTTATAAAGTTGTCTATGTATCCTTCCCGACTATGTTCTATATCTATGCCAAATTTCAGCGAGATCCATACAGCTGTTCTGTAGATACCTTCTAATAAACATCCAAACATTCGCTTTTATAATATTCGTAGGATTAGGCTGAAATTTGCGATATTTGAAATGGATTAATAAATATTTCAACCAACAAGTACGGTTGGAATAATCAGTTCAAAAATAAAATACTGATTTTATACAACAAATATATAAAGGAGATAATATTATAAAATAAACACGATTCAACGACGATTCTTGTCCTGACTTACTATACAAATATCTCTTAGATTTTCTTATAATTATAAAATATATAAAGGTAGTAAAAATTTGACACAACCCATATCGGTGAATCGCTCGCAGCTGCGCCCTACAACATTGTGGCAAAAATTCCCACGACTGAGGTGAGGTTTTGACAAGACTTGACCTTGGACAGTCGTGCGAACAAGTCGCCACCCCAAACTGTTGTTCTTTTATAACAAAACCTGTTTTGCGACCTGTACACAACTTTGATAGAACATAATGACTTTAGATAGCTAAATAAAGATGGTTATATTAATCATCCTGTAGCTTTAATAAATCGAACAATTTTTTTTATTGTTTATGATATAAACAAATTAACAACTTGTTTTTATTAATAAAAACTTTGATATGAAAAAAAATGATTCTCTTAAACCACATTTGATAAACAAGGTTGGGTCATCTTTTATGCCAAAACAAGTTGTAGCCAAAACCTTCGCATCTTATATTCAAGAAGTGCGTAGTTAGTTAAATAACCAAAATGCGGCAAACACGTATAAGGTCAAAGTAGCTCGCATCCTTGTGTTAATATTAAATAACTTATGCTTAGTTAAGTTACTACTGTATACAAAAAAAAACATGTTAATAATATCGTAGTCTGCATGAATAAATAAGCAATAGGAAATTAAAAAAAATAATAACATTCTGAAGTAAAGATGTCATTTAAATTTGTAAAATCGTTTAGGCTACATATATGTACAGTCAACTGCATAAATATGTATACACTTTAAAACTAGAAACTTGGATAAATCATCATTGTTAAAAATACGTCGAATTTGTCAATAACATGTAATTATGTGGAGTGGTGGAGCGTCGGTGGCCGCAGGTTCTGGATTCGAATCCCACCATGTACTAGTGTGTTTTTCGATTTACATATATACATTTATCCGACGTTCTTACGATGTAGGAAAACATCGTGATGCAAAATGCACATATCTGAGAAGAAATTTAAAGATATGTGTGAAGTCAACCAACCCGCATTGGGCCAGCGTGGTTGACTCTGGTCTAATCACCCTTAACTTAGGCTAGGCTCCGAGCCCCTCTTTGGGGACGTATAGTGAGCTGATGTAATCATATTATAGTATTTTTAAAATCGAAGTCGTACGCAAATTTTTGAAGCTTTGAAAATGTATGCATAATAATGAAGCTGACTGTACATTTTTGGCACTAAGACGGGCAATAGCGAATAATTGGGAACATAGTTTACATAACAATTGATCTACAGTATGTTACTAAATAAATTAGATAAACCACAATATTTCTCTACAGTCTTTTATGAACATACAAGCATGCTTTGTAATTTGCTCGAAGGTTGAAACAGGTATGCTTTAGCGAGCAATCTACCTGATCAAGGGATCCATTCCAAGAATATAAGTAAGTTTAAAAATAACTTATAATTACCATCGACAATATTTTGTAACATCCCTTTTTAGAATCAGACATTCACGGTAAGAGAATATTCTTCTCTTTCAGAAATCCATCTTAAGTTGCTTCTGATATCCCCTTTATTTTAAACCATTTACCGCGGACTTCTGAGACTAAAATCTCCCTTAAAACATATCGTTATCTCTGTTTTGTCAAACATAGCTGCCAGGATGATGATACAGATTGTGGTCTCAGGAACCAAAATTAAATTCCTTAAAACATACCGGAAATATCAATCTAAAAGACTTTACACATTTTGTGTTATCTTATCCCTTCTTAACATAAAGCTGCCTGTCCATCATACGATAAACTAAATATATGTGTTGCCTTAAAAGTATTTGACACTAACAGTCGCCCGTGACATCGTCGGCGCGGAATTAAAACTAAAAGTTGACCTTGCAGACAGATACGTAAACAAAATGATTTTTTTTTCAATATTACAACAGACTACAATTTTATTAACTGTATAATTTTAGACAGTATTAGTTCGAATCATTTGTCGCGAATGACGTGCTTTCGTTACAAAGTCAAGTGTCAGAATGATTAGTGAGGGGACATAAATGTCGACATTTTAGTAAGGCTAGTGTTGCGCCAGTACAACGGCACATTTTCGGATTTTCTTCCTACCTATAGATAGGTGTTCTAAACCGATGTGCATGCGTAAATCAGGCAAAGGTGTCCCAGAACAGTGGGAAATGGAAGTCCAAACTTCTTCCCTCTTAGTAACGGGCATCTTTTACTATTATAATCAAGTGGATACAAATCAAATTCAGTTTTTTAGTCAAATCGTTTTGAAGTTAAGGTCCCTATGGAAAGTGTTATAACTACATTTCTTGCTTTATAAAAATAGATCATTTTTACTCTGTGAATCTACTTTCATGTCTTCATGAAAGTTTCTTTTATCGATTGTTGTTTGAAGATTATATCGCGGACAATCTGTATTTATAATTTATTTCGTGACTATACGGAATTGGTTTAGTTGTTAGGATTAGGATTTTAATTATATTGTTACTTTAAATCTTCATTGATAGTGTTTGTCAAAGTTTGATTTAGCTTACGGAAATTACCATGCAAAATGAAATTCATATTCTCCGTCTCATTACTACTAAAAATAAAAAAAAGTCTGTTACTTAATTTTTTTCTTGTTTCTTTGTGACTAAATGTTTTAATATTAACCAGTCTCGAAAGTGAAATAAATGTGTTCTGAATTAAAACAGGTAAAATTTAATTTTATCCTTGTTAAACTGGTTTTGATTTTTTTATATGTTACGTTTTGTATAGGAAATTATTTGTTATTTAACCGTATTCATACATTAAAAGTAAGTATAAATTTGTAAAATATCAAATTCTATTAAAATGTCTAAAAGTTGAAAATACCCAAATCCTCGTTATAAATCCGTTTATAATTACGTCGTACCAAGAACGCGTTAATGAATCATTAATAATAAGAAACACATCAGACCTCTTAATAATACGTCCATTATACAGTCTTGTGTGTTCCCAGGTTGTCACAGTTTGCTTTTAGTTACACAAGTGCGCTTTTTACAAATGACTCAACAAATCGAACAGTGCGAAACGACTTTTAAATAACATTCGAAATTTAAAAAAGTAACCGATCATTCCAATTAAAAAAAAACGCTTAACAAAAAAATAAAGTTGCCATATTAACATTAAAAACTTACAATAATTATAAGTTAAAATTAACAGTGAATCGAGTGATTTAAAGTGAATAAAAAAACGTGTCAAGATCAACTGTGTCAAGGGGTCTACAACTTACCTTTTGTAGTCACCGGGTGACATCGATCGAGATATATCGACCTCGGACTCAAACGGGTTTATTGTGGATTGGATTTTGGCGGATCCATTCATAATAACTCACTAAAATAAATTCGAGAATTCAAATAGTAGGGGTTTTAAATTATGTTAAAAGTGTTTGTGATATAAAATGTCTACACAAGCATATTACAAGGAACGTCTCGGGTTCGACCCGCAAGAGGCGATGCAAGAAAGCCTCAATGGAACTGCCTCGTACTACGACGGTCATCAACCCAAGCGACACCGCGGTGACCACCAGCCAGCGGAGAAACACGACCAGGTGTACGAGGAGAATCTGAGCAAATTCAAAGGTACAACATGTTGGGATTTGTTCATACAACAGTCAGGTTCGTGGTGATGGGATATAGAGAATGGTTGTTCGTGTTTGAGTATAATAATTAGGTTTTCTCTAGACTTTGATACTAATAATTGTTAAATTCTTGTTTTGATTGTTTTATAGTGTTGTATTAACACAATAATTTATATTTTACACTTTATAATAAAATCTACGAATGTACATAAACAGTTAAGGTGGAACAAATAGAGCTCCAGACAATTTGTGTAGTGTGGTCCGACTTACTAGCTTCGAACGAGCACGCTTCGAGCGTTTGGCTCGTGTATCGCTGTGTTTTGCCTATTGTCGGTTTTTTGAGGACCATACAGGAATTTGACCGCAGGGCATTACGGAAAATTATGTTTGAGGAGAGAGTAATGTTGCAAATTCTTTGTATGTCCACACTTGACTCGGTTTATGTTCACCTTGTTGTGTGTCTTAGATACTAGTTGTCGCCCGTGCCTTCGTCCGGGCGGAATTCAAGACTTAATTAGTAACCTATGTGTTCTTTCAGACTATGTTCTACATCTATGCCAAATATCAGCAAGATCCGTGCAGCCATTCTGATGATAACTTCAAACATTCATCCATCCATTCAAACATTCGCATTTATAATATTAGTAAGATAACAAGAAGTAAGATATAAGCTCTCAATTGTGTTATTAATATTAAACAAAACTAAACGTTAATATACACAAAACAACTATAATGAAAATATTTTTTTATCATATAACTGATAATATGTGCAATACGCTTAATAGAAATTTGTTATCAGCGACTATCTAATCAATGTAGATATAACTTTGTTCCGTGTTTGTTCTTCTTTATTTGTTTTAACTACGAATAATTTAAAAAGCCAATAATCCCTATCATTTACGTTTTTATGAGGACAAGTGTAAGGGCAAATCTACGCAGATGAGTCCACTGCGGACGGAAAAATGGGTTTGCATTCCCTCTGATACCTTTACCTTCGTTACCACGAATTGGCCCTGCTCGCCCGGTGAAATACCACGACCACACAAAAGACAAGCCTGAAGTGGAAGCAATTCCGCGTTTCGTCTGATGAGTGTGCGTCCCGGAGGCCAAATTTAGTCCTCTTTCCCTTCCCACCCTTTTTCTTATGAGGAAAGGATGGGAAGTGGAAGTGGGCTTTCCGGAAGTGAGGATGCATGGAAAGGGAAGATATTCTTTCTGTGCATCCTTTCCTCCGTCGATTAAAGGTAGGCAACGGAAATGCAATTGCGTATGTCTATGGGCAACAGTCACTTTGCAGCGATTTTAGGTGGCCGCTCGCTCGTTTGCCACCTTATGATATTAAAAAAAATATATGATTTAGATACCGGTATTCTTATGTTTGGAAAATACCTACATTTCGATTCATCCCTAGAGGAAGCATTTGTTGGAAGCAATATATTAAGATACCCTTATATCGTTATTAATATTCTTATAATAAGGAAGGACGTAAGGATATCTCAGCTGATTTGAATTGTCAATCTGTACTGTACTTTCATTGAAATTAGCCCGTATTCAATTGAACAGATAATATAATTGCGATAGATAAGATGTTTCCCGATTCATGCAGGAAAAATTCTTTTACGAATTTGTCTTTTACTAGCTATGGCCCGCAACTCCGCGCATGCGGAATTAAAAATGAAACTTTCTTATTAGCCTATGTTCTTTTAAACTGTGTTAGACGTCTGCCAAATTTAATTGAGACCCTTTGAGCCGTTCTGCAATTACCTTCTAATTAAAATCCATCCATCTGTACATTCGCATTTATAATATTAATAATACTAGCTGTCGCCCGCAACTCTGTACGCTCGGAATTAAAAAAATCTTAATAAGTAGCCTATGTGTTCTTCCAGACAATGTTCTACGTCTGCCAAATTTCATTGAGACCCGTTAAGTCTACAGTTAACTTACATCCATCCATCTATACATCCAAACATTCGCATTTATATTACTAAGATTTTAGAGGCAAGCAAAAACTTTTGTACGCGACATTATTAAAATTATGTTGGGTCTTTTTATATATATAAATTCACACGTATACGTAATTAATGTAAAATAAAAGAAAAAATAAGACATAAAAGCGATATCAGGTTTTTTTAAATAATTCTTTTTATTATTTCTTTATATTTGGATCACTTGATTATTGGCATGAAGATAAACCGGTTCCGAAATGTTTCGATGTTTGTTTGTTTTAATTATAACGTTAATATTCTTGCTAAAGTTTCAAACTAATTAATGCCGGTTTGCTAATGAATGTCATTTATAAATTGTTTTTATTATGAAATATTTATTACAATATTAAGCGTCGATAGCCTAATGGTTAAGGTTATGGATTTCTGATCACGGGGTCGGGGGTTCGAATCCCACCATTCGACTTGTCGTAAACCATATCCTAGCACAAGCCTAGAGCTTAGTTGGAATGGTAAAAGAAATATTAGTAAATTTACGAAAAAATCTGCCAATATTTTATAAAAAAAAATTGTTAAATTAAAAATAACCTGAATACGAATAAGCTTAATTTTATTGGTCTTTTAAAAGAAATTTAAATCCATTCTGTGGGACACAATTAGTGACATTTCCACTTAGCCGATGACTGCGCGACTTTAGCCGCGCGCGTTTTATAAACGCGATGTCAGTGTTATAGCTGCTTTTACTATTGATTATTAAAACCCTTTTCCACTAGCAAGTCTATTCCTAGAAGGAACATACAATTGGCATAGAAATAAACTATAGCACTAAGACGAAAGAGACCTGGCTCCTATAATACGGGTCTAGAACCTAGTTTAGGAATCAGGCGTACTATTACTATGTAATTTTATCATAATTTTGTTGCCTAAATAAACGATTTTTATTATTATTATTATTATAAATACATTTGCGAGACTGCTCATGCTATTTGTTCAATAGATGCCGGCGACCAGTGACCAACAGTTGATCGCTGACCCTGTACATTGGAACAAATCGTTTGATTAGTACAATCAACTCAACCTCTAATTGTAGACCATATCGTATGGAAGATTAAATTTTAATTACCCAATGAATTGAATACGCTCCGTTTATATGGTTTTGTCCGACCGAATTTATTTGGCTCTTTCTTCTATTGTTTTTGTTGAGTCGTAAAATATAGGCATATGTTTTTTTTATCCTGCATGAAACCAAAAAGCAGAAGAATCTTACTTCTTACGTCTTATAAATGCGAATGCTTAGATGGATGTTTGTTGGAAGTTATCTCTGGACCGGCTGCATGAATCTCGCGGAAATTTGGCATAGATATAAAACATAGTCTAAAAGAACACATAAGCTACTAATTAAGTTTTCTTTAATTTAACGGGGACGAAGTCGCGGGTGACAGCTACTTCTTTATATTTTGGTCAGTAGACAGTCTTAGCTTGTGGCATATTCTTACGTTCTTCTACGTTATAGAATTCATAAAAGAATGTGTTCGTTAAACTAAATTCTCATGTATTCATAAGTAGTATTTTTATAGAGTAAACTCCTTGTTCCGTATACATGTTGGCAATTCAATTTGTAAGCTACTGTCATTATAATAAAGTTACAAATACAGGTAACGACAGTAACTCGTAAACTATTGAATCGTCAGGTGTTTAAATAGGACTAGAGAAAACGTGTCGCCGTCCGACTGTGAAGGTCGATGCTATCAAGACGAACTACAAACGTACTTTACCGTTACATTTCAATATATTTAAATAATCTGTAAATACGTGATTAAAAAGAGTGTATCTCTTTCTTAAAGGCCAGCAACACATTTGTAGTTTCTCTAGTCTTGCAGATGTCTATGGACGTCAGAAACCTCTTTTTATTAAGGATCACAATGCTTGTATTCCGTTCTTAAAAAAAACTTTCGTTTAACTTTAATGGCGTGCTCCAGAAGAGTATCTACTACACTTACTGATTATGGCTGTCCAATATTATCGTGGTCTTGAGCTGATATGTGCACATTCTCGAGGCTTAACCCTATCTTAAGTTCAAGATGGACTAAAGAGGAGACTACTTTTAGACATTATTAGTTATAATCCTTTTGCGCGAATGACGTGCTTTCTTTACAAAGTCCTAAGATGAATAGTGAGGGGACATGAACGTCGACATTTTAGTAAGGCTAGTGTTGAGGCAATACACTGGCTCATTTTCGGATTGTCTTCCTAACACTACGCATTTAACCAACCACGCTGGCCCTGTGCTGATTGCTTGACTTCAGATCATATTGGTACATGGAATCGAACTCGGACCTGTCGAATAATCCAGTCCTTAACCTTTGAGTCGCCGACGTATATAATTCCTAAATTTAAATTAACCTTCCAACATTTATAAAACAATGTTCGTGTAACAATAAACTTCAAGTTGAAGGTCCCATATGTTACATTTAAGTACACAACCAATTTGCATATTTAACTTATCTTAAGTATAAGTTAGCGGTGCGCAGTTCCGTCGCAACTTAGATAGTAATATATTTAAAGGTTTAAATTTGCAACTAGGTCATTGCGATTTGTAATTTGCAATTGTCAAGGTAAAGTCTTATAGCGTAATTCACGGCACGTATGGCAAGATGATCGCCGTCTATGGTTGTGTTGCAAGCCTTATGTATTACGTGTAAAAATGTATAATATGATAGTATAATACGATTCAATCTTTATAGTCGCTCGTGATTAGCGAGCGCATGTTAACTAATGCGGAGCACTCATCAGTATAGATTCACGCTGGAAAGCATGAAACGCCAGTTGCTATTGCTGTCAGCTATATCTTTATTATTAATTCAAGTTTCCATAAACAACTTATACTGTTATGTCAAAATATCGAAAATCAAATAGGCACAAAATACCATGGCTTATGACCCGTCCAATTGAATATAGAAGTCTGTAGGATGAAGAGAAACAATGTGCCGCGTTTCTGCATCTTCTCACATCACGTCGTAACCTAAAACAGTGTTTGTTTGAAAATTACGAGTCGCCATAAAGTTTGCATAGCACTATACATACTTGGGCCTGTTTCTTTTATATTCTAGTCTTGCATAAAAGGCGCCTATAACTTCTTAAAAGAGCATTAATGTTAGCTATTCCTAAAATAAAATTCAATACGCGTTGTTCCAACCATTTGTAATCTAAAAACGTCTACTCTATATGGGAAGGTTCTCAAGAACAACTTGCAAAAAAAATGTGCCTTAATTTTAAATTAAATACTTCAGATAAATATTGATTGTTTTCACGACAGACCATTTTAATCAGATTGTAAAAAAATCACAATTAGACTATATATATTTCAAGTGTTGAAAACCCTGAGCCAGCGACGCTTTGCAATCTGCAGGTCCTGGGTTCGAATCCCGCCATGTACCAGTGTGTTTTTCGATTTCCGATTTACATATGTACATTTATCCGACGTTCTTACGGTGAAGGAAAGCATCGTGATGCTGCACATATCTGAAAAGAAATTTAATGATATGTGTGAAGTTAACCCGCACTGTGCCAGCGTGGTTGACTATGGCCTAGTCACCCCTAACTTAGGGTAGGCTCCGAGACCCGATGTGGGACGAATAGAGAGAGAGAGAGAGTAACGATATATATATTTCAATGTGTTACGTCAAAACGTCGTTCCCGATTAATTGACTTCGGTGTGCTTATTTTTCTATTTTAATGGCTTTCGATTATCTTATTAATTGTTTGCATACTATGAAAACTTCTTTTTAAAACATATTTAAGGAGCAACTAAATTAAATTAGTCGTCGTTTGCACCAATCTCAGTACAATTGATAAAATTAAAGGTCAATAAAAGCACACAGCGGTCAGAGATTCATTGCAGTGCAGTGACCATGCAATCTTATCCAATTGAATGGTTCATAAGTGAAGCCATTTTTCTACTCATAGTGTTAACGAATAATTGGACCATGTCTAATAGCCCTTAAATATTGAAACTTATAGAACGTTATTAACACGATAACTATAAGTTACTAAAATCGTTAAGCATCATCATCTTACTAAAATATTACAAATACGAATGTTTGGATGGATAGATGGATTGATATAAAAAACGGCTAAACACTCACGTATATTCTTCTGGTGGCACCACCGACTAGTTTCGAGCCCATCGGGGGCCCTTAATCAGGATGAGTGGTACTGGTATTATTTCGCCCGACGCTTGTCGTCGAGTGCTTAGCCGTTTTTATATAAGTTTAGTATAATGTCTCACGAAAGTTTGAATAATTGGATAGATGGATGTTTGTAAGAAGGTATCTCCAGAACGGCTGCATGAACCTCGCTGGATTTAGCATAGATTTAGAACGTAGTCTTTACGAACACATACGTCACGAAATACGCCGCTAAATATGCATATTCGTAAATTCGAATCTTACAATGGGTTTCAAATATCGAAGCACATAACAAAATATATTGTCATCCTTTTAATTCTCATTGAAATAACAAAGACGACAATATTTTTTTTATAAGTTTTATTGAAAAGTTTTAAGGTAGTGCAATGCAAATTTCTTTTGCTTGGTAAGTGAACATTACGTTATCTGGTGTAGAAGCAGCGATGTGCAGCGGTTCGGAGAATCGCTTGCGAAATAATCAGAAGTCTACATATCGTGTGAACCGACCCCTTTATTGTAAAGGTGCATGCACATGAAAATCTTTTTGGGAATGTTGACATTAAAAGATCTATTATGTGTTCATAATTACATTTCTATAAAAAATGTAAAAGTACCTTATTAGTTTCCACTAACGTAACGTATTATTTTGTATTTTTAAGAGTATAAAGAGCATATTTCTTGAGTAGTGTTCTACAAAAATGGCAAATAGGACGCCATTTAAAGACCTCTGAAAGAGTCCTTTATTGTAGTTATAGTCAAATAATAGCTAACTTAGTTTATTTTAGCTTATTAGATAAAATAAACTATTCCAAGTCTTCAATAACGAATTATACAGATTTTTTTCTGTACATGTATACGCACCTTTATAAAGGCAGTGAAGCGTAATGTACTCAATCAGCGCAATGCATTTGACTCAGACAAGTTACACTTGTATTAAAATCGGGCGTGTGCACATTCCTTTATGAGACTGCTTGCGATTTGAAATCTCATCTCGTTTGAGTTCAAATGAGATGCGACCCTTATTAATGTAACGAACTTTAGTCCAAGCATCGTTTAGTAAATTGAAACAATTTGCATTGCGGTGTTACGTAATAAATATTTTTTTTTCTTTGTATAAAAATATTAGCAGATTTTTTTGTAAATTTACTAATATTTCTTTTACCATTCCAACTAAGCTCTAGGCTTGTGCTAGGATATGGTTTACGACAATAGTCGAATGGTGGGATTCGAACCCCCGACCTCGTGATCGAAAATCCGTACCCTTAACCATTAGGCTTTTTTAACGTTTTTATTGAAACTTTAGTTGGATTAAGTTTGTTTCTTCTGTCGCATAAATCCATCCATGCTGAATTAAAAAAAAATTAGTAGCCTATGTGTTATTCCAGGCTGGTTTACTGGACTGGAGATACCTACCGAACGTCAATCCGTCCATCTAAACATTCGCATTTATAATATTAGTAAGATGTATATAGAGTTTTTTACGAGTTTTTTACTAAAATTATTTTATAAGAAAATATTTATGACGTAATTATAACTAATCTATACTACTTCTCAGTTTAAAAAGTTACAATGTATTAAAACAAAGGCTAATAAAAAGAAAAAAAATATTCCAACACGTGCAATGCCACGTACTTCCGACACTGAAATATTTTGGCATCGTCTAGTGTTTGGTTGCTAAAATAGTCATCTATAAATAGACTAAATTAAGAATGCTATTGATTCGCGTTCAGTTCGTTTACCTCTGGCTGATTTTCGATTACGTCGTGTTACTATTTACTAATGCTTTGAGACTATATTTTATTTAGTAACGGGACTTACCGTGGGTTTCTCCACACCACCTGGATGGCTGGCGTTCTACAACGGTGCGATTCTCGCGCAATTTCTTGCCTCGCACAGTCGCGTTGTGGAACGGTCTGTCCTCGGCGGTATTTCCAAACCAATACGACTTAGGGACCTTCAAGAAGCGAGCATACCATTTCCTTAAAGGCCGGCAACGCATCTACAGTTCCTTTGGTGTTGCAGATGTCCATGGGTGTCGTTGATCACCTCGGTGTTCCCGTCGCTCGTTTGCCCCCTTCTCTTATAAAAAAAAAGCGCCATCTGCGCCCGGCCATATTAAGCACGGTAAAAAATCATTAAATGTATTGGAACATAGTTGTTGGCTTTTAACAATTTTTTTTTAATTATATTAAACTTTAGTAACGTTAAATCATCTTTAGATATTGCAAATGACAGCAGGAATTTAATCTATCTAAAACTTTGATAAAATAATATTATATTACCTTCTAAGCTTATAAAAAATTTGATAAACTTCATATTTGTCTATGATTTTTTGATTATTGTGTCAACATTAACAATATCTAATAACATTAAAAATAATTGTGCATGCATGATGTGTGATTTACTAGATGTCGCCCGCGACTCCGTCCATACGGAAACAAACAGAACTTAATAAGTAGCCTATGCGTTCTCCCAGACTATGTTCTATATGTGCGCCAAATTTCATCAAAATCCGTTGAGCCATTCTGGAGATACCTTCACACAAACATCCATCCATCTAAACATTCGCATTTATAATATTAGTAAAAAGTAAGATATATAATGTTCGATGCATGTAGAAGCGAGAGATGTGTGTCAGGACGGCGCTAAATGGAGGTCCGTAGTCTCTGCCTACACCTGTGGGTTACGGGCGTGAGTTATGTCGTTGTATTAGTGATTGTGCGTAAAGTAATATGAAGTTGTTGGCTTTTAATGTCTTTTAGGTTTAATCAATAAATTAACTTTAGTATTTGGTTGAAAGATTTTTTTTATAAGTTCTGTGTATTGATTCATTTAATTTTATTGGTCTTACTAAAATATTATACTTTAAATCAATTTTAAATAATGATTTTGAAAATAAAAAAGTCTTAGATGTTATGTACGAATGAGGACTTTACGACTCTTAGTCCAAAACAGAATCAAACTTTTTATCGATAAGGTCAATGTGGTCGATTAAATAGATTTGTGATAAAAAAATTAATATGTTTTTTATATCTTTTATTTGCAGATGAACGAGATGCGATACAGAAAAAGACGTTCACAAAATGGGTCAACAAACACTTGAAAAAGGTCAGTTTACAATATCAAAGTCAGGTATTAAAAAAAAAACTGTCACACATATTTTATGTTTAAGATTGTACTTCTAATTATTAAAAGAAACAATTAAATACATTTTTATACCATTAAGATATTCGTAATTCCAATAAAATGTAACAAAATTTTATTTAATACCAGTCAAAACACTGTTGTAGCACAAATATGTAACATAGTAGCTGTCGCCGTGCGCGTTTCTTTTAAAATAAAACGTAATTAGTAGTCCATTTGTTTTTCCAGACTACGTTTTATATCTACGCTAAATTTCATCAAAAACCATCCATACATCCAAACATTCGCATTTCTAATAACTTCATATTAGTCGCCATTTATAGAATTTGACGTTTCTCTGTTTTTCTTAATTTCATTGTTGGATTGAAATAGAGTATACAATCCACGCAAAGCGAAGGACAATGATTGTATTGAATCGTAATAGAATCGTGTTTAATAAATTGACAACGACGTGACAGTGTTGTGCCGTGTCGTGAGTATGTCGTGACGTACGCTGCGTGTGTGGCGTGCCTATTACTAGTATATGACGAAAGACTTACGCATAGGAATAATAAAAGCAATCTTATTAATATTATAAATGCGAATGAATAGATGTTAGAAGGTATCTCCAGAATGGCTGCATGGATAGATGAAATTTGGCATAGATTGAACATGATCAGGAATAACAGAGGCTACTAAATTTTTTTTAATTCTCGCAGACGGAGGCGACAGCTTCTTAAACATTTTTATAAGCCTATAACTATGTAGGTACCTCTTCATTTTGTAAATATAAATATTGTCTGAGCGAATTAAAAGTTTTCGTTATTTTTTAAATGAAGGAAGATAAGCTTAAATATTCTGCCTGACTAAGAATTCTGTACTGTTTAAATTATAATACTTCCGTATGAGGAAATGATAAATAATTCCAAATGTTCCTTTTCGATTACATTTCCACAAAGTGCTATTTTAAATGATCATAAACAATCTGTTTATTCGCGAATGTAAACACATAATGAAATTATCAACAATGAACCTTTGACCAATAAACTAAGGTTCAAAATCATTTGAACATGTATCGGTTCGATAGCTACATTTGTATAGAACTTTCGTCTTAACAATAAAGACGATATTTGCTTGCATTGTTTACATTGCGTCGCAGGCTTAATGTACACAGAATACGTACAAAGGCAGCGTTATTCGCAATTTCCTTTGTTCGATATTATGCGACTCTGATCCTTCGTGTTAAGTAAATATTGAAGCATATGTTTCTACATGCATTAATGTTTACAAAACTGAGAATTATAGCATTTCTATAGATACTAATGAATAAAGAGTTATGTTTAAGTTTAAAGTTTAATTTAATAATATTAAGCCATTTTTTTATATCATAAGATGGCAAAAGAGCAAGCGGCCACCTGAAATCACTGAAGTAGCGAAGTGACCGTTGCCCATAGACATACGCAATTGCATATGCGTTGCCAACCTTTAATCGACGGAGGAGAGGATGCACAGAAAGAAAATATTTACCCTTTCCATGCATCCTCTCATTCGGAAAGTCCACTTACACTTCCCATCCTTTCCTTATAAGAAAAAGGGTGAGAAGGTAAAGAGGACTAAACTAGGCCTCCGGATTTCATTTTTCAAAATTTTTCCATTCAAAATTTATAACGATATGAACTGCATGAGAGGTTACGCAAAACAATTTTTTTAAAAGTCAGTCAGTAGTAAAGGGCCGAGGACCTGGTCACTTTTGTTCGGTTGTATCCACAAACCGTCATTAAGATTTAACTTTGTAAAATACTAGCTGTCTGTCACCCGCGACTCCGTCCGCGCGGGATGACAAATAGATGTTGGCCGATTCTAAGACCTACTCAATATGCTCACAAAATTTCATGAGAATCGGTCAAGCCGTTTCGGAGGAATATGAGAACGAAAATTGTGACACGAGAATTTTATATACAAGACTAGTAGTTGCCCACGACTTTATTGCGCGGAATGAAATAAAATCTAGAGTATCTAAAAACATATAGCCTATAAGGAACCAGGGATCAAGTAGCTTCTAAACAGTGTAAGAATTTTTAAAATCGGTTAAGTAATTTCGTAGCATGTTCAATACAAACAAACAAATATTTTCTATTTATAAGATTAGTATAGACAAAGTAAAATAATAGACCTTCCAACTAAGATCATACTTATTGTAACTTGTAAAATAACCAGTCTGGTGTGTCTGTTGTTTTTGTTAACGTATCCTTCATCTTAATACAGCCAGCTGGTTTCGATCACAACAAAGAACAAAGACATGATTATTGATGATTCAAAGACGTTCCTTGATACGTGAAAGTTGAACAGAAAGGATATTGTCCAACGGATATGGGGAGATATTTTTATAAGCCAGATGATTCAGAGGTCAAGAACATATGGATGTAACGGTAAAGGTCCATTGAATTTTTATCAATGTATCAAAATTGTTGTTTATATCTTATATATAAAATTCTCGTGTCATAATTTTCGTTCCCATACTCCTCCGAAACGGCTTGACCGATTCTGATGAAATTTTCTGAGCATATTGAGTAGGTCTGCGAATCGGCCAACATGTATTTTTCATCCCCCTAAATGTTAAGGTTAGTCCACCCCATTTTTTTTTTAGACAAACGCGGACGGAGTCGCGGGCGACAGCTAGTTTATATGTAAAATTCTCGTGTCACAATGTTACTATACTCCTCCGAAATGGCTCGACCGATTTTTATGATTTTTTTATCCATATTTAGTAGGTCTATTATTCGGTTACTACCTATTTTTTAATCTAGCTCGGAATGAGTCGCGGGGCACAGCTAGTTAAATATAATTTTTTTTAAGCATATTGCTACTAAATATTCTTATGTCAAGTAAAATTTAACGTTTCATTTGTCTAAAATAACATGGTTTCTCTGGCCTATTTTGTCAGTCACAAAAGTTATTATTCAGGCAAACTGTTTCTTATCTAACCCTCTATAGTTATTGTTGTCTAATCAAAATATTATTGTAACATAACTTGCGATATTTCTAAGTTAGTATTTAACTTTAGTGACATAATCTAATGTTATGTTAACTTTGAACAAAGGATGTAATGTAGGCTCGCTGACGCAGCGGTCAGGCGCGCCGTGGTTACATTTGACCCGAAGCCTGACTCACGCTCAGATAAACATATTTCACAGGGATAAGAAACGCTGTACAGTCAGAGACTTTTATTTCCTACCCATTTCGAAAAAATCTTATTTGAAATTAACAATGCAATTAGAAGTAAAACTTGTATCAACACACATGCTCAATTATTTTTGAATGCGCACGTACGTAGTGGCGATCTCGATAGTACTAGTTGTCATCGACACCCTCCGTGCTAAAAAACCATAATTAGTATGTTCTATATGTTCTTTCAAACTGTTCTATATGTATGCCAAATTCAAACAAACATCCATCCATCTAAACATTCGCATTTATAACATTAGTAAAATAGTAAGTACCATTTGGTTGGCTTCAAGCATATGCGTTGAATGATGACTGATTTTAGCTATCTTACTTACTAAAAAGAAAACATCTCATTTGTTTAAGTTAAGATTATAATTAAACTTTCATCAGCAATACTCAGAGTTTCAATGTAATCTGATTGTATTTATGGCTTAAATTATCTTCAATTTAAATGGGTTAATGGCATCGTTAGTCCACATGTATGTAATAATTTCTCTTGTCATAAATTACTTTTTAATAAACATCGTCTTTTTACTTATACATTATTTATAGTGCTTTCGACAAGATCTTTAATTTTAAATCGTAAAGAAGACAAGAAAGACAACAATCGTATAACCCTACTTACTGTGTATGTACCCAAAATGTCTTGACTACATCTTAATCTTATATATAAAATTCTCGTGTCACAATTTTCGTTCCCATATTCCTCCGAAACGGCTTGACCGATTCTCATGAAATTTTGTGAGCATATTGAGTAAGTCTGAGAATCGGCTACTATCTATTTTATAATCCTTCGCGGACGAAATCGCATGCGACAGCTAGTAATATTATAAATGCGAATGTTTAGATGGATGGATGTTTGTTTGAAGGTATCTCCGGAACGGCTGCCCGGATCTGGTTGAAATTTTTCATAGATGTAGAACACATATACTTTAAATTAAGTTTTTTTTTATTTATATCCGTGCGGACGGTGTCGCGGGCGACAGCTAGCACCATATTAATCGAAATGTGTTTTCTGTCATCAGCCAAAGAGTTTTTCTTTCAATCTCTTAAATAAATGTCTCATCCTTATAAGTATTCATGCACGATACTTAAGTTTTAGTACCAAAGTTGACGTAATCCTTTGGTTTATGAGGTGGGCGTAAAAAATCGACAATTTACGAGCTATGTGCCACGTGTACCATATGGTGGATGACCTTACCTGGCGTCAAGAACAACTCGCCCACAACAATAACTAAGTGTTATAATTATTGAACGTTAACATACCAGAGACAAGACGATAGTCTTTTATGGATATTGTCCTAACAAAAGTGGAGTACCTTCATACTAATAAGACGAAGTCGATCGAAGACTTACGTTTTAAATCCTAAGTGAGAATTTTCGATATTTCTCTTCTAATAAAAGAAGATCTGTAACTCTTAATATGATAATCATCAGCTTACTCTACGTCCCCACTGAGGACGGAGCCTACACTAAGTAAGGGGTCACTAAGCCATAATTAACCACGCTAGCACAGTGCGTGTTGGTTGACTTCACACATATCTTCGAATTTCAGGATGTTTTCCTTCACCGTAAGAACGTTGGGTATATGTACATATGTATATCTAAAATCTAAAAACACATTGGTACATGGAGAGATTCGAAGCCAGGACCTGAAGATTACAAGTCAAATGCTATCAACCCTTGAGCCACCGAACTACAGAGATTTTGTTGTCAGAAATCCGCGCTGAATCGTTCACATCTTAAAGTCAGTGTACACGCGTAAATAATTCAATAATAGCATGTGATGGTATTACCAACTAAGTAAACACTTGTGTCATAGATTTGTGAACCAAAAAAATATTTGATTCATTCTTCTTGTCCATTATGAATCACAGTTCTAAAATAAGACATCAATCAATTAATTTCAGCTGTAAACATCACTTAAATTCCTTTACGGTAAACAGTTTCCTTTAACGACCGAACAAAGATTATTTCAAGAATTGTCATTAATCATTGAACGAATGTTATGCACATCTGAAGAACGAACATCGTAATGGTTTATATTAATCATTCGTAATGACTCTTGTGAGCGTCGGTGGCTCAGGGGTCAAGCACTTGACTTGCAATCTGCAGGTCCTGAGTTCGAATCCCGCCATGTACCAATGTGTTTTTCGATTTCCGATTTACATATGTACATTTATCTGACGTTCTTACGGTGAAGAAAAACATCGTGATGTTTAACATATCTGAGAAGAAATTCAAAGATATATGTGAAGTCAACCAACCCGCATTTGGCCTGCGTGGTTGACTATGGCCAAATCACCCTTAACTTGGGGTAGGCTCCGAGCCCCTCGGTTGGGACGTATAATGAGCTGATGATGATGAATGACTCAAACTTATAAAGTAAGTTCACGTTCATTTGTACCGCATTCATGTTTAACTATAAATCATAACGAACATAATAGAAAATGCCAAAAAGGTAACTAACATTTGCATTCCGATGAATGATTTGATGACATCTGAACCAAGTCTGAATATTTTATAGAAATCGCTGAATCAATTGTAAATTCTATTAATCTTACTAATATTATTAATGCGAACGTTTGGATGGATGGATGGATGTTTGTTACAAGGTATCTCCAGATCGGCTCAACGGATCGTGATGAAATTTGACACAGATGTAGATCATAGCCTGGAAAAACACATGAGCTACATTTTTTTTTAATTCCATGCGTACAGAGTCGCGGGTGACCTATAGTACTTAATGTTTTGCAAAATAATTCTTCTTGTTTCCATGAATATTACTACCATTTGAGAGGTACCTCAAGGCTCCGATTTAGGTCCAATCTAGTTTTAATTTTTACAACGACATTGCGGTTAATGGAATTAGAGATTTCTAATTGTTTTCTTACTTTTAAATAACTTAATAACATGAAAATGGATTGTACATCTAAGTCAAAAGATATGTGTGACAATTTTAGTACTGTATCGTCAATATTATAGACCGACAAGGATATCTGACCCGATGGGCATAAGTCAAACTAAATTATGACGGAACACTAGCGCCCCCCTGTCAACGACTAAATTCAGTCATAAGATCCCTTTCGTACTGTAATGTCAGCTGTAGTATGTAGGTACTTTTAGACAGCATTGGCGCGAATGACGTGCTTTCGTTACAAAGTCCCGTGTCAGAATGAATAGTGAAGGGACATAAACGTCGACATTTTAATAAGGATAGTATTGCGTCAATACACTGGCACATTTTCGGATTTTCTAGCTAACAGTACATATTTTCTGACAGAACTAGATAACTAGCGACTCTCATGGGGCCAGATATCCTTGTTTGACTTTAGTGATAAATTAAAGAAGTGTTCATTTGTTTTGTTCCTTCATCGCTTATCGTTTGGACTTGGAGCAGCACTGGAAGTATTTGAAGGTCTGTAACATACACAGATTATATTTTAAATGTATTATGAGTTGTAGTTTTTTTTTTTAATTTGAAGTGGTTTAATGCTGGTTGTAAAGAATTGAAGAAAATAAAATGTTGCGCAAAGAGTTTGATTTAGAATTTGAGATTTTCAATTTCTTTGTTTTATATTATTTTAATTTAAGTCTTCTTGCATGTATATTATAAAGTCAATAATATAATGACTTACATATTTTATATCTATAGCTTGTTTTATATCTATAAGATATTTTTAGCCCATGAATGTATTTCTGACATATTTTACATCAGTTTTTTTTTACACTTAGTGTATTTTTATTTGCGTCGTCATCGTCATTCTCATCTACAATTTGTCTCGCAATTTCTAGTTTTTAATATTTAATCATGTTAATAATTTTGGTATTTCTACCACCCGTGTGAAGAAATTATCTCTTACAAAAGGTTTTTTTTATAACATATGGTGACAAGCGAGCGAGCGGCCACCTGAAATCGCTGAAATAGCGAAGTGACCGTTGCCCATAGACATACGCATTTGCGTATGCGTTGCCTACCTTTAATCGACGGAGGAGAGGATGCACAGAAAGAAAATATTTTCCCTTCCCTTGTATCCTCTCATCCGGAAAGTCCACTTACACTTCCCATCCTTATAAGAAAGAGGTTGCCGTTAGAGATGTTATTCTTCCCTTGGGTGGTTTTAAGAATGTGTAGTTAGATAGTAGTCTTTGTGTGTATTTAAATAGAGTTGTATTTGTATTTAACAATGATAAACCTCAACCAGGTGTTTACTTTCACGCTGCTCGGACAGACTTACACACGTCTTCATGTTTGCGAGATCGTCAATAATCAACCGTGTTGTCCTCCTCAACAAGTAAGTTAGGTGTGATCTAACATTTATCCACTGATGTTACATTAAAACATATTGTTGTCTCTCTTTTTTAAATAGAATAAAGAGGATAACGATATGTTTTTGTACCTTGCAACAGTGGAAATGCACTGTACGATTATAGGCTATGTTTTATTGTTGTTTTGCATGGAATTATTTAGTTTTGTTGTACAAACACGTAACCTATGGATATGTCGTGTGAAAAGGAATAAAGTTAAGTATGTGTATATTAGAGGAAGTTTGAAATTAGCGCCCTTGATTGAAAAATTGAGAAGCAAAAGGTGACATGGTTAGGACATGTTATTCGGAGGGATGATGATTACATAAACAAATTAGTGTATGGCTACAAAGGTAGAGACCAAAGAAATGATGGATGGATTGTGAAAGAGGATATGCGTAAGAAAGGAGGTGGAATCAGATATGACGGCTAATAGAGATGTATGGAGGAGTACATACTGTGCCTATCCTCAATAGTTAAAGGGCAGCTTGATGAATACGTAACATGTAGTCTTTGTACTGTTGAATAGTTTAAAAGTAGATTACTGCTTTCTTTTGTAAGCAATTAAGTGGAATAAATTGTTTACTAAATATGTAGTATGTTAGGGTAAAATGGTACATGATTGCGATTTGAAATATAGTTGTTAAGACCGATGATTGATTTTTCTAATGTCTCCATGTAGTGTTGATGTGATTTTGATTACTATATTTATAAAGTCTGATGCATCCAAGTAATGATTTCAATGTCATTCAGTATTAAATGGTTCATCTTAATTATGTTGTGCATAAACATCTCTATGTATCATTATTGCTACTGTAAAGATATTCGCAATTAAAGAAATTGGTATTATAACATTAGGATTAAGGAATGTATTGATTTAAATTATGTAAGCTTGTTGATGTTATTATAATTGTAATATTTTTTATTATTATTTAAATTTTCGTAAGACATTATAATCTTTATATATATAATTCTTCTATGAGTGTGTATGTCACTGAACTTCTCTCAAACGACTGGACCGATTTTGATGAAATTTTTTGTGTGTGTTCAAGGGGATGTGGGAATGGTTTAGATTCACAATTTTCATCAAATATTAACTTCATATTAATTTATTCAAATTAAAGACGTGTAGACAGGACAATGTCAGTCGGGTCCGCTAGTAAACTTATATAAAAACGGCTAAATATTTATTCGTCCGGTGGCGGCATCGACTAGTTTCGAGCCCATTTGGGGCCCTTCATCAGGGTGAGTGGCTCTGGGACTCACCGATCGAATACGTGAGTGTTTAGCCATTTTTATATAACTTTTTTAAAATTGTTTGCTATCTTTTTTTTCTTAAGCAAGAAAAAGTTATATTTGCTATGGTTACTTTAAGTTTATTATTATAAGCATGTGCGTTGATTTGTTTTTTCGATACTTTATTCACTTTTTTTTTTCTTAACGTTTTGTAGTTAATGATAGTTGCATTTTATTAATGTTGTGTTCGGATTTTCGTAGATTTGTTTTATTAACAAATTTTTTATACGCACGATATACAGGATGTTTTAAAGAATAATAGTTTAGTTTTGTGAATACATTTATATATTAATATATATAAATATTTGCAGGTGAATCGACACGTGAACGATCTATTCGAGGATCTGCGCGATGGACTCAATCTTATCTCGCTGCTGGAGGTGCTTTCTGGCGAACACCTTGTGAGTATTGTTTTATTAAAGCTGTAAAAAAACTTACGCTATTTTTTCTTCCAGACAATTGTCGACATGTATGACATCATCGAGTTTCATTGAGCTGTTCTGTTAACCTTCAAACAAACATTCCTTCATAATTTAGTAATCTTTCATACTTATGACAATTTCATCATCAGCTCACTATACGTCCCCACTGAGGGGCTCGGAGTCTACCCTAAGTTAGGGGTGATTAGGCCATAGTTAACCACGCTGGCCCACTGAGGATTGACTTCATATATATCTTTGATCTTCTCAGATATGTGCTACATAACGATGTTTTCCTTCACCGTAAGAACGTCGGAAAAATGTACATATATAAATCGATAATCGAAAACCACATTGGTACATGGCATTCGAACACAGAACCTGTAGATTGCAAGTCAAGAACAAACCTGAGTCACCGACGCTCTCCAATATGCCAATTTACTTACACTAAAATTGCGAAAGTAATCTAAGATTTTATAAGGACTGAATTATTAAGACAATCTCAGAATGTTATCTTTATCAAGACAAGTTAGATTCTAAGGTGACCAGTTATTCTAATTCTGCATACCTGTATCCAAGATTTATGACTAGACAAACGGCTTTATAACTTGAATCTAATATAATTTATAACATATTGAGAAATTAAAACGAATAATTTGAATCTGTATTTAAAAACTGGTTTCCTTTTCATTGTCTTTGATTTTTAACAGATTTCAAAAAGGAGTTTCTCAATTAAGAATAAGAATAAATTTATATCACAAAAACACATAAGAATAATAAACATTGAAGTATCTAGGTCTACTTGAAGTACTAGGCTGGGTCTGTATCTCGGGGCCTAGATTCGTCTGTATGTTTCTTTCTGTTTTTTTAATAGTTTTCAATACCAGTGATATACCTATATATATTTTTGATGTACGCTAAAAGAGTAATCAAATAGATTAAATTGAAAAAAAATGTTCAAAGTTCAGTTGTTTTTGGTCATTCTATAAGTACATAGTCACAGCCAAATTAAGAAATGACCGTTTGAAATTGTATTTGAAGCTCGTATAAGCAAATCATTTCTAAGAATTGTAAGACAAGCTTCTGTTTTTGTATATTACTAGCATTTGTACGGGACTTTGTACGCGTAGAATTAAAAAAAACTTAATAAGTAGTCTATGTGCCCATAGTGTTTTAGACTATTTTCTTATCAAATTTCATCGAGATCTGTTGAGCCATTTAGGTGACATCTTCTTCAAACATCCATCCATCCATCCATCTGGAACATTCGCATTCATAATATTAGTATGATTTAAACTTTAAAAAAATCGTTAATATTTCAAACCGAGTCAATAACCGATAAAGCTTTATTAAACCTAAGATATTTATGGATAAAGCTGTGGTTAAAAGGTCAGCTAATTTAAACTTTGGATATCAAATTTTGAACGAAAACTTTTTAACAGTTAAGTTATAGACAATAGCAGCTGATAAAACAGCAGGTGTGTTACGAAGTATCGGAAGCACCCCAACACGATATACGCTAATGGGGTCAAAACTAGGGCTGTCAATTTTAAACGTAACCAAACAAAAAATAACACCCCATATGATTCTTAACTAACAGCGAAAATAAAACTACGTACGTTACATTTCTCGCGTTTCAATACTTCACAAACTCGAAATTGGCAACCCTAGACTTTTAAGTTACAATTTAGGGCGCATTTGTATGATAACTATCTTAACCTGTATAAATTAAGTATAACATAACTTGTAACGATTAGGAAAGTGGATCAAAAAGTAAAAGAAATACTATAAAGATAACGATCCGAAAAAAACTAAAGTTAAACCTGAACATTAACACGTTGAGCGCCACGCGTATTTCTAAGACAATCCCGTTCAGGCCACGAGCGCCGCTTATACGCACTGGTATTGAAGGGCCGGTGTCAATACGTTACGCGCCAAGTCTGTTTCGTTTTTCTTACCGCTTAGCCCGCTCAGATAAAATTTCTTCGAAATGGATTCGTGTCCGTTTATCTTTTTGCGACAAATCAGTACATTTCTTGTCTCCGTGCAAATATAAATTTTCTTTAGTTCTCATGTTACACGCTGTCAGCCACCGATGGTTGACGCGATCTAAACAGAAAGTCTAGTATCAGCCACCGATGGCTGACGTGGCGCTCAACGTGTTAAAGAGTCTATCTGTAACCCACCACCTTATAAAAAAAGAATAATTAAAAACTCCATTGTGGCCTCATCCATCATTTTTATAATATGAAAGCGATTAGTACTAGTATATTTTAGCTTAATAAATTAGTAACCACGCCCTGCATATTAAATCTTCCAACCATGATATGCGTTTTCACACACACTTCATCATAATAATGAGTGCTTTAAATAATTAAATATCAAAATAACACGTGTACGTAATACGATAAAAAGATTTAAGAACACATAAAACATTAAATCAATAAACACAAAGTACTAGTTGTCGCCCGCGACTACGTCCGCGCGGAATTTATAAAAACGTAATTAGTAACTTCTGTGTTCTTGCAGACTATGCTATATATGTATGCCAAATTTCATCGATATACGTTCTGCTATTCTGGAGATACTTTCAAACAAACATCTATCCATCTAAACATTCGCATTTATAATATTAGTAAGATGTTCCTGCGAATAAAAATAAAATTTTTGGATAAAAAATGTAGACGTACAGATACATATTTGTGCATTCTCTTATACAATAATTAGTATGAAAATAATCCATTTAAAATTAAAATCCAGATTTAAAAATCCAAATATTTAACAATACTTTGTCGTTGTATTTCAGCCGCGCGAACGAGGCCGTATGCGTTTCCATATGCTGCAAAACGTCCAGATGGCGTTGGACTTTTTACGGTACAAGAAGATCAAGCTGGTCAACATACGTGCAGAGGACATCGTCGACGGCAACCCTAAACTCACCCTTGGTCTCATCTGGACCATTATCCTGCACTTCCAGGTCAGTCAGCATGATTTATAAATAAAGCTACGCTAATTGTTAGAAGCTATGCTTATTTCTTATTAATTAACGTTTAGTTTTAAAGACGTTCAAGTGATTTTCACAATGTTTTCGAGTGTTTTTCAAACCAATACGACTTAGGTTCCTTTAAGAAGCGAGCATACTATTTCATTAGACCGGCAACGCAGTTGTGTTGCAGATGTCCATGGATGTCGTTGATCACATCGGTGTTCCCACCACTCGTTTACCCCCTTCTTTTATATAAAAAAAATTAACCATGGGTTTCTAAGTCCAAAATACTCGTTTTAAATATATTGTTATCTCTGTTTTGTCAAAGATAATAACAGTGTTGAAGGATAATGACATTGTTCTACAGAGATTTTGGGTCCAGAAACCCACGGTAAATAAAAGTTGAAGTTCTGCGCAGGTACTGATTGTTGACTGATAATTTATGTCTTCAAAAATAAAGCAAAGAGGCATCACTTATTTACTATTACCTAGCCCAAATGTTATATAACAAAGTTACTACAGCCTTGGACAAATAAAATAGGTCATTGTCCGCTTAGCAAGATTAACTTGGCTTCTTACTATACGACACCTTCTAATATATTTAAGCCGATTAAACTTACTCCTTACATCGCACTTTTTCTATCACATATGTATATAAACTACAGTTGTATAAAAAAATCAATAAGTCAAACTGTACCCCTATTACTGAAGAATACGAATCGAATAACACACTCGTTAAAATCGGTTCAGCCGTTCGGAAAAAGACTATTCCATATCTTAGGGAAAATATTTTCATTATGTGCATCCTCTCCTCCGTCGATTAAAGGTAGGCAACGCATATGCAATTGCGTATGTCTATGGGCAACGGCCACTTCGCTACTTCAGCGATATCACGTGGCCGCTCGCTCGTTTGCCATGTTATGATATAAAAAAAAAAGATTTGCAATTCCTCTGATCTTGTGAATTATTTTCTAATAGCTAAATAACTTATATTTAATTCGCAAATACTTTATAAATCTATTTAAATAACTCTATCGTATTTGGATAGTTGATTTGAATAACATACACTATAAATCCATCACTTAAAGGATTAAAGACAATATATCTATACCCAACTAGTGTTATCCATGACATAGAAATTTCGCATTCAGTACGTCAATACGCCAATGTGTGTCGTGTTTATTTTTATCCTTATATGTTTATCGATATTATATATCTATTAGTTAACTTGGATAAGAATCTAAAGTAAAAAGTAACACCTTTTATAAAGACAAATGAGTTAAAGAATTACAATAATGTTAACACTTTAAATGCCACTACTATTTCCAAGTACTAAACACTTCGTGTCTCTGTGGTTACGATAATATTATAATATTTTGAAATAGTTTATTACTAGGTATAGCTATGTTTGTAAACTGAGTTTTAATATTAAATCAACCATAGATTTACTCAAAATGTTTAAATACAACTAGGTGTCGCCTGCGAGTCCGTCTAATCGGAATTAAAAAATAGTTAGCAGCCAATTCTCAGGCGTACTAAATCTTATATATAAAATTCTCATGTCACAATTTTCCTTCCCATACTCCTCCGAAACGACTTGACCGATTCTCATGAAATTTTGTGAGCATATTGAGTAGGTCTGAGAATCGGCCAACATCTATTTTTAATCCCGCGTGGATGGAGTCGCGGGCAACAGCTAGTATTTGTATAAATTGCATTTGTCCGTAGTATATTTTCATTGATTTAAAATCGTCCATATGTTAACAATTTAAATTGGACGTATATTTCTCAATGAAAACTTGTTTTAATATAAATATTCAGGTCATGGTTTCGTTAAATGACGTATTGTAATTAATTTCTTTTCATTAATTAAACTCATTGACAAATTCAGACGAATAATCTCGAAATCGACAAAAGCATATTATATAGGTTATTCTAATTGGTTTAATTAACCGAGAAAAAGTGAAAGTTTTTAATTTTCACTGATATTTTTAACCACAATTTTAATAAATCGTTAATTCTGTATCTCCGTATTAAATCGCTTTTCAAGTCTTTGTACTTTTAATCCGTTGAGGTTAAAAGGCCCTCATGTTACAAAACGGCTCAGCAGTGAAGGTGTTAAGCTCGAACAATCGAGAATCAAAATCATTCTCATCCAGTATACTACAAGCTGGATACTTAATACTTAAGTACTAGCTATCGCCCGCGACTGCGTCCACGAAAAATTAAAGAAAAAACTTAATTAGTAGCCTATATGTTCTTCCAGACTATGTCCATATATGCCAAATTTCAGCGAGGTCTGCAGCGGTTCGGGAGATATAAAACAAACATCCATCCATCTAAACATTCGCATTTATAATATTGAGTCATCCAGTGTTACATATCTAAAGTAATACAAAATCGTGGATCATTTTGTAATCTGATGACCTTTCTATAATCCTCTGCAATAGAAGTGTTCAAATGTCACGATCGTTATATAAAACCTTCACAGATCAAAACGTTTTTGTACTCACTTTCCCTTTCAAAGTGTAATCCTTTATTTAATACTAGCTGTCGCCCGCGACTTCGTCCGCGCGAAATTAAAAAAAAAATATTGGTCGCAGCGTAATGTTATATAGCTTAAAGCCTACCACTATAAGTCAAATATCTAACAAAAGAATCATTTTTCAAATCGGAGCTTCCTGAGATTAGCGCGTTTAAACAAATAAACAAACTCTTCTCTTTATAATATTAGTATGTTTAATTATAGATTTAGCTTAATTTTTTTTTAATTAGCTCCTATTGACGTTTATTTTTTCAATAAGTGTTTATGTTTATTTTGTTATAATGCAGTTTCTGTTAATTTCACTTTAAAGTTAGACTGTTATTATTATGCTATTAGTTGTTTAGAAACGGGAATTGATTCATTTACAAGATTAGTTGTCGCCCGCGACTCTGTCGGTGTTGAATTAAAAAAAAACTTAAATAGTAGCCTATGTGTTCTTTGCTATGTTCTATAACTATGCAACATTTTAGCGAGAGAGCCATACTAGATACCTTCTCATCCATCCATCTAATTATTCGCATTTACATCAGTAAGATTAGTAGTCATATCGTGCTATAATAGGGTTGTTTGAAATAAAACATATTTATAGAATACTAGCTGTCGCCCGCGACTCCGTCCGCGCGGGATTAAAAATAGATGTTGGCCGATTCTCAGACCTACTCAATATGCTCACAAAATTTCATGAGAATCGGTCAAGCCGTTTCGGAGGAGTATGGGAACGAAAATTGTGACACGAGAATTTTATATATAAGATTTTCTGTCACATTTCTGACATTTGATGTGACAACATGCATATAGATTTTGAATACCATAATGTCACTATCATGCACCCTATTTCAGGTTCAATTCTGTTTAAAATAAACGATAAAAACTTTAGTAGTCAATCGATATAAAACACGATTCTTCCCTTGTTATGAGTCAGGGTGATGTCATGCAAAAGCCCTCACTTTCGCTCGTAAGTTACCATGAATTGCTCGCTTCGATTGCGTTTAACTCTGGTATTTCCATATCCGGAATCTTGTGTATTCTGAAAACGTTAACAGTTACGAAAGTTTTATAAAAAAAATTAACATCGTTTTCCACTGCCGGTCTGAACTAAAAATAACTCTGTTTTATGGACAAGTAGCTTTTGTACGCGACTCCATTAAAAAAAAAACTTAATTAGTAGCTTATATGGTCTTTGACACTATGTTCTACATCTGTGCCAAGTTTTATCAAAATCCGTTGAGACATTCTGAAGATACCATCTAATAAACATCCACCTAAACTTTCGCATTTATAATATTAGCAAGATTATTATGGGTTCGTTTATCTCGAGTTTAATAATTGGATATCTTTTAAAGGTTTTAAAACTTTAAAGTTTCAATAACCACTCGAAACTTTTAAACTTAAAACTTTGAGTATATTAAACTTTAGTTCAGTGCAAAACAAACTAGGACTCCTTTACACTATAATTTCACTTTCATTATTGCAAAACAACTACTGTTAAGAAAAACGATTATAGCTCACTATAATTGCGGCGAGTTTTCGCGTAGGTGGCGCCTTAGGCAACTTAGGGCCCATACACACCTGGCTATAGAGCGCAAAATTTTTATCGCAAATGGAATTGATCTTAACTTATAATAATAGTTTAATTGGTATTTTCATGTTTTTAACGTTTGCTGCTGATAAAGATAAAATTTATTCGCGATATAAATCTGCTCTGTTCTCTGCCCCTGATCTGTGTGAATGGAGCCTTACACCGCCTTATATAGACTTGCAGGCCCTATGTACAGCGTGCTCCTTTTACGTATAATTTGAATAAACAATTTAATATTAATAGTCATTTACAATCTAGCATTTTATTGCTAAAGACAATTTTATTGATCAGTGTAGGCGTTCTGGCAATTTTGATGTGCAATAAACTTTTGTTTATCGTTTAAATGAATAAGCTCAAATTACTTATTTTATTACTACTAATGTTGCTGAGAAAAATCTCTAAATGGTAATAAAATTCATTGAAACAACAAGACCTATTTTGCAAAATGAGATATACTTGCTATCAATCGCGACTTCGTCCACGCGAAATTAAAAAAAAAACATTTTTTGTAGCCTATGAGTTCTTCCAGACTATGTTCTATATCAGTGGTTCCCAAACTTATTTTGTTTACTTTGAGAATAAATATTTTTAGCGCCCCCATATTAGCACATATTTAAAAACCACTATTACTTCAAATTAAATTAATTAATTATTGTGACCTATATATGTATTATATATTAACGAAGAATTCTAAACGAAACTTTTACTATAACCAGCAACTTGAGACCTGCAGCGCCCACAAGGGGGCGTTATAGCCCACTTTGGGAAAACTGTTCTATATTTATGCTTAATTTCATCGAGATTCGTTCAGCCGTTCTGGAGATCCTTCAAACATTACATTCGCATTTATATCATTAGTAATATGGTACTAAATAGTAGATTAAAGTTTACTTGTCTCGACTCGACATATGTTGTGTGACATGCAAATAATGTCACAGCGTCAACTAAGTGCATTGTTATTATGCGCAAATGAATTTGCAATCAATTAGTTTGTAAGCAACAATGCGTTTTATAATAAGAATTATTCATATATTGCACTTTGCATCCTAAACGATTGGTTTAAATCAAATGCAAGCTAGAAACAAACCAGGGACGTTTACAGCTAGTGGCGCCAAGTACTGTTATGCAAATGCCGTCGCCCGTGACTCTGTCCGCGTATTTAAAAACTTAATAAGTATTATATGTTCTTTATCTGTGTTAAATTTTATTAAGATCCGTTGAGTCGTACTTGAGATACCTTCTAACAAACATACATCCATATAAACTTACACATTTGTTATATTATTATAGTTAGATATTAGAAGCGAGAGTATCACCATCTCAAAGGCCGGCAACGCATTTGCGGTTCCTCTGTTATTGCTGATGTTCATGGACGTCGTTGAACACCTTCGTGTTTCCGCTGTTCGTTTTCCCTTCTCTTATAAAAAATACATCTTACTAATCTTTCTTCTTACTTCATCATCATCAGCCTATACTAGTCCACTGCTGGACATAAGCCTCTCCCATGGCACGCCACTGATCACGATCCTCGGCCACTCTCACCCAGCTCTTGCCAGCTGCCCTGCGAAGATCATATCGCTCCACCGAGTCTGAGGACGTCCTAAGTTACCTTTGCCGACCCGTGGTCTCCACTTAAGAACTCGTCTACTCCTACGGTTATCGGTTCTTCGGGTTATATGTTCTTCTTACTTATCTTACTTCATACTATTATAATATAATAAATGCGAATGTTTAGTTAGGATGTTTGTTCGAAGTTATCTCCAGAACGGCTGAACGGATCTCGCTGAAATTTGAGATTTGAGATGTAGTCTGTGTTCTTCCAGACTATGCTATAAACTAAATCATATTTCTTTCGATTTTTACGAATGTTGACAATAGAATAAACAAACAGACGTAACGATGTCTTTCAAATGATGTGTAGCAAAGTGATACGTAATACAAGTACTAGTCTTGAAATAAACATAAAACGTAGGATTTATTTTTAAGTGGACATGTTTTATGAATTAATTACACTTATATAAAGGCAATAAATATCATAGCTATTTGCTTCATACATATATAAACCTTTATTTACTACTAGCTGTCGTCTGTGACTCTGTCCGCGCGGAAGTAATGTAAACATATTTAGTAGCCTATGTGTTCTTCTAGACTATGTTCAATCATCATCATCAGCTCACTATACGTCCCCACCGAGGGGCTCGGAGCCTACCCTAAGTTAAGGGTGATTAGGCTTATAGTCAACCACGCTGGCCAAGTGCTGATTGACTTCACACATATCTTTGAATTTCTTCTCAGATATGTGCAGCATCACGATGTTTTCCTTCACCGTAAGAACGTCGGATAAATGTACATATGAAAATCCGAAATCGTAAAACACATTGGTACATAGCGGGATTCGACCCCAGGACCTGCAGATTGCAAGTCAAGTGCTTGACCTCTGAGACACTGACGCTCTTCTATGTTCTATGTGCATGCCAAATTTCAGCGAGATCCATGCAGCCGTTCTGGTGGTACATCCATTCATACATTCGCATTAATAATATTGGTAAGATAACGACATACCCTAAATATTAATTATAACAGCTATAAATATTTTCTTATCATTATAGATGGCGCCTCATTCACTCAAGTGGCTATACTCAACATATGTAATAACTGTTATTGTCTGCATAATATACGATTTTGTATGACATTTACCGTGGCTTTCTGAGACGAAAATCTCTGCAAAAACATATCATCATCCCTGTCATTATCTTGGATAAAAGATAAATAATATGTTTTAAACGGAGATTTTCATCTCAGAAACCCACTGTTAGAGATCTTAACAAATGTATAGGACCACACGCGTAGTTTACGTTTATCGGATACGTAACTGATAAAAAATCTAGGAGGTGGCATTATCACCTTCTTATAGTCACGGGTAACACTTCCGCGTTGGTGTTATTAAGGACTACATTTGTTGTTTATGATTTATTAACTTGTATCTTATGATGGCGTAATAACCGTGGGTTTCTGAGACTAATATCCCTGTTGAAAACATATTGTTATCTCTGTTTTGTCAAAGATGAGAGATAGGGATGATGATAAGTTTTATAGAGATTTTAGTCACACAAACCAAGGGTGGATTGAACAGATAATAAATAAAAACACTAATAAGACATTAGAACAGGTAAATAAGAAAAGTTTTCCATAAATGAATGACTGGAAGATGCTCAGAAAAGGACAAAGAAAGAGTAAGGTTTGACAGCGATATCTTTCGTATATGAAAGCGTTTATTCTCTTTGAAGTTCGTATGACCTTGATACTTGTCATGTGTCGAGATTTAAACTCAAGTTAAAGTTAACCGCAGCTTACGGAGGCGTACAGTTACCCGGGTCGGGGGTCAACGGCCGCGCTTTGGCGGCACGCACACAAACACACAGACGTACAAACAAGTGAACGTTTCTATGATCTATTTGATACGGTCCAATACAGCATGCTAGACAGTTTTTTGCGTGATCAATTTCGCACGTGACGGATTAAGGATAGGTAATGGGTTGGCATAATCCTAAATTGCGTCTATTTATATGCGTTAGTTACTTATTATAATATTATTTATCTTTTTAAATAAAAAAAAACATAAAAATCTATTTAGTTCCACTATCTTCTCTTCTTCCACTATTTCTCCTTGTGAGTTAACACTAGATTTGTATATCCATATTTTTGATGGCGCATAAGACTAGTACTAAACCTTCAACCTTAAAAAAATTATTTACTAAACAACTCCATTGATTTTTTATTCCGATATGATTTAATACTTTCCCTAATGAAGGCTAACCCACCCTACGCAGTGACGTAATCAACTAAAAATGTGAATAGTGACCTATTGTGGAAGGTCCGTGGGTGTTGAGGCCGTGGACCATATGGTAACACCCACGTCCCGCCTTTAGACAAAGTATTCTGATTCCTATATAGAAAGGATATCCGACCTTAAGTTCTTTCGTCTTTTTCTTAAACAGGGCCAATTGAAAGTGCAGATTACGACAATTATTCATCGATTGGAGATATAAATTGGTAGCTTTTGCCCGTGACCTCGTCCGCAGGGAAAAAATAGTAGCCTATCTGTTCTACCAGACTATGTTCTATGCCAAATTACAGCGAGATCCCTTTTGCCGTTTTGGAGATACCTTCTAACAAACATCCATCCGTCCATACATCCAAACATTCATATTTATAATATTAGCAAGAACTAAGATTATTTAGTAGTATGTAGGACGCAGTTAATTATTTTCATATTTTCTAAACTGTAGATATATAATATAATAATTTCTATTTTTTAAGACATGTGTCAATATCTTCAGTGTTTAAAATTAAAAAAAAAACACTAAATTAAAAATATATATTTATATGTTTTATCTGTACACGCAAACTGGCAGACGATGCTGGTAAGTCGTGAGAGAAAAAAAAGCAAAACTATTGACGCTTGCTTGCTTAAGCATTTACTCGATCTAACACTAGATGGCGGTGAGAGACGATGATCTATAACTTCGTATCGGCTTCGCTTCGTAACGCTTGTGGTTGCGTTCAATAGATGGCGCTAAGAGTCACAGAGACGCCGTTAAAAAAATTCAAATATTTACGCTTCAAATTCTAGCTTATATTTATAATCTATATATATAATCTATTAGTAAATTAAATAGCTTATTGTACATAATAATCATGATTTAATATTGACATTATAGGCTATCGTATTTATTTTAATAGTATATTATAAAAAATAATAAATATCTCTTGTGCATTCCAGTTGTAATGTGAGTACATATAAATATTTATTTTGTATCTGTTTAAGAAATAACTGAGTAAAAACTTTAACGTTGAAACATTTGTTGGGAGATGTAATATTTTCGCGAGTATTTTGCGATATAACTTGATCGGTTCAATACGTATTCAATCCAAAAGTTTCATAGTTGTAAAGTTAATACACAAAGGGTGCAGCATAATAGGTATGACCATGTCAATTGCCCACGTTAAGTTATGTTTTTTTTTAAACCGGCGCCGTCACGGGCAACTTGACGTCGGTAGCCGCCAGTCACCTGTTAGCGTCCGATCGATGCGCGCGCGCCGCTCCCGCGAATTTAAAAATCGAACACGAACAATTCGAAATTTGAAATATACTTTTTTATTGTACAGAGATTAAGGATTTATGTGTCAGTGTCCAGTATGTGATTAGTGATGTTTTCTTTCGATGCGTTTATCGATAAATACACCGGTGACAAAAACGGATATACGGCATTGTTTTGTTGGAAATTGTTTAAAAAAAAAACGTGAATCTAACTTACTATAAATTTATGACTTTTTTTCGCACGAATGTTATTCTCTATGACTAATTAACTACTATGTTTGTACTCTGTTTTATTACGTATTAAATTATATAAAAGTTAATTTAAGTTCGTAATTTTTAATAACACTTTATATAACGTTATTTAATTATTTCGATTATACTCTTTATCAAATTAACAGTGAAATAAGGCTTTGTAATTGGCTTATTTCTTATCATAAAAATCTTATAAGATTGTTATTTACTTTCGGATTTACTACGCGTATCCATTGTTGTGATAAAATGCGTTTTGTAATTTAACGTTATAAATAACTTAGGTATTGGAAAACGTTTATCTTTTTATATAATATGTTTAAATGCATATAAGTATCTACAACTATATGTTAGTTTAAACAATAATACGTTGCATCCATTTTCACTTAAACATTTTTTTAACTTTTTTGTTAATGTCTTACAAGAATTGTTGATATTTCAGTCGGTAAAGTTAAATCAAAATTATAATTTACTGATAATTTGTTCCAAATCAAATCAGTTCACAATTTTTCCGTCAGATTACAATACTGTTTACTAGCTGTTATATGACATAGTATGTCATATATACGTGGGTTGAATACTTAAGTAAAGAATTCAGTACCCTTGATTAAAATAAAATCAATACAAAGGTACCTTATAAAGTACTGCAAGGTAATACGTGGGTGAAATAACATGTTTATGTACAGTAAAAACTCACGTAAAAACATATCACCCACACGGATAATCTCTTGGTTAATTACTTATATATTGATTTACGCAACACCCACATTTGAAGACATAAAAGTGCAGGATTCCTGCCGAAGTTTTTATGTAGTTATAAAAATACATACGTGATATCTGATATTTTACAAAGATCCTTAAATGTCCTTGTTTTAGTTATTTAACTTAGTAATCTTTCAGATTTTTTTATTGTCTTAAAACAAAATTGTCCTGTAGTTAATTTTCCTAGCATCATCACAAATTCATCAAATTATAGGAAATTTTTTTGCCTTACCCAAACCAATACGACTTAGGGTCCTTCAAGAATCGAGTATACCATTTCCTTAAAGGCAACGCAAGCCACGCTGCAGTTCCTCTGGTGTTGCAGATGTCCATGTGCCGCCGTTCGTTGATAAAAAGAAATCCCTTATTGGCTAATACAATTAATTTTAATTCATTCATATTTCAATTATTTAGTTATTTAGTACGGTTAAAATCAGTTACCTTGTCTCATAGGGTATCCAGTTCCATTCTCATGTGAGTTGAGTTCCGCCGGAAAGACGTGCCCACGTCAAACACCACACCAAATATGGCATCTATAATATTAATGCGATAGTAATATCGTATCTGTTATTACATTACTTCAAAGTATTAATTAATGAATATATTAAAATAGTTAATAGAACATAAACAATTATATAAATAACTGGCTATCTAACAGATTCCAAACATTAAGTTCATTAAAAAGAAATCTAAGATTCTTTTTTCAAATAAAATTCTTCACTAGTCTCTAGTATGTGATTGCTAAGCTACCGTACGCATCTTGACAATTTCCAACTCAATATTGCCTTTTATGTTAAGCTATTTGCAAGTTTTGTCACATGTAACGGTGTAGACAGCGATGCGCGCATCGAATCCGTAATAAGGAACGGCTAATGTGATTGCAGCGAGCGGACTCATCACAACGGTATTATGTTAAATCACGACCTCTAAAGGACAAGGAACGAATCCACAATGTCGATGTATAGATTTGTGAAAGAAGGCAGCAGCAAGCGACTGTTTGTACAAGGTACACTAGAAAGCGATGATAAACCACTCAAATCGAGTTTGAAGAAACCATCGCCATCTCCAGTCGGTTCCCCAATAACCACGAGTCTAAATCTCGCTTCTGTACCAAGAAGTTTGCGAGAAGGATTAACAAGGAACGAAACTGTTTACGATGGTAACTACCCAGGTATGGAACGATCGTCCAGCTATCGTTCGGGTTCGTTTAGAGAAGAAAGTTACAATGGTAGGATCGTGCACGATGGGAATCAGACTCATTTCGAATACGATGCGGGAGAAAGCGCCCTCGCCGTGCCGCTGTCGGCCGGCGGGAGAGGCATATCGGAGCTGCAGGCGATTCATACGAACAAACGCATGTCGACCGAGGTCCTCGGCTCTTCTCTGGAGTCGACTAAGATCTCGAAGAAAGATGATAGCGGACAGAGAAGGATAACGACGAGAATCGTAAGGAAAGTCACGACTCTAACACGCGGCGAGGAAAAAGCTTCAACCGAGGATTTGGCTCGTAGTGGACGAGAAGTTAGAAGATCTTCTGAACATTACCGACATGTAGAAATGGAGAGAAATCCTAGAAAAGTAAAGGTACCTTTTAGTACAAACTAACGATTCTTAACTATTTCTAAAATCTGAAATCATCTTTCACCCGGAAGATATCTTAATCTATTTTGTTCTGATAATATCACGGAAGGAATTCCTCTTTGATAATTAAGTATTGCGTCCGTTGTTCGTCCGTGATGCATGTTACATGCTTCTATCGACTACGTGATAGTCTGCACCAGTTGCATGCATTGCCGCCATTATGGACGTAGAATTTAAATCACATGTATGCTAAACAGAAACTCTATATACATTTATGTTTAGGTCTACTGAAGGGTACAATACTTCAACTGTTTCCTTTACATGTCCCATAATCATCTAAGTTAGTGTTCTTGCAAGAATTTATAAAGAAAATAGTTTTTCTCCTACATTATTATAAACTATTGAAATTCAAAGTAGCACAAGAATTTGTAATAGAAATGCCTTGCGGGTGTAACAATAGTTTCATTGTTTATTTAAAAAAATACATGGTTTCTAAATAGTTAAGATATTTTAGTCTTTTCTCTCTTTTAAACTCACTTAAAACTTATTAAATGCTAGTAAAAGTCTCTCTCTGTCTAGGATGCATCCCACAAAGTGGTGGGGTCAGCTTGTCCCAATCTGTCCCTTCCAGTTCGCTCTGTTCATGACATCTTCTGAGACTTGGCTTTCACTCATCTCTTTTACTATTACATCTTTCCATCTCGTTTTGGGTCTGCCTCTGGTTCTGCGACCAGGCAGGGAAAGTTGTAGTGCTAAATTACCTACATTAAATCTAACGATAATAGTATAGTTTCATCATCAGCCTACTATACGTCCCCACTGAAGGGCTCGGAGCCTATCATAAATTAGAGGTGACTAAGCCATAGTCCAATTTCTCATTTGTAATTTTAAATATTCAGATCTCATAGATTTAAATTACATGTTTGAAGTTAATATCGGTTCATTTATATAATTGACCAATTTTGTTACGCTATAGTTTATGTGACTTCAGTAATTATACGTACATAGTCTTTTATGTAGAGTTGAAACAATTATTTTGTCTGTTTTACCGTGGGTTTCTGAGACTGAAATTCCCGTTTAAAACATATTGTTATCTCTTGTCAAATATGCTAGGGATTACGATATGTTTAATACAGAGATTTCCATCTCAGAAACCCATCGGTTATTTTATTTATGTTGACATTTGTTTAAGATTGTCATCCATCACAATCTATTTGGAAAAAATTCAGATATCTTATGATAAAATTGCATACTGCATACTTTCTTTTGATAATGAATTCAGAAAAAAACATGATACGCTATCATTCAGACGAATGTCAGATAATTTTAGACAATGCTTCAATAGTCATAAGATTAAAATGTTCCGTTATGCTAACTTTATACCTTCAAGAGCCACTTCAAAACGCAGCATCGACCCTATATGTACAGAATTATCTTAAAAGTAGATTTATTTCTGTCAAGTATTCCTGTTCTACACTTACAATCATCATCTTAAGCCTTTCAGCTTTGGTCCTTGGATTCAGTTCGTACTTAAGATTTTCTTTGTTGCTATTGTACAAACGACATTTAGCTTTAGTAATGCTTAGGATAGATTCATTTTAAATTAGTTAATGTCGTGTGTCTCTAAGTAATCTCTATGTTTGATTTCATTTAGTTTGCAGTATGTTTTAGTATGGAGCGTCGGTGGCTCAAGGGTCAAGCACTTGACTTGCAATCTTCAGGTCCTGGGTTCGAATCTCGCCATGTACCATGTTTTTTCGATTTCCGATTTACATATGTACATTTATCCGACGTTCTTACGATGAAGGAAAACATCGTGATGCTGCACATATCTGAGGAGAAATTCAAAAGATATGTGTGAAGTCAACTAACCCGCGTACTTGGCCAGCGTGGTTGACTATGGCCTAATCACCCTTAACTTAGAGTAGGCTCCGAGCTGATGATGATGTTTTAGGAATCCTCTGGATTGGTTTATTCGTTTCGTTGTCAGTAATTTAAATTGTTACATCCTTAGTTTAGTTCTGTATGTTTTAACAAAGCTCGTTTTTAACTTGAATTTTAATTCAGCGATAAATGTGTTAATTTAAATTTACGATTATCTATATTCGTTGGCTGAAAGTGGTTGCGCTTGCGCATTGCCTATGGCTCATTGTAGTTTATTTCTATGCTAATGGCTGAATCGAGGCGCGCACGACTGTTGACCTATACAGCCTTGATGACGTCATCACTGATTATGTCACACCAATGTTCAACGTAGTGTGCCATTTTCGACTACATTGTTATTGACTGCTGATTAATGGTACAGAAGTAAAAATCAATAAGTTTATCTTTAAAATTCCGCGCGGAATTAAATAAAATATTAGTAAGCTATGTGTTCTTCTAGACTATGTTCTACATCTATGTCAAATTTCAGCGAAATAAAAAAATAAAAAATTACTCAAGATAATTCTCCCATCACCATTTTACCACCGGACGTTCAGGTATACGGCGGGAATCCATCCTTTTGTGGTAGAGGTACCGCGCGTTCGAACGAAGCGATTCGAAGGATCGTTCCTTGTGCGTACCGCAAAGGATTGGAACAAGTTGCCAGCCTCTGTTTTTCTGTCCAAATATGATGTTGGGACCTTCAAAAGTAGAGTAAATAGGCACTTACTAAGTTAGCGCGTACCATGTTTCGACCAAATCTCCACTAACACCAGGTGGGATCGTGGTCAAGCGCTGGCTATAAAACGTAAAAAAAAACCATGCAGTCGTTCTGGACAACATTTTTGTAACAAACATCTATGCAAACATATGCATTTATAATATTAGTAAGATTATAAGTTTTGTATGCCTGAACATTTTATTGTCTTCTTTAGGAACTATTACTAGATAAAAACCTTAATAAACTTTATTAAAATATTTCGCAAAATTTGGAATACTGTTATTTAATTTGAAAGTAAAAAAAAAACATAGACAATCAGCCACGATCTTCAATACTACGTCTTACTTTTTCTGTCTGGTTAATTTTGCATCTTAATCAATTCCAATTGTGCTAATAGGTGCAAACGACCATGCAAGGCTGACTGACTCGAGAATAACATTTAAATCTTACTTTACGTCAATTATTCTACCTTTAAATATGCATGAATATAAAGTCGCGTAATTTTATATCGCTTGCGATTTTAAGAGATAAATTACTAACTGTGAGTTTCTGAGACCTAAATCTCTGTATCATATCCTTGTCATTATATCTCTGACAAAACAGAGATAATATTTCTTAAACTGAATTTGGACTCGGAAACCGTCAAAAGCGTCAATAGCCTAATGGTTTAGTATACGGATTTCCGACCACGAGGTCGGGGGTTCGAATCCCGACATTCGACTATTGTCGTAAACCATATCCTAGCACAAGCCTAGAGCTTATTTGGAATGATTAAAGAAATATTATTTACACAAAAATCTGCTAATATTTAAAACAAAAACCCACTGTCAGAAACGCAAAAATGAGTAATTGTTTACACTTTTATTTAGTTTTGTTTTATGTAATGCAAATCTATGTTTTTTTCTCCAATAATAGATGTAATATGCAGGCATTAATTTACACAATCCTGTGGTTTCAGATCGTGGTTAGAATTCTTTAACAAAAATATCTTTGTTACTATTAAATACAGTACCTGGATGACCGGTATTTTTTTTTAAATTGTGTTTTTTGGAAATTATATTTAAGTACGAATTACTAATAAAATGATGAAATATGAATAATATTTTTCGATCTTACCGATAGAAAAGTTAAGTTTATGTTTAAGTTGATTATCGATAAAACACGAATAAAAAGACATTTTCTAAAAATGATTCCTAGCTAGATCGATTTATCGCCCCCGAAACCCCCTATATACTATATTTTATGAAAATCGTTGGAGCCGATTCCGAGATTATGCTTGTGCTAGGATATGGTTCACGACAATAGTCGAATGGCGGGATTCGAACCCCCGACCTGGTGATCGAAAATCCGTACCCTTAACCATTAGGCTATTGACACTTATATATTATGTATACACGAAATGCTCATTTAAAGATATAAATTAAAGAAAATATTGCATACATCTAACTTATCATTCAAACTGAACTGATAGATATTCTCTGACATCGTTCATAGACATATAAATATTTCAATTCTATAACAGAATCTTGTTTTATAATCTATATTCTTAGTTATAGTCGTTTGACGTTTAAAGTTCACCTCTTGAAATAACTGAGATTAATGTCAACTGAGTTCAACTCGACTCACGCCTGCTTTATTAACTAACTGTCGCCTACGACTCCGTTTTCGCGGAATTAAAAAAAACTATTGATCGCAGCGTAATGTTATATAGCTTAAAGCCTTCCTCTATAAATGGACTATCCAACAACAAAAAAAGAATTTTTCAAATCGGACCAGTAGTTCCTGAGATTAGCGCGTTTAAACAAACAAACACTTCCGCTTTATAATATTAGTATAGATTAAATTAAATTACTAGTATTTTGTTCAAACAAATTACTTAATCCTTTTACTAGATTTCCAAGCATTATCTAAATACGATGAGAGTCCTCTGTCGTTATACATATAAAGAAAACAATATTTTAGAAGGCAGAGCCTTGTAAAAGTACTCTTGTGAGTAAAGTTGTTCTTTATTGTCCTCCTTCTTATTTCTTTTATAAAGAACAGAGATGACAATATAAAACAAATGAAATTCACATAAATATATTCCATCCAAACGGTTTTCTAAATTCAAATTTGTGTTTGCAAATGGCCTCGCAATTTCCGAGACTGGAGTCTCACGCTGTATTGTACAGATTGCATCGCCTGGGAAACATTGTTGTATATCGTTCGCCATTATAATGTTGACGTTAGCAATTCTAGTTTAAATTCTTATTTCAAGGTAAATACTTTTTATTGAATAATTTTCATTCCTATAATTTTGGCTGAATGTCATTGTGTCAGAATTAGTTGATAAATTTGATGTTTTGTCTTATTTTTAAATCATATTAGCAGTATACTACTCCGTCTGCGCGGAATTTAAAACTTAATTAGTAGTGTGTTCTTCCTGACTGTGTTCTACATTTATGACAAGTTTCAGTGAGATACAGCCGTTCTGGGAATACCTTGTAACAAATATCTATACATCGTTTCGCGTTTCGTCTGATGAGTGTGCGTCCCGGAGGCCTAATTTAGTCCTCTTTCCCTTCCCACCCATTTTCTTATAAGGAAAGGATGGGAGGTGGAAGTGGACTTTCCCGATGAAAGGTTGGATGGAAAGGGTAAATAATTTCTTTCTGTGCATCCCCTCCTACGTCGATTAAAGGTAGGCAACCCATATGCAAATGCGTATGTCTATGGGCAACGGTCACTTCGCTATCTCAGCGATTTCAGGTGACCGCTTGCTTGTTTGCCACCTTTTGAAATAAAAAAAAATAATTAATTACTATTTCCAAGTTCACGTTAATTGCTAATCAGAGTAATAAATATTGGGCCAGAAATTGTTGACTTCAATCATTATATTAAAAATTCGTGAACTCTGTAAAGTTCCCTTTAAAGTTTCTATACAATTCTTTACTGGAATCATACATATGTCGTCTTAATTACCTAATTCCAGTATTTTTCTTAACTGCATGTGGTATTACGGTCTGCTACACCACTAAATTGCTTTTATTGTCGCAGAAGTAAAATGTTTCTTACAATATTTAACGAGGACAAACGTGATCGTAAAAGTTGAGATCAAAATTTTTATATTTGCACTAGCTGTTGTTCGCGACTCCGTTTGCGCGGAATTAAAAACAAAATTAATTAGCAGCCTATGTGTTCTTCCACTATATGTTTTACATCTATGCCAAATTCCAGCATTTCCATACCTTCAAACATCCATCCATCCATCTAAACATTCGCATTTATAATATTAGTAAGATGTTAAGTAAAACTTACATTATTTAAATTGTAGTTAGACTTAAACGTATTACTAAATTACCGTTGGTTTCTGAGACAGATATAACAAAATATTTTAAACGTTTGGATGTCAGTCTCAGAAATTCACGTTTATTCAAAGATTTATAAGGTCCCTTACCTTTGTGCATTTTACATTCATACACCACTGGACGGAGTTTTGCGTTAAGTATGTCGGAACAAACTTTTCAACTGTTATTTTCCATATGTTTTATCGTCTGAGAACTTTATAACTTAGCGTTGTCTGGAAACTTAAACTTAGTATTTAAGAATATTAATGGGTCTGGAATCTAGACTTTAGTTCAAATGTAAACATTATTTGGGGTTCAAAATTTTAGTTTTAAAGGATCAGCTTTAAATTGTTCTTAAGAACTTCTTTTGTTTTTCCATTGTTTTAAAAAGACGATTTTAGTGTAAATCATTTTGTTTTGATTATTACCTTCACATATCCGCATATTGACCTCTATTATTTTAATAATATTGGTGTTCTGATTTTATTTGTGTTTACTCTGTTTTCTTCCTTATTGCTTGTAATTATTATTTTTTGATAAATTCGAATAACATCTAGGTTTTTATTTATTCTTTTAAAAATGAGTCATTGTGTGTCGTCAAAATACGTCTTCTTGAGGCTCGAACCTAAACCAAAAAAGTAGAAGTGATCAGACTTAAGTCAATCACTGCACCACTGCGAATATACGTCACGTATATCTTTAAATCTCTTCGCAGTTTTATCTGTAGTTGAATAAAGAAAGTGTATCGCAGAGGCACAAGGCGTGGTCTATTAAGATGGCGCACAGGAAGCGCGGCAGGTGCGCACGCGCATAACAGGCGGCGACCAGCCGTGCGTTACCGGCCCGTCGTCCGGTACCTGCTACACTTGTTCTGTCTATAGTACATGATTAGTATTTACATGATAACTATCAGCTGACCTGCAGATAACTAAAATGGTCCTTCGATAGTCTCCAATTTTCATAGCCCCATTTTCCTATATTCATTTTTCTTAATAAATTGTGGTAAATGGGCCATTGCACTTGATGCTATGTGAAGTGACTGTTGCCTTCAAGCATCTGTAATACCATAAAAAAGGTACTGGATGATGCTTACCTTTAATTAACAGATAGGACAGGATGTTCAGAAACAGGATCTTCTTCTAATGCTTCTCCATTACTGGAGGTTAGCCGTCAGCTCAGCGAATCCCTGTCCTGTGCCATGCGAAAAAGTTGTTCAACGCTGGCAATAGTAGTCCAATCCCGGATATTGTGAAATTTACTTCCCATTCTTTAATAAAAAGTAAAATCTCTATCCTTCCACGAAACTTGAATACTGTACGGTGCATACATTGGACTTGTTTCTATGTTAATGACTTCTTTACAAAAGTGTTTCATTGAAAAGGTTTTCAAGCGATGTCTTAAGGCGTATTTTCTTTGAATGTTCCTTGTTGTAATGGAAAGTGGGTGTTCCGTGCTGATAAGCAAGATACGTGTAGAAAGCAAAAGGGCATCTGAGAAAGTGAATGCTGATATATGATACTACGACTAATATTCATTTTAATCCTATTGATTGCTGTATTACGTTGATATATGAATGATAAAGACATACAAATATGTTAGTTTGTACCAGAAATATTTTAACTAAAAAAAAAACAAATCAGTAAATATTGTTCATCAAAACAATTACGATAGCGTTTTATTTACGCGGTGTGGGCAAGCCTTCCGCAAGATGGACCGATGACCTGGTCAAGGTTGCGGGAGTGTCCTGGGTGCAGGTAGCAAAGCACCGGTCATCGTGGCGATTTTTAAGGGAGGCCTATGCCCCGCAGTGGGTGACTCATAGCTGACAAGAACAAGCGTTTTTTAATTATAAGCCTTTAGAATCTTATGCCAACGAAATGTAATTACATTTTTTGGCATTTCTTTTTTTTAAATTATTTGTGTCGATAAAAAGCGATAGAAGTGTTGAAATTTGCATGCTGACGTTATCCGTTGTCCATACCAGCTAGCATCTGAATAAATTTAAGTACCGTTAACAACAAAATAACTTAATTCTGCTATTTTTATGTTCTTTTTTTTAAATCTAACGTCTACTCATTATTATTATTATTAGGTTCATCGTACCTTGGAATATACAGATTCTATAAAAAAAAAACGTAAAAAAAAATGATTTCTTTGATATTTTTTATTAGGTAACCTAAACTATTTTGTATCTGTAATTTTTATCAGTGGCTAGTGACAATGATACCTTTTTTATATTACAAGATGGCAAACGAATAATCGACTGATTCGCCAAAACTAGCGAAGCGACCGCTGCCCATAGAATTCGCAATTGCAGTTACTAACCTTTAATCTACGGAGGAGAGGATACGCAAAGAGATATTTACCTTTCCTTTCCTTGTAATAAAATGGTGGAAAGAGGGAGAGAAAATTAGGCCTCATTAAATAAAATAATTGTTTTGAAATTTAAGGACGAGTGAATTCAATCAACCTTAAGTTTAACTATCACCTAATCACCACAATTATAGGATAGGCCTTGATTGTCGGGAAATGTATGACCTGATGATGGCTCAGATTTACGATTTTGTTTGATTGGTTGTATTTTAATGGAAAATCCTTGTCTATTATAGAATCGTGCAGTATTAGCTAGAATCCTAGATACCAGGCCGCACCGTTATATGTCCATATATGGTGACAGTTACTGCACGCGACATATATTATCCTTTATATGTTGTTATTGTTCTGGTTTTCTTTTTCAATTCTTGGTATTGTTAGCAAAAAATCTGACACTATGTCGGTGCATCGGCCTTATTAAAATGTGAACACACATTTTTTCACACAAATGTGTGACATTTGACATAGTAACGAAAGCGCGCCCATTCGCGGCAAAGGATTCTAACCAATGTACTCGTATATATATAAAAGAGAGTCGTGTTAGTTACACTATTTATAACTCAAGAACGGCTTTATCGATATAGCTGAAAATTGGTGAAGAGGTAGCTTAGAGCCAGGAGACGGACATATGATACTATTTATTCATTTTTTTTATTTTTAGTTTTTTATATATCCACGCGGACGGAGTCGCGGGCGACAGCTAGTAATATCTAAAAAACTTAAGATTTTCTTAAACTTGCTTCTAATAAGGTATTAGATTAATTATTTCGAATTATTGTATCGTAAGTTTTTATTTATTTTATTAACACTGAACAGTTTATAGCCAACGAAATCTTGAGCATTAAAATGAATTTACTAAAAAGAAATATGTATATATATTTTTAAACATTCCAAAAACTTGTATTTTTATATTTTTGTAGTATGTTTTTTCTTAAATATATTTGATTGCACTAACCTTTGTTGCATCCCGTTAAACAAGGACATCCTGTCAGTTTTCGCCCATTGTTCCACGACTGTAAATGTCGAATTGTTTCTCGTTTTCATTTAAAGGTCAAAGGAAATGTTAAAAACCTCAAGATAATTTTAGCAAACTTGTAAAATAGCAAATATTTTTTTTGTTCACAATATTATTTTTATGAATGGATGGATGTTTATTTGAAAATATCTCAAGAACGTCTCAACGGATCATGCTGAAATTTGGCATACATATAGAACATAGTCTGGAATACAGGCTACTTATTAGGTTTTTTTTATATATCCACGCGGACAGAGTCGCGGACGACAGCTAGTAAGTTATATCAAGTTATCTTTGGAGCCTTAATCCATCACGATTATAGATATGATGTCAATTTCGATGACATCATCTCTCCATCTTAAACATAACACATGTGTTTACGACAAATATCGATTACCATAATAAGTTAAGGTTTACACACACTTAGGTAATAGAAGTGAAATCCCAAATGCAAATTATGTTTTTTATTTAATTACCAATTATTATTTACTTTACCAATACTTATTTACATAATCAAGTTAAATAAATACATTTTAAAATCACGTAAAATGTAAAAAAATCCATGAATACGAAACAATATGTGAGAAACAAAATGAAGTCACAAACCGTATGTCTTTCTCTTTCGGACAATAGGGTGCGTCTACATTTGGCGAATGTGTTATTCGAGAACTGCGCAGTAACAAAGAATAGTCATGGTTAAAAACTAAATTTGATGACCAGATCAGCTCAAAGCTCACATAAATGGAGTAGATCAGTGAATCGGTTCACCTACATAGTTATGATTGAGTTTCAACCTGTGAACTCTCATTGAGTTACCAAACAACTCGCGGCTAATCGACTCGCATAGTTGTAACACATCGCGCAAAGCTGTGAACTGTCAATTTAATTGTTGAAGCGCAGCTCAACAGTTCAAGTCAATGTGAGTTGAACGTTTATGAAAGGAACACGCACTGTTCACGAACGCTACACGAACTGCGCATTAGACATTTGTGTACTTACCCTTAGATGACTGATCTTTGGAACAATCGTTGTTGCTTCTCACATCTATCTAAGCTATCACGGACTTCTTTCACATTTCGCTTGATGTCAGGAGGCTTTACTATCTCTACTGTGCTTTTATTACGACGCAAATAAGGGTACCTTTACACTATTTATAAGACAACTTTCAATGTAAAAGTAAAATTAAATAAAGGCGTAGAGAGTGGTAATAAACTGAACAAGGTGCTTTAACTATACAGGTTTTTCTCGATGTTGTGTGAAGATTTATATTTAATTACTAAATTACTTTAAAGCTTTTGATAAACATGTGATTTTGTGTCAAACGTGGCATTACAGTGAAACAAATTTGTCACATACTAGCTTTTGCCAGCGACGCCGTCTGCGCGGAATTAAAAAAAAACTTAATAAATGCATACGTGTTTTCCAGACTATGTTCTATATCTGTATCTTATTTCAGCGAGATCATTTAAGCCGTTTTGGAGATACCTTCAAACAAAAATCCAAATATTCGCATTTATATTAGTAAGATTATGACGTACTAAATTAAGACAGATGTTTATTTAGATTTTTATCCAAATCAAGTAAAAATTAAATGATTCAGATTAGTATTATAAGTTGTTGGTAATCAAAAAGTCCGTACTACATTAAAGCAACACCGTTATATTTCTACCAAGTAGTGAGAGGTGGTCCTTAGGTTTAGGAGAATCGTGCGATCACGAGATATCACCACGATCCACGACTTTCATAATTTACACTTAAATATTATTTTACCATTGCTGGACAAATAATTGAAAGAAGATAGAGTTTACGAAACAAATTCAAGATAAATACACCGGGGTTAGACAAAATGCATTCGCTTCAAAGCGATTCCATAGCGATCTTAAAAATGTATAAGACAATAACTTTCCATAAATCATGCGATTGTTATTGTTACGCGTCGATTTCATACAATTTTGAAGTTCGCTATGGAATCGCTCGAGAGCGTCGGTGGCTCAGGGGTCAAGCACTTGACTTGCAATCTGCAAGTGCTGGGTTCGAATCCCGCCATGTACCAATGTGTTTTCCATTTCCGATGTACATTTATTCGACGTTCTTACGGTGAAGGAAAACATCATGATGCAACTTGCACATATCTGAGAAGAAATTCAAAGATATGTGTGAAGTCAACCAACCCGCACTGGGCCTGCGTGGTTGACTATGGCCTAAACACCCTTATGTTAGGGTAGGCTCTGAGCCCCTCGGTGGGGACTTATAGTGAGCTGATGATGATGATGATGGAATCGCTTCGAAGCGAATGCACTTTGTCTAACCCTACATACTAGAAAACACGAAAAATGTTCTAACTAGCCGATTGACTCTATCTGCGCGGAATTAAAAATAATCTTAATTAGTACCTAGTCTATAAGTTCTTCCATATTATGTTCTACATCTATGCCAAATTTCAGCGACATCCATGCAGCCGTTTTGGAGATACCTTCTAACTAATATCTATCCATCCATACAAATATTTATTTGCAAAAAATTTTGATTTATATTATCTATTATGTATTAAAATCAATATTTAAGTAAATAACATAATAGAAATATGAGAAATAGTTATTAATGTGAATTGTAAACGTGAATTCAATATTATGAGACAGTTTCATTGTGAGGGACGAAAGAATGCAAACTTTCTTGTTTCCAGTCTTCAATTATCCAATCATCTTCATAACATTTCAAATAGAAACATATTTTCAAATATTGTATTCAAATTTAAAACTCTAATAAATTACATTCAATGGAAAAGAGAAATTATAACAGATCTATCTAAATAATATTACTTTTATAAGTCTGTAATCACTGACTTAATAAAATCAAACATTAAATTATTCAAACTTTCGTGAGACATTATACTAATCTGATATATAAACTCGGCTAAACACTCACGTATATACCTCCGGTGGCGGCACCGACTAGTTTCGAGCCCATCGGCTCACTCACTCGTGAGCGACGGGCCGCGTCCACGAAATAATACCAGTACCACTCATCCTGATGAAGGGCCCCCGATGGGCTCGAAACTAGTCGGTGCCGCCACCGGACGTATATACGTGAGTGTTTAGCCGTGTTTATATATCAGTTTGAAATCAAACATGTCTGTATCAACAATTTTAACACTGACATGTGCCAAAGAAATCCATTGACAATAAATAACAATGTCAATCAGGAACATGCATGAATGTAATTTCACTTTAACATTAAATTCAAATAAACTCACTTAACAACCTAATTGTTAATGTAATAAAATAAAGAAAATCATTTCGACTTAAAACACCTTTAAAGTTTGTTAGAAGGTATCTCCAGAAAGGCTGCATAGATCTCGATGAAATGTGGCATAGAAAAACATACTCCGCTGGCGCATCGACCCAAAGTGGGTCTTGGCCTCCGACACAAGAGATCGCCAAAGTCGTCTCTCTTGCGCCTTCTCCTGCCAGTCCATCGCTTGTAGCTCCCGCAGAATAGAATAGTATATTTAGAAGAACATAATCTGGATGAATACATAAGCTACTAAGTTTTTTTTAATTCCACGCGGACAGAGTCGCGGGAGAGAGATAAAGACAATATTTAAAATTTCTTTCTCCTTGAAAGATATTTATTATAGTATTTTTCAATCTAGATGTTACTCATGTTCATCATTTTATCATATCAATTTATCATTAAGCTTATGACGCTCGTAACAAATTTAAATTCAAGCAATGGAACACCATTTCCTTTTACATCAGTCCATTTCAATTTTGGATTGACATTCGATTTAATTCACTTTCCATATCGAGTTAGTACATCTTTAATCCGTATTCGATGTAAAACTTTGACTACTGAAAAATGGACTAGGCAGAAGCCGTTACTCTTAAGAAACTCTGCCACTTTAACACAATAACACAAGTGCATGTCATGCTGATACTGAAAATTGTTACGTCTTTCTTTAAAAAAAAAACGAGCACACAAGTAAGCAAGGATAGAAGTTATTTGTTTGTTATTTGAAAAGTGGAATGTGTGCTATCTTGTTTGGTCCTGTCTTTTAAAAATCAAAGATCTTGATTCCATTTCTAATAGATGCAACTGTTATTGATAATCGTTCAAATTTATATCAGTTTTTTATATCTTGATTTTTAAATTACTTTTGCGCTTTTTTGTCTTTTAATTTTTTTTTTGGTACAATATTCACCGACATTAATCGCCCAGCGGGAGACTTAGTACAGTTGATGCTAAGAATTCGTTCACTGTTGGTAACGCTTTTGTTTTGCAAAACGCAAAGAAAACAAACCAGGAAAATCCATATCAGTCATAGCTTAGAAAATGTAAAATCATTCCTAAGTTACAACTAGGAATTGTGATCTTTCGACTGATCTTTTGGTCTTATGTTTTGAATTATATTGCAAAGATTGTATGTTTTCCAAATCAATACGACTTAAGGTCAAGAAGCCAGAATACCATTTCTTTAAAGGCAGGCAACGCATCTGGAGTTCCTCTGGTGTTGCAGATGTCAATAGGTCTCGTTGATCACCGCGGTGTTCCCGTCGCTCGTTTGCCCCTTCTCTTATAAAAATTATATTTTATGGTTTTGTACGTCCAAGTGAGACTCGGAATTCTAACCGGCTACTATATTACTAGACGTCATATAAGATAATTTAAAATGTAATTTGCTTAGCAATTATATTGCTATAAAAACATTTTATTATATAATCTATACGAGGTTAGCTTCATTAATGTGTGCGCAGTTATATTTAAGATGTAAAAACAGATTAACTATTGTCTATAACTTTATCCGCGTGAAATTTAAAAAAAAACTTAGTGACCTATGCCTTCTTCCAGACTGTAGATCCGTTCAGTCGCTCTCGTTACAAACATTGATTCATCTTACTAATATTATAAATGTGAATGTTTGGATGTAAGAATAGATAGATGGATGTTTTATTAATGCCACACGGATGGATTCGACAGCAACTCTAATCCTATCTTTAGCATTTACTATATTACTAGCTGCCGACCGCGACTCCCTCCGCGCTAAATTAAAATAAAAGGTTAATAAGTAGCCTATGTGTTCTTCCAGACTATGTTCTACATCTATGACAAATTTCAGCGAGGTCCGTTCAGCCATTCGGGAGATACCTTCAAACAAACATCCATCTATCAAAACTTTCGCATTTGTAATATTAGTTAGAATTAAGAAGTAGTAAGATTAGTAAGAAGTGAGAAATGTTATAAGATAATTCGTCTTAAAGTATCGTAAAAAATTAGTATTAAGTTCGAATGTCTCAAGCCTTTGTGCTCCATCTAATGATACCTCACCGCATGTCCGTTCCATATTTCACCAGCAAACCGTCTTACTATTGTCCGATTTGTTTCTTTTTTTATCATAACGACCGCAGACTGCAAGTTATGTTTACTATTAACAATTGTTATTTTAGACTTTATTACCAAAGCATCTTTTGGTGTTACGGTTTGTGGGACTGCATTTTTATTTTTGTGAATACCCAGAGCGTGACTTCGCCGTTTCATTAAGTCAACGGCCTAACTCTGATAATGCTCCACTTACATTTAATTTCCACTTAAAAGCTTTTAAAGATTATTAAATGGGGATTATCAAGAAATATGTTGTACTACCAGTCGCCCGTACCTCCGTCCGCGCGGAATTAAAAAAAATAATAATTAGTAACTTCTGTGTTCTTCTAGACTATGTTCTACATCTGTGCCACATTTTATCGAGATCTGTTGAGCCGTTCCGGAGATACCTTCAAACATCCATCCATCCATCCGTCTGATACGCAATTATAATATTAGTAAGATTAGTAAGGCTAGCAGTTGCCCGCGACTTTGTAACGATTTTCATACCTTCAAATATAAATGTTGAAGCAAAATAAACATCCGTCCAAACTAATCGGATGACCGAGAAAGAATAATAAAGTTTTTGTGTAAAACGAACGGGCTCTTTAATAGGTGCATAAGAATTTTGACAGGCAAATAAAATAAAAAAGCATTTCGTCTACAGTTTGCAGTAAACAATATCACGCTAGATGTAAAGATTGGTTCTGCTCGTATTTGAAATTTTGTGTAGCTAAGCGGACTTGAGTTGCTTTTTAACTACTAAAATCTATATGCTATAACTTTTGCCTGCGACTTTGGCCGAGCAGAATTAAAAACTTACCAAGTAGCCTATGTTCGTTAGAAGATACGTTGAGCTTTGCTCATTTATAATATAAGTATGATTTCTGATCTTGAATACCTTAGTTACAGATTAATTATGTTTTGACCTTAAAAAAGTCGACTTAGTACACGTCTTACAACGCTAGTAGCAAGAAAGTCGTTCACAACAACAGCAAAGTCGTTCACGAATCGCTAGTAGCTTCACAAGGTCAATAAACTCAAAACAAATATTCTTGAAGGTCTATAAATTCCGTGAGAAGTAAAGATATAAGTGAGCTAAGTAAAGGCCCTGACATCGTGCGGATGACATCATGGATTCCTTAGCCTCGCCCACGCTCGACAAATGTTGGCTATTGGTCAAGCACTATTCCAACCTTATGACAAACAACTTACGGACCAAGCTTAGCGTATAACTTTTTATAAGATTTATCTTAATACAATGAAAGTCTGCTTTTATTATCGACCTTATTAAGTCATGTTTAAACTTTGGTCTAAATTCGACCTTACTTCACTTAAATATTAATAATATTATAAATGTGAATGTTTGGATGAATGGATGGATGTTTGTTAGAAGGTATTTGGTGTACGGTTCAACGGATGTCGATGAAATTTGTGACAGACGTAGAACGTAGTCTGAAAGAACATATAAGCTTCTTACTAAGTTTTTTAATTCCGCGCGTACGGATGACGATATCTATATTTTTGAACTAAAAGATAGGGACGTCGATATGTTTCTAGACGTGTTTTCGACTGTGGAAACTTCTGCTTAGAATACTAAGTCTTTTAATGAAATATAACCAAAATCAGATAATATTTATTGAGAGAACAAGGCACAAGAACGACAATAGTTCACTGAGCTGACTGCCAACCTCCATTAAATAGAGAGGCACTTGAGAGAGAGAGAGAGAAAGAATGAGAGGGTTACCGCGGAAACAAGCCTTAGTTTTAAGCAAGTGATAAGTAATCAATATTCTAAGTCTAAGTTTATATGAAACTAGGTTAAAATCCGGATATATCCAGTGTTGACAACATTAACACTTGTGGATGGCTTTATGCAAAACACATCCTACACTAACAAATTATATTCCACCTACGATGTAAATTGTATTATAAAAAAAATACAAAAAAATATGCTTAAAAATGCATACCACAACCTACATGTTATTATGATATTATCTTAAAGATCTGGGCAATGACCTAGAATTAATCTTACGAGTTTATTACTAAGTAATGTAAGCGTTGGTTTCTACCAAAATTTCTATATGAAAACATATCGTCATCCCTGTCTGTCTACACTGGTTGATTCTTTTCATTACGAATTTCAATTGGAGTGAATGAGTAAACGAGTGAAGTTTTTCTTTTTAATATATTTAATCAAACTTATAAAACGGCCAGTATTAGACAAAGGCAGCCATATTTAAAACTTAAATGTCTCGTTCATATTTTGGAAGTTTTGAATTTCGAAATGCTTCAGATCGATAGATTACCGTTAATTAAACCATCCTAAGTGATTCCTTAATTACTCTGACCGTGATATGGTATAAAATCTATCTCTTATGATACTTCGTACTAACTTTAATTGAAGCTATATTTTGTATCGAGATTATAAGAGTCGTTCAAAGTCGCTTGCTTCTTGTTAATAGTCGAACAAATTAATTTATCATTCATTGATGTTACAGGATAAATAATGAGCGGCGTCCTTTGTAGTTTGTCCTTTCGTCTTCCTTTGATGTGTAGCCTTTTGTAGTAGCCGCATTACTCAACATCTTGGTAACAAGTGACTAAGTTTCATTCACTGTAACCAAAAGGATAACTTAACTAACGTTACGTTTAGTAATATTTCGTTACATGAAAGAGATGGCATATTAATAGTTAGGAAGAAAGAAGGAAAAAGACACGTTGAAAAGTTTAAATAAAGCGAATTTTTAAAGATTTTTTTATAAAATGTCTTTGAAATGGATTTAATATAATAAAAGTTAACTAAAAATGTTTCGCAACTTTTTACAAGACATTGATTATTCACAGCAAACGTCATAGGCGGAGTTTGCATTTCCTCATAGATGCCAAGCTATTCTTGGACCTGGATACCAGCCAGTCTGGGCTAATGACCTAACAACGAATTCCCACCTCATGTCTAGATAAATAGGTTAACTTTAGCTGGTGAAGAAAGTTCAAATAAATTAAAGTCATGTAAAAGAAATATTATTAACTAGCTGTCGCCCGCGACTCCGTCTGCGCGATATTAAAAACTTCATTAGTAACGTATGTGTTATTCCAGATCATGTTCTAAATCTATGTCAAATTTCAGCGAGATCTATACAGTCCTTCTGGAGATACTTTCTAACAAACGTCCATCTAAACATTCGCATTTATAATATTAGTAAGAAGTAAGATTAGGTAATTCAAAGATATGTGTGAAGTCAACCAACCCGCACTTGGCCAGCGTGGTTGACTATGACCTAGTCACCCTTAACTTAGGGTAGGCTCCAAATCCCTCGGCGGGGACGTATAGTGAGCTGATGATGATGATAAAGATTAGGTATACACCTACCTCCGAACCTCTACTACGGGAGGTTCTACTACAAATCTCATAACGTTTATTAAAAAAAACCACTGAAATTGGTTGTCTTTGAAACTAATGTAATTACTCACAGCAATAGTCGACCATTACTTTCTTCGTATTACCTTTTAACTTCTTTATTAAAGATTCTTAAAAGTATAAAATTATGATTCATATAAATAAAAGCGTAATCGCTTCTATTGAAATTATTTATGATCAAGGCAAGTCGTTAATATAATTTTAATTTTAGTCCATCACGATTTATTTGATTGACACCTTATAAATATTCTAGTAGACAAGTAGTCAAAAATAAATTTGTACCCAAAGTGATTCAATAGGTAACCTTCGGATATGGCTCATGGAATATAATCACAGATAGATGAAAAGGATCATCATCATCAGCTCACTATACGTCTCCACTAAGTTAGCTTACCCTAAGTTCGGGGTGACAAGGCCATAGTCAATAACGTTAGCCCAGTGCTGGTTGTTAAAGGGGTTTAGGTTACAAGTATCGCTTTTCGGATGTCGTAATCGGCACTAAACAGAGAAATCGCCACATCGCTAACAACGCTAATCGATTACAACCGCTTTATTTACATTTTTGTGTTGCTTAATTTTACCCGTAGTTTACGCGCTCTACATTGTTTTGTATTAATACAATACAATAAAAGTTACATTTATCTTAGTAATCAAACAGATTCCAAAAAAAATGTGTAATTAATTGGGCAAAATTTTGCTATTTTATAAATTTGCGAAATGATTTAATCACTAAACAAGTTATAAGATTTTCCTCATTAACACGTTAGCTGCCGTGTCGGACTATGTGTCCGACAAGCCATACTTCCATTCAACACCTCGCTGTGGCTTTTAATCTAATTGTTTTATACAGCGTGACCCGCATGGTCAAACGGTTTTGGAAAAAAAAAAAAAAAAATTTTCAAAAATCATTCTGGCAGCTAACGTGTTAACCTTAATAGTTTGACATGTGATGTCCCTAAAAAAGTTAAAGAAATTATGAATCTTAGTATTAATAATCTAATGTTAATTATCTTTCCAGATATCGGATATCGTAGTGGGCCAAGAGGCGAATGTGACCGCGCGCGAGGCCTTGCTGAGCTGGGCCAGGCGCTCCACAGCCAAGTACCCAGGCGTGCGCGTCACAGATTTCACGTCTTCCTGGCGCGACGGTCTCGCGTTCAATGCGCTCATACATAGGAACCGCCCCGACCTTATAGACTGGCGTAATATCAGGTAAAAACACAATATACTGATTTATACCTTATTGTCCAAGATCCCGTAGCTCCTAGACTGTACAAAGGTTTCAGCATATTCCCCTATTAGAGATGATAAAGGGGAAGATCTGGTGTTCCTCATGGCCTAAGATCCAATTGTCAATATGACATAATCTACCATCAGCTCACTATACGTACCCACTGAGGAGCTCGGAGCCTACCCTAAGTTAAAGACTAGGTCATAGTCAACCACGCTAGCCTAGTGCGGATTGGTTGACTTCACACATATCTTTGAATTTCTTCTCAGATATTTGCAGTATCACGATGTTTTCCTTCACCGTAAGAACCTCAGATAAATGTACATATGTAAATCGAAAAATACATTGGTACATGGCGGGATTCGAACTCAGGACTTGCAGATTGCAAATCAAGTGCTTGACCCCTGAGCCACCGACGCTCAATATGATCAATTTTGTAATCAAGCTTGAAACAAATGACAAACATTTAGTAAGGTATGGCTTATACTACTTAAAATTCTCTAATATTATGTTTCGTTTACAGGTCGAGGCAGGTCCGCGAGCGTTTGGAGACGGCCTTCCATGTTGTTGAGAAGGAGTATGGAGTCACTAGATTATTAGACCCAGAAGGTAAATAATAATTCTTTACTTCAATATTTCGTTTATAATTCAGTCATAAACAATCTATATAATACTAGCTGTTGCCCGCGACTCTGTCCTCGTGGATGTATAAAAAAAGAATTAATAATATCCTATGTCCGTCTCCTGACTCTAAGCTACCTCCTCACCAATTTTCAGGCATATCGGTAAAGCCGTTCTTGAGTTATTAATAATGTAACTAACGCGACTTTCTTTTATAAAAATCAATTGATGTTCGTTAGTCTCGCTAAAACTCGAGAACGGTTGAATGGATTTTATCTTGGTCTTGAAATATTTATGTAGGTTTAGGGAAGGTTTAAAAGGTGAGAAAAATTCGAATAATTGCCGGGAACTAATTAAGTTTTTTTTTCATTCCACGTGGACGGAATCGCAGGCGACAGCTAGTACATAATAAATATGTTTTCGTATAAAGTGAACTCGCCAGATGAATCGGTACTACAACACAAAGATAATTTTATGAGATTGCATTCAAACCGACGTATTTAAAAAGTTGTTTCATTCAACCAGCCATAAGTTATCAAGCTGGAAATGATTAAGCAAGGACTTCCAGTTGCCACAGAATTACGCAAAAATAACAACATGTTTACACTTTAAATAGTCAAAGAAACGAGGTACACATTGCTGTACACATAAAGTAATTTAAAAAAGTACCTCGTGTACTTTTTCAAAATGAAAAAAACGAGCATACTATAGACATGAAGATTTATGAATTTATAAGTAATTTTATCACATCTATTCCATTATTATCTTACTTCTTACAAATATTATTAATGCGCATGTTTAGATGGATGGATGTTTGAAGGTATCTCCGCAACGCCTCAACGGATCTTGATGAAATTTGGTATAGATGTAGAGCAGTATTTCCCAAAGTGTGCGATAACGCCCCCTTGTGGGTGCTGCAGGTCTCAAGTTGCGGGTTATAGTCAAAGTTTCGTTTAGAATTCTCCGTTAATATACATATATAGTTCACAATAATTAATTAATTTAATTTGAAGTTATAGTGCTTTTTAAATATGTGAAAATATGGGGGCGCTAAAAAAATATTTATTCTCAAAGTGAGCAGTAGACAAAATAAGCTTGGGAACCACTGATGTAGAGCATAGTCTGAAGGACACATAGGCTACTCACATTTTTTTTTAATTCTGCGCAGAGTCGCGGACAACAGCTTTTCAGTTATTCAAAAGTCGATTTTATATGTTTTTATATGGGATGTTCAAATTCACACATTAAAAAAAAACTAAAATGGGCCTCTAAGCTTTGAAAGCCTATCATTTTCTATCCGATAATATAGCCAGCACTTGTTATTCGTCACGCATCGATTACGAGACATCGAGTCTTTGTTTTAACCGATTCGATGCGCTAACGAATTATCTTGTTTTATCGAGCGTATCGATTTTTTTTAGATATAAACGATTCTGAGTGAAATTCGCTACACGACAGATATGTAACATTTCAAAATAAACGATACAAAAGTTTTGTTTATAAACAAATATACCTTCTTTTTAACTAGATAAATAAGTATTTTATGCAATGACGAACCCTGTTATGTATCCCAAAGAATTTAGGAATACTAGGTATTAAGAAAAACTTAATTAGTAGCCTATGCAGCCTTCCAGGCTATGTTCTACATCTATGCCAAATCTCATCGACATCCATACAGCCGTTCTGAAGATACACACATCCATTTATCCAAACATTCGCATTTATAATATTAGTATTATTAAAAATTTTAATTGCTCCAAAAACTAAACTTAAGTACCAAACAGCTCTCGAAAAATCTAATCTATCTTTAAGAAACAATTTAATATTTTTTTTATTCTCTTTCATACGTAATTGTCGGATAGATTTCAAGGATCGCATATTGATTTCTATCATCATTAGAACAAAGTCAGTAATGCACCTGTCCCGACATTCAATTGTTTCCTATTGCTTAATGCATATAGTCTGGTGCCGTTTTATGATCCATTGTTCCTTGACTTATACCTACACTGAAATACACCAATTATAATTATGTACTACAAAGAGCTAATAATAATTAAGCAAGTAATTTTAGTCGGGTCTTAATCTTACTAATATTATAAATGCGAATGTTTGTATGGATGGATGTTTATTAGAAGATATCTACAGAACGGCTGCATAGGTATTGATGAAAATTGGCATATATGTAGTGCGAAGTCGCGGGCAACAACTAGTATTTGTATAGTTCAAGTATGAAAGTTTATATACAAGTCTATATAAGTTTAACTAAATGCGTTTCAAACTGCATTCGCGGTAATTCTTGCAATGTCGCTTATCGTGACATCAAAGCGGTCTCCTTTCCGAGGCAACTGTTATTATTCACGCTACCTATGTATGTATGACTCATTGATGTGTACTGTATTTGTATAGTAGCGATCGCCCGCGACTTCGTCAGCGTGTAATATTTGCCTATAATACGTATGGATCAGCTTCAGTCCAACAGATTCGGAGATTAGTTGAAAGAACGCGATGTTTCGCATAGACAGACAGACAACAAATTTTTAAGATCGATTTTCCTTTATCAGCAACAATTTGTATTACATAGAAACTACAACTTTATTACTATACTAGCTGTCGCTTGCGACTCCGTCCGCGAGGATTAAAAAAAAATAATTGTATCCTATGTGCTCTTCCAGGCGATATCAATAAGATCCTTACAGCCATTCTGGAGATACCTTTAAACATCCATCTATCTAAACTTTCGAATTTATGATATTAGTAAGATGTATCAGTCAACCTGGATTTATTATTTAGGCATAACCTAAATCATTTTAAAATAATCGTATACTTTTTATTCCAGATGTGGACACACACGAACCTGACGAGAAGTCCCTCATAACATACATCTCATCTCTCTACGAGACATTCCCCGAGCCGCCCGCAGTGCACCCGCTGTTTGACGCGGAGTCACAGAGGCGCGCCGCCGCGTACACCGAGCAGGCAGCCGCACACCGCGCCTGGCTACACGAGAAGTGCTCGCTCATGCAGGTCGGTGTAATAGACGGATATAGTTCCATCCAAGAAACTTTCAGTATGTCTGAATATGAAAAACTTCAAGGTCAACATGGTATAAGAAAATAATGAGATTGAATGAAGCATGTATGGATTGTCTGTAAGAGGATATGCGTAAGAAAGGAGTGACCTCTTTTTGGCGTCGGGACAAATCTTTCAAAGTTTCTTGTGTCTTAGGGGGCACCGCAGGCGTCTCTTTAAATCTGACTCTGGAGTCCCCTTTTGTCCGGTGCCCTGAGCGATGGCAGCAGCATACCCTAGCTTAAGGCTGTTACTGGGAGTTAATTCACTAATATTGTACCCACTCTCCGTAAATAAATAAACGTAAAAAAGGCTGTGTAGATGATTGAAAACCTCCATTCTGTAAAGACTTAAGTACGATTTAATGTAGGTTTAAAGGAACAGAATAGTATATATATTTACAGGACCGAGCTTTCCCGTCTACATTGATCGAGATGAAGAAACTGCTGAGCGAGAGCACACGCTTCCGCAATGAGGAAGTGCCGCTGCGGCAGCGCGAGAAGCAGAAACTCTTCCACCAGTACCGCGACCTCGAGGTAACACTTCTACTAGATTCCCTACCAAAACATAGCCAGTAGGCTGTCTTGTTAGCTATTCCCATGACTAGATATTAATCTAGTCATGGGAATCGCCAGTCGAAGATCTAGACTAAGTCTTGAAGGGAGAAGTTCCTCCCTACCCTTTTTTTCTTCTGGCAATGTGACTGCTAGCAGCTATTTTATTATTTCAAAAAGAACTACATCCATAAACAAAGAAGAGATTACTGGTACTGGCTTTTTGGAAGATGTATTAGCATAATATGTTGTATTGTATTTGTGCAGAAATACTTCGAGTGCGTGGGCGAGTGCGAGGTGGAGGCGACGCTGCGGCCGGACGCGCTGGAGCAGGCCTGGGCGCGGCTGCTGATGGCGCAGCAGGAGCGCGAGAGAGACCTCGCTGATGAGATCCGTCGCCTTGAACGGCTGCAGCGTCTCGCTGAGAAACTGCACAGGTATCACAAACTGTTTTCAATATACAACATCTAATATTATAAATGCGAATGTTTAGATGGATGTGTGTTTGAAGGTATTTCCGAAACAGCTTAATGGACCTCACTGAGATTTATCATGTAAAACATAGTCTGGAAGAACACATAGGCTACAGTTTTTTTTTAATTCGGCCTATATTAAGTCGCGGGCAACAGCTAGTGTTTAATATATGAAAAATTTTTGAACAAAAATTCAAGAATAGCTAAACCAATTTGGCTGTAAATTAATGGGAGAACTTAGAACCAAGACACGGACATACGATACAATTTTTTATCCCCTTTTCTTTCTTTAATTCCACGCGGACGGAGTCGCTGGCTAAAGCTTTTTTATCTTTTTATATATGAATAAAAAGACAGTGAAAACGCACTTTAATAAAGCTACATTTCTACTATTTGTCATTCCAGAGACATAAAGCAGACAGAATCAGGACTGGAGAACGTAGAACGTCATATAGAGTCAGAGATCCGTCGTGTGGAGCGCGGCGTGCACCCTGCTGAAGCCAAGCTGGCGGCCGAGCAGATAGAACAGGAGCTGCGAGCTATGGAGCACGCCATACAGGAGATGTTCCACGACTGTCACGCCTTGCGCGACGGACGGTACCCTCAGGCCACGGAACTGCATCGACGGTCAGTACTAGTGCCTACAATACAATATAATGCAATATTGCCATCATCATCATCATCATCAGCTCACTATACGTCCCTACTGAGCGGCTCGGAGCCTACCCTAAGTTAAGGGTGATTAGGCCATAGTCAACCACGCTGGCCAAGTGCTATAGTTTGAACCAATTTAAAGTCAAATTATTCAAGATAAGTACATATATTAATAAAATTGTCAAATGTAAGCCGCAATTGCAGGTGAACTACACAGAAAGAATATTTCCCCTTCCTATACGTTCTCTTCCCCTTCCCATTCTTTCTTTAATAATAAATCCATACTTGCTAAATATATTTTTACCTATTTCTTGTTATTAAGTAGATGTATGAATATAGAAGTGAGAGAGGTAGGTCCGTGGTCTGTTTACCCCTTTACGTAACATGCGTGAGTTATATTTGACTTGTTTATCCAGAGTACAAGAAGTCCACGAGCGGTGGGTGAGCTGCCGACAGTCGTTCACCGGGCGGCTGGTGGCGCGCCTCTCCTCCGTGCGTCTGCCGGTGCAGCAGACCACCGTGCGCCGGGAGACACGCACCGTGCTCGAGACCAGGGTGCATGATGCTGACCCCACCTTCCAGCACTTGCATCAGGCCACCAAGTGGTGTAAGGACAGACTGGTAAGGATTCCATGAATTTTTTATTCAAGATTCCATTCGTGCGGAATTGGTAGACTATGTGTTCTTCCAGACTATGATCTATATGTATGCCAAATTTCATCGAGATCCGATCAGTGGTTCTGGTGATCCATCCATCTAAACATTCGCATTTATAACATTAGTAACATAAAAACAGTCACCTACTTTGAGAGTCAAAACTCTAAAAAAGTGTTCAAAGGAAAAAAATATTACTACCATTTTTAAAAAAAAATAATAATTTCAATGTTTTTTTTTAATTTTTAACAGAAAAAACTCCACGAATCGGAATACGGCTCCGACCTGCCCACAGTACAGCAAGAGCTCGACAAGCATCAGAGAGAGCACAAACAAATCGATCAGTTCCACTCTAAGGTAATTCAACATTTAAGTTTTTTATACAATAAGCTGGCAAATGTCCAAACGGCAGCATAAATTCGCCAAAATAGCGAAGCGACTGCCCATAGATATCCGCAATTGTAGATGCGTTGTTTACCTTTAATCGACGGATGAAGCATAGGAAGAGAATATCTCTTGTTCCTAGGCGTCCACTCCTCCGTCAAATCCATTTAAATTTCCCATCCTTTCTTTTTAAAAAAAAAGGGTGGCAAGGGAAGGAGGACTAAACTTAGGCCTACGGCACAAAATTGCATTAACGAAAGGCATATTTTATCAATAGGTCTGAATAATAAAATTAACACCAAAAATAATTTAAAAAAAAAGCTAAAGTTATAAAGATATTGTTCTATCTTTTCAAAGAGGAATTTTATTATCTCTGTGTACATCCTTATATTTGTTTCAGGTGGAGCAATGTGTACACAACAGATCAAACTTCAGCGGGGAAGAGCTAAATTTGTACAACCAACATTTGAGTCAGCTGCAGAAACTGTACGCTGAGCTGCTATCTACTAGTACTAAACGGTATATTATTTCTATTATAACACAAACACAGTTAAATCGACAGTTAAAATACTATTTGTTAATTAACTAGCCAATAAAATCAGACTGACTGTAAGCCAAACACAGTTACCTTTGTTTTCTGAAACCTGAATCTCTATATAAAACATCGTCATCCCTGTCTTCTTTGACAGAACAGAGATATATGTTTTAAACGGATATTTTGGTCTCAGAAACCCACGGCTAGGATAACGAGTGACATCTCACATGTAAAAACACAACACTCATGGGTTGACTTCACACATATCTTTGATCTTCTCAGATATGTGCAGCATCACGATGTTTTCCGTCACCGTGAGAACTTCGGATAAATGTACATATGGAAATTGCTTTACCTTTTAGTTAAAGACGTTCGTTTAGCAAAGTATTGGTCAATTGGTCCTTCGAGTCGGATTTAATAATATTGAAATATTTGTGCAGTATATCAGACCTGGACGCGCTGCAAGACTTCCTGCAGTCAGCGACGGCGGAGCTGAACTGGCTGAATGAGAAGGAGCAGGTGGAGCTGTCGCGAGACTGGGCGGACCCCCACATCAACCTGCCCGCGGTACAACATTACTATGAAGTACGTATATATACTATACAATATATTGTTCCTGTTTGCTCGTGAACATATAGACTAAGTTTTAGTAACACATGATTGAAGGTAGATTTTCTCCATCCAACAGACTTGTAACTCTGTGATAGTTTTTAGAATGATTTAAATACTAAGCTATTTATAATATTAACATCACATGTCCACGCTTATGAAAACTGTATATAATTCGTGCTTGCATAGATTATTCGCTATTATCCCCTAACCGAGCATATACAAAATTAAACAAAACGGCATGATAGTCATTGTGGGTGTGGCCTATCTCCAGTAGGGCGTGGCCTATATGTACCAAAGTATTATAAGCAATTTTATTTAGTAGATTTTTTAAATTATACTATTAAAAAGCATCTATTTCAAATAATTCAAATATTCCTTCCCTTTGTATATGCACGGTGGTTTGTTAATTCCTTGATTTAATGTTTACTTTCTTTTTTACGCAAGCATTCGTTTGGAGACGATAAAGAGGTTTGTTTCAAATTCACTGAACCTATTTTTGTATATGCCAGTGTTCATTCTGAAGCTCGTGGTTATGTTTTTGTATTTTGAACTTTGTAGCGTTTGTAATAGCGTTGTTTTTCGTACAGCAACTTATGTCTTCGTTGGAGAAGAGAGAGCTACAGTTCAGCAATGTGATAGACCGCGGAGAGGCTCTCATAGCTCAGCATCATCCTGCTACAAAGACAATTGAATCACATCTGCAGGTTCGTACATAAAAGTCTAGATTTTCAGATTTTCCTTACTACCGAACAGATTTATTAAATTTAAAAAAAAATACAGCAATCCGCTAAAAAGCTGTTGATTAAAAGTTCTAATTTTAGTTAATTTTTTTAAATATTAAGAAATTGTGTTTTTGTTTATCGCTGTAACTTAAAATTCGAAGTACAGTCAGCTGTACAAATATGTTAACATTTATAAAGCTTAAGAAACTTGTATAGGTATTCCGTTTTAAATATATATACGTACTTATCCGTCCATATACTTCATAATTACCTGTTATTGACTAAGAGATGCATTCGTATTTTTGGATAGGCTTATACGAATTTCTAGTTTTGTAGTTATAAAAATATTTTTGCAACTGTACAGCCTTTTAAAATAGTATTGTAAAGTAAATATTAATTTCAACATTGAAATCAAATATAATTACTATGTTTTATTATATTTTATTTGTACTTTTAAAAACGAATAACATAAAAATTCTTAGGTAATGCAATCTCAATGGGCGTGGGTTCTGCAACTGACGTTATGTTTAGAAACACATCTGAAACACACCACGCAGTATCATAACTTCTTTGAAGAGGTTAAAGAAGCAGAAAAATGGATACAAAAGTAAGTACATCTATAGAATAAGTCAGATTACTTAATTAAAAAAAAATTGCTTCTCATAATATGTACAAGGGTACAAAATAATATGTTTAAGTTACTTAGGATAGAAATTCACACATTAAAACTAAATGCAGATGTAATTTGTATGATTTAGTTATTTTCGTAACTCATTTACCGTTGGTTTCTAATACCCCAATCCCAAATTTTTGCCAAAACAGAGATAATATGATTTAGACGGTTATTTTGGTCTCAGAAATTCACGGTTAAGTAATTTATCATCAAATATTAACAAATTATATATTTTCAGACGTGAAGAAGCATTGAACTCAACATTTTCGCAATCCGAGTTCACATTAGACCAGGGTGAGCGGCTGCTGAAGGGCATGCAGGAGCTGAGGGAGGAGCTGAACGCGCACGGGGGCGTGGTCTCCCGCCTGGTGGAGGAGGCGCAGGAGATCCGCCCCGTGAAGCTGCGCCGGGCGCCCGTCACACGCCCGCTGCGGGCCGAGACTGTCTGCGCGTACAAACACGCTAATGTTTGTTTTTTATCTTACTTATATTGTTAATGCGAATGTTTAGATGGATGGATGGATGAATGTTTGTTTGAAGGCTGCATGAATCTGGCTAAAATTTGGCACTGATATAGAACATAATCTAGAAGGACACATAGCCTACTTATTAAGTTTTTTAATGCACGCAGACGGGGTCGTGGGCGATAGGTAGTATTGAAATAAATCCAAATTATATATGTGTTGTTGTTAGGTATGACCAATATTGTTTGTAATCGGCCTCATAGGTTACTTTCTGTGAATAAAATGTACTTTTCGCTAGTATTTATTCGTTTTGTAAGTATCTAATAAACTGTAATGTTTTTTTACCAGGTGGCAGTAGAGAAAGGTTCATCAGTGACAGTGGTAGACAACTCTGGTCGCGTGCGCTGGCGCGTGCGTGTGGGCGGGGCGGGCAGCGAGGCCGCGCTCCCCGCCGCAGTGCTGGCGCTACCGCCGCCATGTGCGGACGCCTTGCACGCTGCTGATGCACTGCGCACTGCTTACGATAGAGTTAGTATACACATGCATAAGTTTATACGCACACGTACACGTTCATACGCACGCATACTAAAGCCAAAATATACACGGTTTTAAAAACAAAAGCAGTCGTCAGAGCGAGACAAACATACTGTATTCCCATAAGTTTGTCTCGCTCTGAATCGACTGACGAACGTTATCCGTACGATTTCGAATTGTCTAAAAGAACCTTTAGGGTCCACTAAGACCAGGGTTAATACCAGAATAAATTTTGTATTACAAATAAAATTGAGCTTTAATGTAATTGAAATAAGGACTAATTTTACTTTTCGCGACATTTTACGTTTGCTTTTGATTTGATTAATTGATTACTCTCTCCGCCTTATGTGAAACAACTGAAAAAAAAACAGCCGCACTCGGAAACGTTAATTGATTACTAAACACTGAGTATGCGTGTTAAATATAAAATAGCACATTTTATTTTTTTCTCTTAATCATTGTAACAGTGGTAGAGCCCGCTTTAACATGTTCGCACGAATTGTCCCGGCTCACCCGGTGAAATACCACGACCATACAGAAGACACGCCTCAAGTGGAAGCTATTCCAACTACAGTCTGATGAGTGTGCGTCCCGGAGCCCTAATTTAGTCTTCTTTCCCTTCCCATCCTTTTTCTTATAAAGAAGGGCAGTGGAAGTGGACTTTCCGGATGAGAGGATGCATGTAAAGGGAAAACATTTTCTTTCTGCGCATCCTCCCCTCCGTGGATTAAATGTAGTCAACACATATGTAATTGCGTATGTCTATGGGCAACGGTCACTTCGCTATTTCAGCGATTTCAGGTGACCGCTCGCTCGTTTGCCATCTTATTATATAAAAAAACAATATTTATAAATAAGTAATTAATCTATATTCATATGTTATATTATTTTAACCTTTCCAACGTAATCAAAGTTTACTTGCATTGATAATGATTACATATCTTTATATATATAATTCTTCTGTGAGTGTGTATGTCACTGAACTTCTCTTAAACGACTGGAGCGATTTTGATGAAATTTTTTGTGTGTGTTCAAGGGGATGTGGGAATGGTTTAGATTCACAATTTTCATCAAATATTAACTTCATATTAATTTATTCAAATTAAAGACGTGTAGACAGGACAACGTCTGTCGGGTCCGCTTGTTGTTTATATAATATTGTGAATCCATTGCAATGTATATAACGTTGTACATACGTACAGATGTGTTTGTTAGTTTTATTATATTATTTATTATTATAAAGGTGATACAACTATGGCAGAGGAAACAACTCCGGATGCGACAGAATATGATCTTCGCGACTATCAAAGTTGTTAAAGGATGGGACTTCCCACAAGTAAGTAATACAATACTAGATTTACTGTGGGTTTCTGAGACCAAAATATCTGTATAAGACAAACTCTTTGACAAAAAAAAGGTGACAATATGTTTTAAACAGGGATTAGGACTTCAGAAACCTATGGTTGTAATACCTTGAGAAGTCAATTAGTGTAGACTTTTAATTCTAAATAAACATTAAGGGCCCCTTTGTGATTATTTAGCTATTCTGCGTATGCGGACTGACTGTATATGTTTTTTTTTTTTACATTTTGTCTTATAAAAATAGAAATAACGACAGTAGAAAGTTTATAAGATAACTAGCTGATAACTAACCGGTTGCAAAGAATAAAGACACTAAATTATTAGCCTATGTATTCCAGACTATGTTCTACATCTGTGCCTAATTTTACTAAGATCTATACAGTTTTGGAGATAAGTTCTAACATCCATCCATCCATACATTCAGCATTTATAAGTATTTATGTTGTTTCAGTTTGTCGCAATGGGTGCAGAACAACGTCAAGCGATACGTCGCGCACTGAACGAGGACGCGGAGAAGTTGCTGAGCGAGGGGGACGCTGCCGACCCACAACTGAGAAGACTGCGTCGTGAGATTGATGACGTCAACAGACTCTTTGATGACTTCGAGAGGAGGGCACGAGCTGAAGGTTTGTTTACTTTTAGATATGTTAGAAGTTAATTAAAACATACAAAATAACTTATAATAATAGCGAATTAAACACTTGTAATAATTAATTCAAATTAAAGATAAAACACTATTATTTCTCAATAAAATAGTGAACAGGAACAACAAACAAAATTGTATTTATACAAGACTAGTTGTCGCTCGCAACTCCGACCGCAATGAAAGAAAAAAAAACTTAATTAATCCCCGGCCATTATTCGATTTTTTTTCACCTTTTAAACCTTCCCTATACCTCCACGAACATTTCAAGACTAAGATAAGATAAATCCGTATAGCCATTCTCGAGTTTTAGCGAGACTAACGAACAGCAATTGATTTATATTAATTATAAATTATTTAATAAAGCTAATATAATCTTACTAATATTACAAATGTATGGATGGATGGATGGATAAACAGATGTTTGTTTGAAGATATCTCCAGAAGGACTGTATAGATCTCGATGAAATTTGTCATAGATGTAGAACATATTCTGGAATAACACATAGATTACTTATTAAGTTTTTTCATAATTTCGCAGACGAAGTCGCAGGCGACAGCTAGTGATAGTTCTATGAACTAAATCCTCATGATATCCAATCTTCCTTATTTCAACATTTAAATCATTAGGTTGAAAACATCAGAGTATTTAAAAAAGCATTAGTTGCAATTCCTAGATTCTAGATCCGTTTGCGTGCAGTTTTAAATGACTCGATCTACCTTTTTCTATCTTTGTTTTTCTCTCCACGCTACAATCTTATATGGAACGGTCGCTATAAATCTTTATATTAGCTTTCGCCCACGACTTAGTCTGCACGAAAATCAAAAAAAAAACTTATTAAGTAGGCTATGTGTTCTTCCAGATTATATTTTATATCTATGTTAAAATTTATGGAGATCCGTTGAGTCGTTCTGGAGTTACGTTCTAACAAACATCCATCCAAAAATTGGCCTTTATATTAGTAAGTAGCGTCGGTGGCTCAGGGGTCCAGCACTTGACTTGCAATCTGCAGGTCCTGAGTTCGAATCCCGCCATGTACCAATGTGTTTTTCGATTCCGATTTACATAAGTACATTTATCCAAAGTTCTTACGGTGAAGGAAAACATCGTGATGCTGCACATATCTGAGAAGAAATTCAAAGATATGTGTGAAGTCAACCCGCACTTGGCCAGCGTGGTTGACTACGGCCTTATCACCTAAATTAGGGTAGGCTCCGAGCCCCTCAGTGGGGACTTATAGTGAGCTGATGATGTTGATATTAGTAAGATACATAGTAAACGCTACAACCGACAGTAATAACAAATTGTATAGCAATTAAGAATTTAAAAAATTTCATTCGATTCATTGAACTAATTGAAAAATGAGTGTAACTGAATGTCGTGTGACCTCGTATTTAAAGTATTTCTCCTTCGATACAATTGTGTCCTTTTTAGGGTTCCTTACCTCATAGGAATAAAACGGAACCCTTATTGGATGACTTTATTGTCCGTCAGTCTGTCAAGACGGTCTTTCAAGCTGTAATTTATTTGTTTATAACATGCATGAAAATTAACAATGAATATATCTAAACCAGGCTTTCCCAAAGTGTGCGATAACGCCCCCTTGTGGGCGCTGCAGGTCTCAAGTTGCGGGTTATAGTTAAAGTTTCCTTTAGAATTCTCCGTTAATATACATATGTAGGTCACAATAATTAATTAATTTAATTTGAAGTTATAGTGGTTTTTAAATATTTGAAAATATGGGGGCGCAAAAAAAATATTTATTCTCAAAGTGGGCAGTACACAAAATAAGTTTGGGAACCACTGATCTAAACAATCAGTTAAACATGTTTTGTAAATAACTGATTTAGTGTTTATATTTTTTATAATATTATCAAAACTAACCGTCCCGTCTGTAGTAGCCCGAAAGTCCATCCGTGCGGAAATAAAAAAAACTTAATTAGTAGCCTATGTGTTCTTCCAGACTATTTTCTACATGTATGCAAAATTTCAGCAAGATCCGTTAAGCCTTTACGGAGATCAATCATCCATCTAAACATTCATCATCATCAGCTCACTATACGTCCCCACCGAGGAGCTCGGAGCCTACCCCAGGGGTAAACATTCGCATTTATAATATTAGTAAGACTAGAGATCGCCCGCGCAGACAAAAGTAGTATATATGCCTACATCAGCTATCTTCCCGTTACAGTCCCATCAAAATCGTTCCACCCGTTCCGAAGATTACCAGGAACAAATGCTTGCTAACAAACAGACAGACAAAAATTTTCAATATGGATTTTTCATTATCAGTAACACAAATACAGCATGTTCTCATAATATATTTTATTTCGGTAATACAGACTCTCCAAATTTATCAATTACTAGCTGTCGCCCGCGACTCCGTCCGTGCGGGTTTAAAAATAGATGTTGGCCGATTCTCAGACCTACTCAATATGCTCACAAAATTTCATGAGAATCGGTCAAGCCGTTTCGGAGGAGTATGGGAACGAAAATTGTGATACGAGAATTTTATATATAGATATATTTTAATCTTTAAATACAAATTTTGTATGACAATTACACATGCACGTGACAATTTAACAGTGGTAGAGCCCGCTTTAACATGTTCGCACGTATTGTCCCGGCTCGCCCGGTGAAATACCACGACCATACAGAAGACAGGCGTCAAGTGGAAGCTATTCCGCGTACAGTCTGATGAGTGTGCGTCCCGGAGGCCTAATTTAGTCCTCTTACCCTTCTCGCCGTTTTCTTATAAGGAAAGGATGGGAAGTGAAAGTGGACTTTTTGGATGAGAGGATGCATAGGAAGGGATAATATTTTCTTTCTATGCATCCTCTTCTCCGTCGATTAAAGGTAGGCAACGCATATGCAATTGCGTATGTCTATGGACAACGGTCACTTCGCTATTTCAGCGATTTCAGTTGGCCGCTCGCTCTTTTGCCGCCTTATGATATAAAAAAAATTACACGGGCATGTAAAGGTGTTTAAAACATTTTATCGCAGTTTCTTTCGTACATCTGTTCGGTAGTAACAACGTCTGTTGAAGCAAGTCCAATATTGGCTATAATGTCGTGATAGTTTATTTATAATTTGCAAATGTTATCGACTGTGAGATATGTTTACATCTATTGTTTATTGTATTTCATGAGTCAGAGAATTCCGATTCGTATGTTTAAGGGACTTGGCCTCCTGTGGGAACTTCGCAATTAGTCTTTCGTGGGCGGTAAGATGTAGCGTACGTCTTAGCGGTCAGTACGTTTTTATTTCGGAAAAGGTTTCGTGTCTAAAGAGTTTATATGGAACGTTTAAAATTCGATGTTCTTTTTTAAAATTTGAAATACGAAATAGTGTAGTGCGTATTGTATTTTATAGTTTTTTTTTTTACACAAAAATATTCCGATTTTCTATAAAATAAGATGAATCAGTTTTTTTCAAAATTTATTTATTTCTTAAATTTAATTTTTGACAAAAAATTTTACAAGTATTATGTAGCTTAAAAATATTTCAATATCACGAATCTACTTATAGATTTTTAAATTTTAATCTATTTACAAATAATTTCGTAAAATACATTTTAACTTTTTATAACTGTAGAAAGATATTAAAAACAATATATATATATGTTATATATAATAAACAATAGCTTAGAATAATCTCAAGAAGTTTATATTTAGCGAACATTCGAACAAATTCATATAATGATCGTGCGAAATCTTTATTTTCAAAACATACTGTATTCGCAATATAAACAAACTTTGAACTGAAAGTGTAGTCAGTATTGAACCTTATACTATTTAGAATAGAAGTGCATTCACTTTGGCAACTATGAAGAAGATAAAACGAATATTTTCTTTCGGCAAAGGTGGTAAGTGATTTTTCTAAGAAATTCTCTTTTTAGTTAACTAATGTTTTTTCCGGTGTTTATTTGATAGCTTCCTGATTATAAATTTATTATTTAAAATTTTATTTATCTACTATATATTAATAATCTTACTAGTATTATAAACTAGCTGTCGCCCGCAACTCCATCCACGCAGTATTAAAATAAAACATAATTAGTAGGCTATGGGCTCTCTCAGACTTTGTTCTATATGTACGCCAAATTTCATCGAGATCCGTTCAGCCATTCTGGAGATACCTTTCAACAAATATCCATCCATCCAAACATTCGCATTTATAATATTAGTATGATGACAATGTTTAGATGGATGGATGTTTGTGACAAAGTATCTCTAGAGCAGTTTACGGATCTCGCTGAAATTTCGCATACATATAGAACATATTTAGTGCGTCGGTGGCTCAGTGGTCAAGCACTTGACTTGCAATCTGCAGGTCCTGAGTTCGAATCCCACCATGTACGAATGAGTTTTTCGATTTCCGATTTACTTATGTACATTTATCCGACGTTCTTACGGTGAAGGAATACATCGTGATGCTGCACATATCTGAGAAGAAATTCAAAGATATGTGTGAAGTCAACCCGCACTTGGCCAACGAGGTTGACTATGACCTAGGCTCCGAGTCCCTCGGTGGGGACGTATAGTGAGCTGATGATGATGATAGAACATATTCTGGACGAACACTTTGTCATATTATTTTTAATAGCCCTCGAACGGAGTCCCGGGTAAAAGCTAGTATAACTAAATAAAAAGTTTCTGTTGGTTATATCAGTTACTCTACATATAAAGCACTAACTTGGCTGTCTCGGCTATATTTGTATTTGACATTCGACCTCGCAATAAGAATTAATTGTTTGTGATAAACGAAGCACCATACATATCCATACATATGACAACTAAAGTTCATTATCATTGTTATAAATCTATGTAATATATAATAAAGACGCCTACAGTATAAGAGAGTAATAGAATAATACAAAACTCTCACATCTTACTATCTTACTAATATTATAAATGCGAATGTTTAGATGGATGTTTGTTTGATCTTGATAATATTTGCCATACATATAGAGCACTGTCTGGAAGAACACATAGGCTACTAATTATGATTTTAATATCGCGCGGACGGAGTCGCGGGCGACAACTAGTATTGACATATGTTAAAACATACTTATGTACCTATCAAAAACGTTAACCTCCGGAGTCAATAAACAGTGCGCCCACTAAGCTAGTTACTAAATTCCTTGTCCCTTAAATCTATTTTTATGCCTTTTATTAGGTCAGATATATGACGTCATCCATTATGTGTGCGCAGGCGCAATAACTTGCTTAAATCAGTATCACAATGACCACTGGGTGTAATGGAACCTCAAGCTTATATGAATATCTGACTGGAATTGAATTTAATATATCATATCGCCCTTTAAGATAAAACGTTTGTTACTTTATAATAATTATTAAAAATATATAGCTAAAATTGGCACAGATAGGCCTGGAAATAGATTTCCTGACTATAAAAAAAAGGCCTGGAAATAGATGAATGGATTGTGTGAAAGAAATAAAATTATACATCCATCTGGAAGATAAAATGAACCCACATAGAGTGGTATAACGGACAATGACCGTTTAAAAAATTACAAAACGTATTTTTAATACCATATTGTGAACGATTTTATAAAGTTTCTTACCATATATATAAAATTCTCATGTCACACTGTTATTTACTATACTCCTCCGGAACGGCGCTACCGTTTTTTATAAAATTTTATATGCATATTCACTAGTTCTGAGAATCGGCTATCGATTTTTAATCCTGCACGTAAGAAGTCGCGGGAGACAGCTAGTAATGTATAGATTTCGAGAAACATCGAGGAAAAAACTATATTATAAATCCATCGCTTGTCGAAACATAATCGATATCAAGACAACGTCCAATAATCTTTTCACACGAGATTGAAATATTAACCAACAGTATGTATAATAAATCACAATGGAATTCGCATCTTTGTTTATCTATCTTCGCCATTTCAAAGAGTTGAAGTTACAAAGACCACTGTACCATTAACAGCTTATATAATACTGTTACCCGCGACTCCGTCCGCGCGGAGTTGAAATGAAAAGAAACATCCATCCAAACATTCGCATTTACATTATTATGAGATATAAGACAAGCTGTATCCGCAACTATGTCTGCGTAGAATAAAAAAAATGGATATTTAATTTATTGCTTAATTTTATATGAAAAAAGAGAATGCCCCTTCCGATGGCTTCCTAATAAGAGAATCTAGGAAGGGCAATTTAACGTAAATTATGCCTCCAGCACGCACACTTAATAGACGTATAGCCACTTCAAGCCTGTCTTCTGTATGTCGTTTGCCGAGTCCACAATATGTCTAGACAAATTACAAACACGTGACATTTCGGTCGCTATTTTAAAGATACATTCTTATTGAATGCATTCAATACTTGAAGCCTTAGTAATCTTTGACCGTTCAAATAATTAAATTTACGGCTCAATATGATGTCATGTCAATTTTTTTAAGCAACCGTTTTATATTGACCTCGGTGTCTGAGGCGTAGATTGGTCAGTTATTGCAATTTCCAAACTAAAGTGGGTGGTATGCCACAGGCTGGAATAAGACAGCAAAGCTATCTATTGATTTTACCACTGTTATATAATTTCGCAGACATTCTCGTTTCCTTGCAGCGAACGAACGTAGTTGGATTACTAAGATCTGTAGAAATAAATAAATATTGTTAAAACAGGAAATATACACTTTTTTAATTGTAAAAATCAACATAAAGACGTTCCAAATTTACGTGGCACAAGTTTAATTCTATGCGAATTTTATTGTTTTAATAATTACTCTAATCTTATATAAAATTCTCGTGTCACAATTTTCGTTCCCATACTCCTCCGAAACGGCTTGACCGATTCTTATGTAATTTTGCGAGCATATTGAGTAGGTCTGAGAATCGGCCAACATCTATTTTTAATCCCGCACGGACGGAGTCGCGGGCGACACCTAGTTTTCTGTAAATCACTGTCTGTTGTCTGCGTTTGACAGTCTTCTCGATTAGTTACAGTACACACAACAATAATGTTTCGATTTTAAATTGTTCAAAGTCAATGTCGTTTGAGGCGTGGTCTTAGTTTTTTTCTCTATATTTTTTTATACACAAACGTCACATTTCATGCAGTATTAAAGTTACAGTCGATCGAATGAATTTAGTCTGTGACATGTAGAAATCTAAGTCAGTCGTTATCTGATTTCATGTGGAGTAGCGTGTTAATATTAACAATATACTATTATTTTATCTAATGCCTAAGAATTCTATATTCGTGTACAGGAAGAGAGTTATCGAACGATCTTGGGTGGAAGTGCGCTTGTCAGGTTTACGATATTGCATTTATAGTCTGTGAATTGTTTCTTGGTATTTAATTTGTGTTGTGTTATTGAATATTGGCGTGTTTTTTTATTAAGATTTTATCGCATTTATCTTTTAAATTAGTAAATAAAAGTAGTATTGAAGAATAGCAAAATACATGTGATAAACTTGTATCGATTGTTAAATAAATTATTGTTTAGTTTTGAGTTCACAACAAAGTGATTCTATAAGGGTTCCGTTTTTTCCTATGAGGTATGGAACCCTAAATACGAACCAAATATTATGTTTGCGTCCTTAATTATATTTTTTCATATCGTAATATTAAAAGTAAATTTGAATTTATCTTATATATTATATAAAATTCTCGTGTCACAATGTTAGTTACCATACTCTTCGGAAATAGCTCGACAGATTTTTATGAAATTGTATATTCAGTAGATTTCTGAATCTCGTACTATATTTCTTTTTATACGGTCGGCGTCGCGAGCGACGGCTAGTTTGTATATAAAAAAGCAATCATTAAAAATTGGTGATTTTTTTTATCACATTTAACCCTTTGAAAAACAACTCTTATTTTTGTATTTTAAATCCTACAGATGTAAAGAAAACTGTTTTGCAACTTTGTGTTATACAAGTAATTTATTTTTAATTTATTTCCAAGTTAATGAATTATTTTTTCGTTTTTCCAGAGGAATCGAAGAATGCCGCTCGCATATTCACAGAACAATCCAGCAGTCTGCTGGAACGTCTGGAGGTGTTTGAGCGGCAGCTGCACGAGCGCATCGCCAGCCACATCCCGCGAGACCTGGACAGTCTGGAGCACCTCGTGCTGCAGCACAAGGACTGGGAGACAGGCCTGCATGGACTCGCCACTGATGTGGAAGAAGTCCAGAACACCTTCAGAAGTAAGATACCTTAGGATGATTATTAGTTTTTTGTATGAAAGTGGGGTTTTACTAGATATAAAATTTTTGGACAAAACAATTTTAGTATATGTTTATTATTATTACTAGTTTTTATCGTATATTCTGCTTAAAAAACATAAATGTTTGGATGGATGGATGTTTGTTAGAAGATGTCTTTAGAATGGTTGTATGTATTAACATAGATGTAGAACATAGTCTGGAAGAACACATAGGCTAATATATTTTTTTAATTACACTTAGTCACCTACGATTTTAGTAATATGATGCGATTAAGATATTTCTGGAAGTGAACTCGCCAGGAGAGTTGGCCAGGCTATAGCAGTGAACGTGTTAAGGAATTCTTTTGGATATATGTGTTGTTTGTTATCAGGCATCGCTCTCAAGACTCCGGCTATGAAGAAGAACTTAGACAAGGTGATGGGCAAATGGAACGACATGCAATCCAAGAGTCAACTCTTTGTCGAGAGGTAACATACATTTTATTATAAAATAGACAAAAAAATCATTTATACTTTTAGACATTATTAATTAGAATCCTTTGTGCTTTTACAAAGTCTAGTGTCAGAATGATTAGTGAGGGCACATAGACCGCCAGGTTCCATCCACACCACCTGGATGACTGGCATTTCACAACGGTGCGATTCTCGCGCAATTTCTTGCCTCGCACAGTCGCGTTGTGGAACGGTCTGTCCTCGGCGGTATTTCCAAACCAATACGACTTAGGGACCTTCAAGAAGCGACCATACCATTTCCTTAAAGGCAACGCATCTGCAGTTCCTCTGGTGTTGCTGATGTCCATGGGTGTCGTTGATCACCGCGGTGTTCCCGCCGCTCGTTTGCCCCTTCTCTTATAAAAAAAAATAGTCGACATTTTAGTAAGGCTAGTGTTGCGCCAGTACACCGGCACTGTGTCGGATTTTCTTCTTAACAATACAAAAAATATAGTCTTGTTAGGATTTTGAAAGTTCTTAACACTTTCTATATTTCAAAGTCTTATATCTTAAATAAATGTTGTATTTGCAGGTTAAAGTTTGTGGAGATAATAGTGAACAGCATGGAGGAGAACAACCAGACTATATCAGAGTTTGAGATCAAACTGGCGCAGTTTCACGACCTGCCCAATGATGTGGACATGTTGAAAGATGTAAGTAAACACTTTTACTAATAAAAATTCTGTACTTTTGTGTCATTTATTTATCTATAAATAAATAATGGCAGGGGATCTGGCAGGGGACGAGGTATACAAGAATTGGAAATATCCTTCCCCTGGACACCCCTTCCCTTGTCCTTTAAAAGTAAACAAAGTATCTGCAACCTTCTAACTTAATGTAGACGTCTATAAGCGACCACTTCGCTATTTTAGCGACATCAGATGTTTGCCACACAAATAATTTATTTATTACTAGCTGTCGCATGCGACTCCGTCCGCCCGAAATTGAAAAGAAACTAAATTAATAGCCTATATGTTCTTCCAGACTACTTCTATGCCAAATTTTAGCGAGATCCATACAGCTCTTCTGGAGATACCTTTAAACAAACATCCATCCATCTTTAGTAATATTCGTATATATTTTTCACATGTATTTGTGTACTGTACAGATGCACGAGGACCTGCTGCGAATGCAGGTGGCGGTGAGCAAGCAGCAGGTGCAGGTGGACCAGATGAACGACGACGGCGACACCTGCCGCCGCCTGGTGGAGACCTCGCGCACTGGTCTGCCGCACGCCTCCCTCCCCCGCAAGCACCCCGACCTCGAGCGCCTCGACAAGGAGCTGGAGCAGATCAACACGCGCTGGAATAATGTCTGCCAGCAGCTGGCTGAGAGGTCTGTACACCTCGTCATGGGGAAACGTTTTAAAGAACACTAAATCCTCGTCTGGTGCAATACCACAACACACAAGACACGCCTCAAGTTGAAGCTATTCCAACTACAGTCTGATGAGTGTGTTAGAAGCCTAATGTTAGTCCTCTTTCCCTTTCTAACCTTTTCTTATAAAGAAAGGATGGGAAGAGGAAGTGAATTTGACATAGGAAGGGGAAATATCCACTTTCTGTACATCCCCTCTTCCGTCAATTAAATATAGGCAAAGCATTTGTAATTATAGATGTCTAGGCAGCGGTGTCTTCGCTACATTGGCTAATTTGGGCCGTTTATTTGCTTTCTAGAAGTATAAAAATAATGTAATCTTCGTAGATTGCGAAGCTGCGAGGCGGCGTACCAGCTGCTACGTAACTACAGCGTGGGTCTGCAGCAGGAGACGGACTGGGTGGACGGTGCTGCTGCTCGCCTGCACACGCAGCCTCCCCTCGACCACCGCCCCAAGGAACACCTCGAGACCACCAGGGTATACCTTTTGAATTAACATCACATAAAACATGGCAACTTGATATAAAAGTTGGGCCAAAGAAATCGCTCACTAAGGGAGACACTTAGTATAGATTATTTGTACTAAGACTAACACTAAACAATTTTGACTGTGCTAGTAATTTTATTTTGACAAATTAGTATATAACGACTTTCATTAGAAACAAAAGTTCTCGTCTACTTAATAAATATGTAAAAACTAGCTGTATGAAAAAAAAAGCCTATGTTTTCTTCCAGACTTTGATCTATATCTGTGCCAAATTTCAGCTAGATCTATACAGCCGTTCTGGAGATACCTTCTAACAAAAATTCGCATTTATAATATTAGTAAAATTTAAATATAAAATTTGTTTCCAGGCTCTACTTACAAGTGTCGTAGAGAGGACACCAAAGATAGAGAAAGTGAATGTCGATGGAGGACGATTCATTCGCGAGGCAAAGGTAAATATTCCAGTAAAAAACGCATTTGTATGGCGAAAATGGAAGAAAATACAAAAAATTTTTTTTTTCATTTTTTTATTTTATTCGATGTCATTGTTGATTATTTTTGTTGATTTTTTTTTCGATTTTTTTTTGAGGTTATGAAAGGTTTTGTAAATGTGTCGGTCCAGCGTTTTTCCTTTGCACATACCCTGGGTCTGGTCGTTGTGTTTGTCTCTGGTCTTCCAATAAGGTCTCTTTTTATAGCGGAGGTTCTATTTTGTCTTTTTTTTTGGCACTAGCAAATGCACCAGCCGATAATGCTTAATAACATTTCGCGAAAATAACGCTTTCTTGTAACGCCGCTTTTGCTTAATAACGCTTTTTTGTTTGAACTAATCATAAAAATAGTGAATGAGTTTGTATGATTGTGCGAAACATTTTTTTTTCACCAAACAGCAATATATAACTGCTGCGTTAAATGTGACTAAGATTTGTAATTCAATTTTTTTTTGTCAACGCATCTTCAAAATAAGACGTTAAAGGAGAGTTATTTTGCTTTGCATGTACTTAAGTGTGAGTGTTGTCAGCATAAAAAAAATAAACAAAAAAATTTTGCAATTTAAAATTTTTTTTTTTTATATTTTTGTCGAAAAGTTCACATGTTATTGGCATTCGTATATATCGGGCACGCATTGGGTGTTGCACGCTTAAACAAAACGCCGTTGCATATTTTCCCAGCATGATATATTCCTGGGATTACCTACAAGCTGGACTTAAATATGTTTATTGTTATGAAAGAGAAAAAAAAAAATTTCATCTTAACATCTTACTTTCTTACTATATTTGTGTTTTCAATACTTAACATATGAATGTTTGTATGAAAAAATGTATGAAAATAATTTGGATGTTAATTCAAGAATGTATGAATACATTCCTTTAATATTATTGAAAAAATTAAGTACGTAAAAGGAATAATTACAAAATGAATGAAAATGGATGTATATATGCGATAAGCTTAAAATAAAATCTAATTTTTAACCTAACAAAATACCTGACTGTTTTTAAAACCTAAAAATTAAAAAATATACACCACCAGATTAAAAAGACACTTGTGTCCATACTATTAGTATTAAATCACAGCTCAAATAAGCTGGTATATTTAAAAACAGTCAGTAGTAACTAACCAACGAACATAGATCCATGGCTCCCGCTGTCAGCGGTACGCTGAGTGGTTGTGCGAGGAAGTCCATCCTTCACTGGACGCGCGCCAGCTGAAGAGACAAGGAGAGGCGGAGCTCTCCCAGCGGCTGCAGCGCTGCGGGAGGACTGCTGGGGAACTGTCTGGTGCTGAAGCGGTCGCTAGAGAGCTGGACGAGTTAAATGCTAAGCATCAAAGATTGCTGGATTTGCTCTACGAAAGATTAAGGAGGATAGCCGCTGCGAATCCCGGAGATATTGTTACTTTGGTAAGTTTTTATTTTTTCGAATTAGACATAGATTTTTAAGTATGTTTATTAAAAAAAATCGGTAATAATAAGTTTACTAAAGTTTTTAAAAGGAAAAATATTTTTGCAACCAATATTTTACATGAATATCGAAACATCAAAGCTTTAAAAAACCAAAACGTATTTAAAATATCCAAGTCTTGAGGAAAACCACAAAAAAACACAAATTACCTTCTTAAGAAATAAAACATTACTCACTTTGCTTTAGAAATGTAATTAAATTCATCATAATTTTTTGTAACCTTGAACACGATGACGTCATTTGATTACCTCATTGATCCGACATTGAGTCGTCATCTTCAATGATTATTTTATCTGAGAAACTGATTTAACTTACGTCACTTAATTCTGTGTATTCGTATCATCATCAGCTCTATATAGTTCCCCACTGAGGGTCTCGGAGCCTACCCTAAGTCAGTAACTAGGTAATAGTTAGTTCCCTCTGCGTTTTTTACCGTATTTACCAAGGGGAGTGTTCCGAACAACTGTTTGGAACGATTCCTGCCGCCGAGTTCCGTCATCAGATGACGCGACAGACCGCCAGGTTTCATCCACACCACCTGGATGGCTGGCATTCCACAACGTTGTGATTCTCGGGCAACTTCTTGCCTCGCACAGCCGCGTTGTGGAACGGTCTGTCCTCGGCGGTATTTCCAAACCAATACGACTTAGGGTCCTTCAAGAAGCGAGCCTATCACCACCTCAAAGGCCGGCAACGCATCTGCGGTTCCTCTGGTATTGTTGATGTCCATGGGCGTCGTTGAACACTTCGGTGTTCCCGCTGCTCGTTTGCCCCCTTCTGTTATAAAAAAAAAAAAAAGTTCCTCTGGTGTTGCAGATGTCCATGGGTGTCGTTGAACACCTCGGTGTTCCCGCCGCTCGTTTGACCCCATCTCTTAATAAAAAGAAATAGTCAATGCTGGTCCAGTGCGTCCCATCTAATTTACCGTTGGTTTAAATTGCCGTTTAAATTACTATCTCTATTCTGTCATAGATAATAAAATATATTTAAACGAGTTTTCGGTCTTGTAAACCAGCGGTTAATGCTATACTTGGACTTTGTTTAAATAAACAGCCTACTTGGCGTTGTAAATTGTAATTTCGCGAACAATCGTAAATAAAAATTCTGTAAGCCAACGCGTTTTCCTAATATATTCGTAGTGATGTCATCGTGTCCGGACCTCACTGAGGCCGGAGCGAATTTGAATAATAAATACACAAACATTGAGTTAAAATGCGTTATACAAGAGCGAATTCAATGCCAAATGAGAAATCGCTTACAAATTCACTTAGAATTTCTTGTTTAAACTTGAATAAAGTAGGATTGTATGACAACTGCCACACTCAGAAACAATACTTATAGATCATAATGTCAATTAAATGATGCTAAATATGGCTGTTAAGTCGAATTGATTGATTTAACCGCTATAGTATTTAGTTTATTTTTCTGTTCAAATCATGCATTTTTATATACTGAATCTGAATTTTACTAATATTATAAATGCGAAAGTTTAGATGGATGGATGTTTGTTAGAAGGCATCTCCAGAACGACTCAATGGAGACAACTAGTGCAATAAAAATGCATATTTTTTTGTAAATCATAGGTTCCGGCAATTACTGCTCGAAAACTCGAATACAATTTCGTGTACGAAATGAAATTTCACACACAAAATCGATTTTGCAAAGCGAATAATACATAACCGTTATGCAATCCGGAAACTCGATTATTCGATTCGCTCAACGGATATTCTATTAGAGTACAATATCATAACCTATTTAGCTTTGACGAGCAATCCTTTGCGTCAGTAGTTAACTATGGATTCTTTGTTCAGTGGATACAACGTATTCTATCGTCTGTTTATGAATAATTCTATCCATATTAGGTTTTAACGTTCAATGTAATACGTTCAGAAACAGGCTTTATAAATCTTTTTCCTTCTATGGTATGCCAATTTGACAGATGTCAGATTGACGTAATTAGGGATGCGAATCAACGATTCTTTAACCGACATTCTTGTGAAATCGATTTCAATTATTTGAACGTTGAAATAATTAGTTAATAGTTTTTGATAGTCGTTTTACACATGTGGATCAAGCGTTTTATAATCTATTCATGCGAAACAAAAAAAAATTAAAAACCTACGTGTTCCATACAGCCGTTCTATAACTTCTAACAAATATCCATACATCCAAACATTCGTATTTATAATATTAGTAAGTAATTTAGTTTTAAATATTGAATACGCTAAACGTTTTACAGTATTAATTCAATGACATAATCCAAGTCCATACAAAACCGGTGCACCCACGTAGTCAGATACTGTAGTAACACACCGTGTGGGTTGGTGATAAATTGTACTTTATTTAGCTATACGTAATTGCAACTCTAACCGTGGGATTCTGATACCAAAATCCTCCTTTAAAACATATTAATTTTTGTCACAGATAAGACAGGAATGATATGTTTAATATAGAGATTCTGGTCTCAGAAACCCGCGGTGTAATAGACAACGAACACTCTTTAGAAGAAAAAAAATAATTAACGAAATCTATTTAGAAATAAAAATTGGAGGCCCTTTAGCCGACTTAACGTAGTACGTCGGATTAACTGATTTGATGGCACATTTCTATTGTTTTGTTACTTTTCAATCGATTTGCAAATATGACTGAACTGAAAGTGACAAGTTAGAAAAATTAATAAGAATCGTAAAAATATGGTAGGGGACGTCTTAAGATCGTTTATTAAACATCAGTGTATCCCCTACTATAGAAATGTTAGTCATCATAATATTATTGTCGATTTAAATCCAGACAAAAATCACTTGCTTTTATAATTGCATACTTCAGATAAAGTTCGAAATATATCGCATCTGGAGAACATCATGAACGGATCTCGAATGGTTTAATAATAGCCCCTCGTACATAACTTAAAATGTAGTAGGTGATGGATGATGAAATATTGTGATTGGTGAAAGTTTTTTTTTAATATAAAAATGTTTTGTAGACAAAATTTTATACTTAGTTAAACTTTTGTACATGGGTCTAGTAATTATTTCTCGAACCAACAAATAGCTTTATAACAATGCAAGAACTGAGATTATTTAAGATAAATCATAAAATCCGAATATCAAATTCAACCTTTGCCTTTTATTGCAAAAAAAAACACAATAAGATTATGTTAATAACATTACCGGCTGTCAGTTAAAGTTAGTGTGAACGACCGGTGCATAGACACAAAAAACTATTGTCTACGGCTAGACTAGACTCAAATCCAGAAACCAGAGACGACCAACAAGCTTATGAATATAAGGATTCTATTGACGGTCAACGACCTTAAAACAAGTAACACACGTTAGGTTTTACATGACGGTTTGGACCAGACAAATCCAACGAGTGTGACAAAACTGCAGTGTGTACTATGACACTATTAGGCCTGTAAGTTAAAGTCTAAACTAACTTGTGTTGCCGTCATAACGTTCAACAGGGAAATGAATAATCTCGTTTCATGTTACCCGTTAATTTAAATGACATTTTATGATAGACAAATAATTGTCAGGCGACTTAGGGTCCGTTTACAAACAACACATGACGAGGTTTTTTTAACACGTTCAGTGCCCTTGACTTGTATAGGGTGTTCGGGCGAAAATCTTCGTAGCATGAAATGTGTTAATTTTTGAAATAAAAAATAAAGTTAATCTTACATCCAAATCAATCTTATCCTTCATCAATTATTAACAATGATTTCAGGGATTGTTAAAACCTAAACATACATTTGTTATCTGTTCAAATATTTTCACAGTTTAAAGCGAATAACATAATGTTAAAATTTCACTATGTTATATGACATCTCAATTTTTATTTATAAAAAAATCTCTCGATGTGTACTTCCCCTTATGAAGCGAGTTCAATACCTGAACATCAATTATTTGGCCGGTTTTTAATTGTCCATTACATAACATATCCGAAACGAAGATCGGAGCATTTCCACATAGCACTATCTGTTGGCAAATGCATCGTTTTGTATAGGGTTGTTACAATATTAAACACGTAATTAATAACTACATCTAATATTATAAGCTTTTATGATTTAATAAGAACGTAGTCTGGAAGAACACATAGGCTACTTTTTAATTTTCTCGTCATCTACGTTATAAATCCGTCCGTTTAAAAATAAACTTAATAAGGTGCCTATATGTTCTTTCAGACTATATTCTACATCCGTGCCAAATTTCAGCGAGATCTGTTCAGCCTTTTTGGTGATACCGTCTAGCAAACATCCATGTTCAAATCTAAACATTCGGATTTGTAATATTATTAAGATGAAATCGTATGCATGATATGTTTTTTATTTATTGTTTTTGACAACTCAAACTATGGTAGAGGTAGCCCTAAAGTTGTTTACATTCAGGTCATTCTGTGGGCGCGTACATAGTCACCATTTATGGACGTACATCAAAATAAAATTAACTTTAACAAGGAACATGTTAAATGCGAACTTTCCTTATACGATGTTTATAAATACGTATGAAGTCATGAAGTCATTTGTGTTAAAATTATTTATCAATCTTACTTATTACTTATATAAATGCGAATGTTTGGATGGATAGATGGATGGATGTTTGTAAGAAGGTATTTTCAGAACGTCTGTATAGATCTCGCTGAAATTTGACATAGACGTAGAACAGACTAGTAAAGTTTTTTTTAATTCCGCGCGGACGGAGTCGCGGGCGTTAGCCAGTTTAGTAAATAAATACAAGCAGTCTTTTTCCTTCCTTTAATAATATCCTTAATTTTATCCATGAAAGAGTAGTTTAGTAAATAATATATTAATTTTAAAACTTTCCCTTTAAACTGTTTTCCAGTTCAATTTCACGTAAATAAATATTTACGTGAAATTTTGTTATACTTTTCTAGCAATTTCTGACAGATCTAGAATGCGCATATATATTTGTAACTAACTGTCGCCCGCGACATCATCTACGCGGAATTTAATAAAGAATTAAAAGCCTATGTGTTATTCCAGCCTTCTCTACATTTATGCCAAATTTCATCAAGACACCGCTGTTATGGTACCTTTAAACATCCATCCATCTAAACATTCGTATTTATAACATTAGTTAGATAAATTACAAGACTCTACATAATTCATACACTGCCTACATTACACGTTTTCTATGATTTCTCAACACGATCATTGTATAGTGATGACGCAATGTATTATCGTCACTATATGGTCAAGGTTTGTTTGTCACGACGTGCGCTTGAATCAAATCCAGTATAAGCAATTTGCTTAAAGACATTTTAATGTTTTGAATAGACTCTGATGGCGTGTAGGTGGACTTTATCTAGGATATGAATAGCCTAGGGTCCTCATACATCATGTTTTTGAGGTCAAATAAGGCAATGAATACAGTAAATTTTATGATTCGTTACTCTTGTTCGAATAATCCTCTTATATTGTTCTTATATTTCGCAATAAAGTTAATTTACGATTCAATCCAATAATCAATTTGCAATATTATTTGGATTAATTTCTATGAGATTAACTACCGAAATAATTCAACTACTTTTTAAAGGGCTTTTAGAAAGGTATTGCCATTTAGATCAAATTAAAAAAAATTATTAAAAATGCCTTTATAATAAATAAAATGGTTTAACAATTATTGCGTCTTGCCATTATCAATTATTTCATATTATTTAATTGCAAGAGTTACAAAAAATAGTTCCTAAATTAGATTGTATAGTTAAATCTATAAGTACTGGCAACCCCAGTCAAATAAATACCATATCAAATACTTTTTAAACTAATAATGGGTACGTCTAATATAAAATTCATAACATCAAGGTCCTAGCACCTTTTATATTACGTAAGTGAACGATGTAACATCGATAAGAATGGTATAAAAAGGTAGAACGTTACGAATGCTTGGAAAATATAAAGGAAACACGCGATAAATCTTACGCAATCAGGTTATAAATTTTAGTATTTCTAACATCCTTTCTGAGTTATAATCAATAATTTAACAAAATCAATGAACATATGTGCCAGATAGAGAAATAAGTAGGGCATGGTAAACTGTGACTTTACTAATCCAAGTACTTTTAAGTGCTTTGAGGACAAGAGTGAAATATAAACAAAAATCTAAAGTAGCGACATTTATCGCCATTACGTCACCTTTAGGACGTTGCATCGCGAATAAACTGATAGTATTTCCTCGCCGCGATGACTGTATATATATTTTTTCAGTACAGCGCGAACGAACCCGCGCGTAGCCGTGTGCCGCGCGACACTGACCGCTTTGCTCTCGAACGATTCGAATTTGGAATAAAAAAACGAATTTCGAAGTGCAAATAAGTTTTGAGTGCCAGTGTTTAAATTTTTTTTTAAGAAGGTTCTAAACGAAAAGTTTTTTGTTTATTTTTCGTGATTGTTCTGTGAAAATTTCTTGTGACTACGAAATAACATTTTATAAAATATTCGTTTTACTTTTTATCTCAACAAAGCGAATATATCGGTTGTTTATTACTATTTTAATTGCTAATATTTCTTTTTTAAAATTAAACAAAACTCTTTAGTGAGAAAACAGACCATTATCATGTATTTTAACCTTGACCGCTAAATACTGCGTTTATAACTTCAAAACAAACGAAGATTCCACTTTACAAACTTATCTTTTATGACTTTATTTATAAAATGATGCAATTCTCGTCTTACATTCAGACTTTAAATGCAACAAAGTTTTCCTTAAATAAAATTAATGACACTTATCTTAATACGATCCTTTTTTAGTTAACGGGAATTTACCACGACCACACAGAGACAGGCGTCAAGTGGAAGTAATTACGCGTTTCGTCTGATGAGTGTGTGTTTGTGTGTTTCCCTTCCCACCCTTTTCCTTATAAGGATAGGATGGAAAGTGGAAGTGGACTTTCCGGATGAGAGGATGTATGGGAAGGGAAAATATTTATTTCTGTGCATCCTCTCCTCCGTCGATTAAAGGTAGGCAACGCATATGCAATTGCGTATGTCTGGGCAACGGTAATTTCGCTATTTCAGCGATTTCAGTTGACCGCTCGCTCGTTTGCCACCTTATGATATAAAAAAAATTGAAAAGTGTAAATAAGCAGTTTGATCTGAGAAACTATCAAAATTATTTTATAACTTAATAATATTCTTTTTTTATTAAGAAATAAAGATTACGATAATTATTATTATATTTGTACAAAAATATATTGTCATCCTTATCTTTTACTATAAAAAAACAGAGATGACTATATTTTTCCTTACAAATGTTTATGTTGAGACATAACACAAAGGTATGTAGTACAAACGGAATCCTTTAGATTACTCTCGGCCAGTTTTCTCTCGCTTCGTTCAACCGCAGTTACGTACCGTGAAGTTTCAAGATCGTAGAAATCGTAATTGTATTGCGATTTCTTCTTCTTTCAAAATGGATTTACAAAACGACTAAAATTCGAATCATAACATCATCTCCCTGTCTTTATACCACCCACGTGGGTTTTTACACCTAGCCTGTCTGTCGCCTTGGGAAGGAAAACATTTACACTAAAATTCTACTCTTACGCTAAAATACGATTTGAATAGTCAATCTTACTAATATTATAAATGCGAATGATTGGATGGATGTCTGTTTAAAGGTATCTCCAGAACAACTGAACTGATCTCGCTGAAATTAGGCATAGTATAAAAGAACACATAACCTACTAATTGTTATTTTTTTTAATTCCGCTCGGATAGAGACGCAGGCGACAACTAATTCTCTATATACTGATCCTATATTTATATACAAACATATACATCCACAAAAACATTACCATGGACGAAAAAAAAAACGGAAATAACATGTGTTTTTTAGATATGTTTACTAAGATAGTAATCTATACAAACGTTATGTTATGTCGAATTTGTATAAGCCTAGTTATCTTGTTGGCCATTTATTATTGCATTGTTATCGATAATGCATTCACTGTTATCATCCTGATAACGATTAACTTGACTGATATGCTCTATGAACTTGGCATATTTAATTCACAAATTGTAAATATATATTCCGAAAAGATAGCAAATAAGTATGAAAAACTTTCCTATGTTAATCTTACTTCTTACTAATATTATAAATACGAATATTTAGATAGATGTTTGAAGGTATCTCCAGAACGGATCTTGCTGAAATTTGGTACAGACATAGAATATAGTCTGGAAGAACACATAGGCTACTAATTAGGTTTTATAATTCCGCGCGGACGGAGTCGCGGGTGACAGCTAGTCTACTCGTATCACACAGTTAAAACTAAATATATACATGCGAAGATTTATGAATGAAGAAAGGGAGCGTATCACCATCTCAAAGGCCGGCAACGCATCTGCGGTTCCTCTGGTATTGCTGATGTCAATGGGCGTCGTTGAACACCTCGGTGTTACCACTGCTCGTTCGTCCCTTCTGTTATAAAAAAAATGAGTGGAGAAGGAGCGAGAAAAGTGTTAAGACCATGCTAATTAGAAGTCTGTGATCTCTGCCTAGTGTACAATTTTTTGTACAATGTACGTGTAGTTTTTCAATGACGTCATCAACCCATCATGTTATTGTACACGTATAGTAAAAGATAAAAAACTTGCTACAATTAACACGTGACCCGCTGTGAACCATTATTTTATCATCAATAAATAACGAAGCCGCGACCTCGCAGCGTGTTTACGTTAAAGTCGTGTCCCCCTTGTCTGATGTCACGCTTAAATATATCCTTTGAGTGGTTTATTGTACGTTAAAAACGGTTTTTTTTAATTACTATAAACAAACATTATAACGTAAAATTAATGGTAAATCGAAATAACATTAAATTCCTATTGTATTTATACGTAAATAAAAAAAAACTCTATTACTAATATCACACTGTCTATTTTTAACTATATACAAACCATTTAAATAAATTGAAAAATCATACTAATGTAGTAAAAAGCTATTTCCACTAACCTGTTAATCGCACGAGTGTTACGTGCGAATCACAGTTCATATAACTGTCGCGCCAGTGGAAGTTAGATATGTATAAAAACAGCTTTCTGCACGTTGATGGATTGTTTTTAACACATTCCATGCCACTATTTTTTGTACAAAAGTGAATTAGATGAAAACAGCATTGAATGTGTTAAAGTCACCTTGATTAATTCTCCAATAACACCAGACTTGTACAATCACGTTATTACCAATGCTGTACCAATGACCCTGATACATGAATTTATTTCTCGATTTATACTTAGATCTTTTTTACAACGTAAATCTAGATTCTTAGTACGCGTAATTATTTACATTTACAGAAGTTGGATAAAAAATATTCATGAATTTAAGATTTGAACTTTAAAATAAATTATGAAAGAATGGACACATTTATTAAATATTTAACGGTCGCCCACGACTCCATCCACGAGTAATTAAAAAAAAAAATAGTAGCCTATTTGTTCGTCCAGCCAATATTCTATATCTGCTAAAATTTAGGGAGATCCGTTTAGCCGTTTTGCAGATATCTTCAAACAAACATCCATCCATTCATCCATCCATCCATCTAAACATTCGCATTTATAATATTTAACAATATTATGAAATTTTCTTCTCAGTGTTGCCATAATATCTACGTTATGAATGTCATAATAATTATTAGGAAAGTTAGAACTGCGTATAACGTAACTTGAAATTACAAGAGATAAAATTAATGTTCGCTATTTAATTTGTAAATGAAATTGTTGCCGCAGTGGAAAGGGGTATTAAATATAATATGTATTTATCCTTTATTTGGTCTGTTATTATTTACTACTTATTGTTTTGATAACTTTCATTTCATTGTTACGAACTTCCGATCTAAATACGTTCGATGATTTTATTTGGCAACTCTTCCAATGCGCTTGCCAGAGTTTCCTATTTTTAATTTTGACATTTGCGTCGATTACTGTGCATTCAATTTTCTACCTTAAGCCAATTGAAATAAGGTCTCTTATTAATTTGTTAATATCCAATTATATTAGTGATTATCAGTTACGACATTCAAAGGAATTAGAACACATATTATGCTTAATACCATAATGCTTTCCGTCTGAATAATCAACAGCTTTGCGTAATAAAAACTAAAACTAAATATGTCTTTCAATTGGTTCATTACAAAGAAAATCTTATTTGTAATCTCCGAAATGGCCAAACGGATCTTGATGAAATTTGTCACAGACGTAGAACATAGGAAGAACACGTAGTATACTTATGTTTTTTTTTAATTCCGAGCAGACGGAGCCGCGAGCGATAGCTAGTAATAACCTAAAAGTAAAAATTTAATAACATTACCTTAACAATTAAATAAATTAAAATATTTTTCTAACTTCAGAAATCAAAGGGCATGTTTTTTTTAATTTAATTTTATACTGGCAACATTTAATGCAATGCGGGCTGTAAAAAAATAATAATGTCGGTTAAACAATTACGTGTGCCGCTTTGATAAGGTCACTATCAAGGTTAAACACGTGTTATAATGCAAAATTATGATTCCCATTGCCAAATGTATTCATACTCAAACATTTGAAAGGCTTCTTTTAGGGTAAATAAAATAGATTTTAAAAATTAAATCTATATTAAGGCAGGATAAGTTAGGATCACGTAATTCTGTAATTTTTACCTATTTTTCTAGGTTACATTTACTTTGACAAATAGCTTATCTGTTTGAAGTTGTGTGCTAAAGTTTTGTAGTATTTTATTACTAGCTCTCGCCTGCGACTCCGTCCGCGTGAAATTAAAAAAAAAACTATATAGGTAGCCTATGAATGTTCCACATCTATGCCAAATTTCAACGGGATCCGTTGAGATGTTCCAGTGATACCTTCAAACAAACATTCATCCAACTAAATATTCGCATTTATATTAGTAAGATAGTGATGTCATTTTATCACCTTTCCACAGGGTCATTGTCCGACCAAGCTGTATAAAAAATGTTCTGATGATACTTTTCTTATTTTCTTACCTAGATTTTATGTTGCCAAGAACACAAATAGAATTGAATAAGACATTGTGTTGAATAAAATGGTTTTAAAAAGTCTATACACTACTCTATAGTAAAGACTGAATGTTTTGGGTTTCCGAGACATCTTTGTATAAAAACATATCGTCAACCTTATCATTAAAAAACCGAGACAACAATATTTATTAATCGGAGATTTTGGTCTCAGAAACACACAGTGAGTCCATACAGTTATATAAAAATTGCGTATTTGAGTAGAAAATAAAAATAAATCGTACACATGTTTGCGTTACTTATAGCGAAAAAAAATACTTTTCTATCTGCTAGTCCGTGTTTGGTTTGGATAAGCAGTATACGAGAATCAAAGCCAAATTTGTACGTTACGTAATTTGTAAGCTAAATCCTAGTTCACATATAAGTGCTAATCAACTCGTATAGTGTTAATAAATATAATATGTAGTTGTTTGTTACTTGTTATTTTAGAAAACAATATTAAAATCGTCCTTTAGTTTATTTAACTGTCAAAGTAAGCAATATGCAAAAAGTAATTCAAAAGTTCTAGTTAGAATTTGTTATATTCATAACTAGGTGTCATAAAAAAAACTTAATTAGTAGCTTATGTGTTCTTCCATACTATACTCTACATTTATGCCAAATTTCAGCGATATCTATACAGCCGTTCTGGATACTTTATAACAAACATCCATACATCTAAAAATTCGCCTTTATAATAAGATATAACTTGATTTTACTCTAAATTACGAATTTATTTTAAAACTTTTAAAAACCACGTGATGTTTACTAACGCCACTATTTGGTCGAGTATAAATAACTCATTGAATTTCCAATTTTAAACTATAGATGGCGTTGTTATGGAGAACCAAAATAAATTGTTGAAATACGGCGTCAAATAAAGATTTCTATATGCTTAGGTAAACTCAAAATAGAACGTTGTAAGGAGTGGCGAGATTAGTATAGAAAATCAATGTTCTTAAAATGTAAAGACAGGGAAGTATTTTGTTGAATATACATGTTTTTAGACAATGGAAATTGTGTGGTTGTTAGCTTAAAATAAAAAAATAACTCGACCTTTTTCTTCACAGTGGAATTCACGTTATATTCGATATTGTTTTGTTTGTTTGAGGGATAAAATATGTGCTAAAATTACTGAGACTAAGCAATAATTTGTGTTCACAAAACGGTTAACGTTTTAATCAATAGTTATTTATATTTGTAAATTAAAACATACTGTATGTTTTAAGTGTAAGTTCTAAAATCCTCTAAAGTATCTGAGATAGGGGAGTCTATTGTATAGTTGTGATGAAGGGTGAACACAATACAGTGTGTGTGTTATTGATTTTCTCGCAAAAAATATCGCTAATAAGGAATAAAAAATAAATAGGAGTTCTTAATTTAAATTTTTTTGTCTAACCGCAAATTGTTACTAATATTATAAATGCGAATGTTTAGATGAATGGATAGATGTTAGAAGGTATCTCGATGAAACTTGGCATACATGTAGAATATAATCCGGAAGAACACATAGGCTACTAATTATGTTTTTTTTAATTAAGCGCGGACGGAGTCCCAGGCGACCGCTAGTTCATTTATAAAAATCTAAACAAAAAGTTAACATAAATTCTTACTAGACTTTTGCTTGTTTTTAAAGCGTATTACTTAGTTCCGCCTCTGACTCAAGCAGCGATGTTCATAGCTTAGCTTACATCACCGAAAATATCTGGCAGTAGTACAAAAAAGGGGACGGCAAAGTAAACCGAAGTGTCAAGATCGGGCGTCGCAATCGGCGCATCGAAGTGCGCGCGCAACTCCGCATGTCCGGCTCTATTGAATCCAGCCATTCGTTTCCCTAACCTCAAAAACGTTCTACCTCTAAAACAGCTGATAATACACGTCCAACAAACAAAACGTATTCAATTAAAATGTGACAAAACCGATGCACGGGACGTCTAGACACGGTGGAAGCCGTTACGAAATTGTTTAAATTTAGAATCGCCGGTTTTGTTTTTTTTCCGTGTTTCGATTTACAGTTTTCTCGCGTCCATTCAGTTTTCAGCCAGTAATGACTGCGTGAATACGTTCTTTTTGCGATTTTATTTTATCTGTAAATTAGAATAAATAACTTTTTAATGTTTTTATAGGTTATATTTTAAGCAAAATGATAGATTTTTGTGTGTTTTATGTGTGATTGAGTTTAGACAATTAGAACTATGATATTATTAAGTGAATTGTGTAAATATAGTGTTGTGATATAAACAATTGTGTGTACGATGGAGGAGTACGACTATGACTTTGCCTACGAGTGCCGGGTGGGTGTCTAATACATACATATAAGTTATATACTTTACTTATATACTATCCAAGTGTATAAGTTGGCAAAGAATAATTTTATACCGAAACAACACTGTTTTTCCTTCACTGCAGTATCATTCTAAATTCTTTAATTATTTTTGAATGCTTTTTATAACAAAAAAAAATGTTTTGTCATATCGTAGATTATTTTCTTTGCAATATTATAAAAGTAAAAATGCATTTTTAATAAATACAGAAGAATTAATATCTAAAACATTTCCATGGTTACAATTTGCAGTATACTTTTTAAATTATGAAATTTTATTCATTACGTCCTATATTTGATCGTCCTGTATTCCTTTTATGTTGAAATCTGTATTCTAGTCACGATTTGTTATACCAACATTGAATTATAAATTCGTACTGTCTGTCTGTCTCTTAGTCTATTTTATATACCTAAATGCTTCATATTACTTTAAAAAAATACGCATTTGATTTTTTTCGATCGCCACGAATCTCTGGATAAAAAAAAAGTTAAATAAAGTAATACCTTAAAAAAATGTACGTAAATTAAAAAAAAACTTGACATTATTTACTGTTTCACTTTAATTATGTATACGATTGCAATCCAAGCGGCCGTATGCTTTACAAACCTGAATTATTTCAAACCCGTTTTGGGTTAAGCCATACAAATACAAATGTAAATCATTTTAAATGTAGTTTGTCCACTCACCCTTAAGGAGTACTGATTTCTTGAGTAAAAAATAACCAAACTGTCAATGTAATTCATATGTAGTAGAATATTGCACACCATATAAAGAAAGCAATAGGAAGTGTAGTTATAAAGAAGGGAGATAGAAGAAAATACGATCGTTTTTGACATTCGCATAAAAGCCATTGTCAACCCTAAGTCACTAGACATAGGGGTGAAAATAGCGTACATACGTATGAATACTTTGTCCCGCAAACATTACTAATTATTTAAATTTTTTGTTCAACTTCCAAACAAAATATTCGTTTCAAAATATATACGCAAAACAAAAGAATATTGATTAATGTTATGCCAGCTATGTTTTGACATTGTTAATGATAGAATCAAAGTGGGTTTTAGACTTTTTTAGGCCCTGAATAAATCAATTGTATCCCGTATTCAACATATTTAAAATATTATTTGTATTTAATTTCCAGCGGCTCGTGGAGGCAATGGCACCAAGATCGGCGAGATCTTTCCGCCAAGAATTCAATATGCAAGATGTAGCGACTACTGAACATACCTACACCACCTTTACTACAGAAAAGTAAGTATTCAAAAACAATTTTGCGGTCTCAATAATGTTAATAACTTTCCTGTTATATTTCAATTTAATTGTTTCCTCAAAACAGATACGTAAGAACGTCACATTCGACGGAATTCGACGGTCAAGGACCAGTCAAATTAATAGCCAATGGCAAATTAACTTCACCTAATTACACGACAAAAACAATTTTAACAGAAGAAGAGAGACCTGACGTGAGAAAACTCAAACGGGTGCATAAAATGTACGAAGGCCCAAATATAATAGAATCACGTGGTATTATCCACCCTGAAACCAGAGAAATTCTAACAGTCGGTCAAGCGATCAGTATGAGAATCTTAGATGTTCGCACGGGAAGACTTCTGTCTTCACCTGAAACAAGACAAACAATGACAATTGAACAAGCCGCACAAGAAGGTCTTATAGACCCCAAACTCGCTGCGAGATTAACCGGACCATGTGGCATGACTGAAGACGGAAATGAAGTAACTCTTTTGGAAGCTATTCAAAGAGAACTGTACGATGCCGAACAAGGCCTGTCAGATCCAGCAGAGAAGAGAATAAAGGTAACTGTCGATGGCGAGAAAAGCACAACACAAGGAATGAGTATTTCGGACGCATTAAATCAAGGTCAGGTGGATTTACAAAGAGGCCTTTACAAACTACCGAATGGTACTTACATTACTATAGCTGAAGCGTACCAAAGAGGCTTCCTGATCTACAATGAGATTATCAAAATTAAATCAAGCGCTTTGTCTCTTAGCGATGCGATTAGTCAAGACTTAGTAGACAACAATGGTTGGATATTGGACAGGAACTCTGGCGATAGATTCCAATTAGATGTTGCCATTAGAAACGAATTAATTAATACCGAGTTTAGGGAAATAGTTGATCATAAAAATGATACAAAAATAACGCTTGCTGAAGCTATAGATAGAAACATTATTAATACGAAACATTCGAAATACATTCATAACGTAACAAAAGAAAAGTTCAGTTTCAAAGATGCTGCTAGTAAACGTTATATCTCGAAACCAATGACTCTTAAAGATGTTTGTGATAATAATTTAATGACAAATGACGGTAAAATTCTATCTCCCGCAAATAGATCACCTCTTAACATATTAGAAGCTATTTCTGCTGGAGTTCTCGATAGTGACAATGTAAAATGTATTTCTAATACTACTACGGGACAACTTTTAACTTTGTCAGAAGCTTTAGGAGCTCGTATTATTTTAACTGATAATAAATTCCGCGATAATCTGACAGGTGAACTTTGTACAATACCTGAAGCAGTAGACCGTGGTCTTATTACCTCTGTTTCGCAAAGATCTATCTTTGACATCGATGGATTTAGAGATCCGAAAACTGGAGAATTCGTTTCATTCAATACTGCCTTAAGTAAGGGTAATTTAAAATATGCTAACGGTGAGACCTTTCTCAAATCCGAAAGCGGTGATTTTGTTTATCTCGAAGATTGCACTAAAGTATCAATTATTCGTCCTGAAGTTTTAGAGATGTTTAATCGTAAAATTGGTGTATTCGAAAACGGCAAGGAACTTTCTGTGTTAGACGCTGTTTTCAAAAACATTTTAGACCCTAAAACTGGTAATTTACTTGACGTTACAACTAAAAAACCCATACCTTTTAATAAAGCTGTGGAAATTAATATGATAACACCGGAAGGTGCCGCTTTATTAAATTCGCTTCTAAATATTACACTTACTTTGCAAACAGTAACAAAAACTGTCAAACGATACGTAACGGTAACTAATACAAACACATCTCGTAGGTCAGACTCAACAGTAACATTCACTGAAGCTATTCAACGTGGCCTTATAGACGAAAATACTCAAACGTTTACAGATCCTACAACTGGAACTGTATTTCCTATACAACAAGCACTCGACGAAGGTTTGTTAGGCGTAGAAAAGAACGAGCCTCGAGTTGCTCGTCTTTCTGATCGAGTTACTAAAAAAGATTTAGTTCCCGGTCAAGTCGTAGAGTTAAAAATTACAAAGAAATCATTTATAAAAGATCTTCCTCCAAGTCCTGAAAGTAAATTGGAAAATGATGCTAGACCAGAAACGATTAAAAGCCCGGAACATGTAAGGACACCGTTCCAACCTCATCATGGTATAACACACGAAATTAAGACAGTATCATCTAAATCTACATCATTAGAACCTACAGTCACTTCTTTAACTATCAAAAAGAATACAATAGAGTTACCTAATGGTGGTTGGTCGCTGAAAGAAGCAATTCACCAAAAACTTTTTGATCCTTCTACAGGTATTTTTGTTATTCCCGGTACCGACAGAATTCTAGACTTAGAAGAAGCGTTGAAACTTAATATCATAAATCCAGAATCCGCTAGAGTAATTGACCCTAAAACCAAAAAAGAACTCTCTTTGCATAAAGCACTCGCCTTACACATCCTTGACTCTACAGGTCGTTATAAATACGTAACAGAAATCATAACAATGAAAGAAGCGATTGAGCGTCAATTTGTTATTCTTACACAAATAACTCAGTCTACATCGGTTCATAAAGTCATCACAATAACCTCTATGGCTGGAATGCCTGATAAAATGGAGATATCTGAGCCAGGACAAAATGTCGATACAGAAGATCAATCGGCATTGGAGCCAGTACAAGTTATACCAGGCGTAATATTTGATCCTGCAACCGCTCTTACTATTTCCACTACGTCGGGAATATCAGAAAACATTCTGGAAGCAGTAGATCGAGGTTTGGTTCCCACAAATTCTGTAAAAGTCCTAGATCCAAATAGTGGACAAAGGATTTCTTTAAAACAAGCCTTTGGAAAGGGAATAATCGACCAACGAACTGGAGAATATAAAGATATGTCAGGTAAAAAAATTACCTTAGCTGATGCGACTAAAATCGGTCTTATTGCCGTTGTTGGTGCTCCATTAGTTGCAGCTTCTAAAGTGATTCAAGTTGTAAAGAACACAATGGTAAAAGATCCTAAAACAGGTGAAGATGTACCTATGGAAGTGGCATACGAAAGAGGACTTGTTGATGATTTGACATATAAGAAATATGAAGATTCTCTTAAAGATAAATCTGTCTCACCTACTCCAAGAGATGACACATCAAGCGATCGAGAAATTTACGAAAGAGGTGTTATTGATCAAAATGTACAAGAAAAAACCCAAACAACATCAATGACAACCACTACCACAGTGTCACAAATAGTTACAACTACAATATTGGACCCTAAAAGCGGTGAAACTCTGTCTATCCAAGAGGCATACGATAGAGGTTTGGTTGACCCTACCACGTATATGAAATACAGAGATTCGTTCAAAGATGTATCACCAGATAAAGCATTTGTAGGACAAGAGAAATTATTGGACTCGAATAAAATTACATCACCAACACAAAAATCAATATCTGTAGGAGCCGCTGTTTCAGAAGGATTTATAACAGTAGAATCAATACAAAATAGTTTGTTAGCAGACACAGTTGCCAAACAATTCCTACCAGCTAAACAGGTAAAGCCTTCACCCGGAGATGTTATAGAAATTGACGAGAACGCTTTAAATAAAACACCCAAATATCAAATCAAAGCAGTAAAAGAAAATGCTAGTGCTACTTTAGATTCGAAACCAATTGTATTGTCTAAACTTAGAAAACGTGTCATTAGCCCCTCAAAAGCTCTTGAAAAGGGTTTAATTGACGAGAATACAGCACAAATTCTAGATTCTGTTAAATTGTATAAAGATAAGAATGGTATGCCGATCACTCTGAAAACAGCAATAGAAACAGGACTTGTTGATCAGAATAAAGGAAATATTAAAGATCCAGTTCATGGGTATTCCTATTCCATTAAAGAAGCTATTAAGAGAGGCATATTAGATGAAGAATGTCAAGACGAAATTTTAATTCCTATTGCTAAAAGTTTATCAATAACCGAGATAATGCAACAAGGTTTATGGGATGATACTACGAAAAAAATTGTTCACCCTGAAACAGGTAGTCTTTTGACTCTGAGAGAAGCGATTATTTGTGATATAATTGATCCTCTATCAGCAGTCCAGGTCTCGCCAGGCAAGCTTATTACTCTTGAAGAAGCAATTGAAAAGAATGTGATTGATACTGATAAAAATGTTGTTAAAACGAATAGAGGTGTTTTAGATTTGGTATCGGCGGTTAACGCTGATATCTTCCCAGAAATTAAGGAAAAACCTTTAGAAAACATACCTTTAGCAGGAATGACTCTTGCAGTTGCAATTAAACGCGGAATTATCGATCCTATTAAAGGTGAAATGAAGCATCCTCTTACGGGTGAAATCATTCCCATAGGTGAAGCAATTGAGAAAGATTTATTAATGGGAATTCCTTACCCACAAACATCTAATACAATACCACTTAAGGATGCAATTGCAAAAGGTTACGTTGATTTGTCTGATTACACTTTCACCAATCCAATCACAAAAGAAGTTATTACTGTGGACGAAGCAATGGCACAGGGATTGTTGGCTATCAAACTTGATCCTGAAATAGTAGACACCACTGGAATTGTGACCACTATAACGGAAACTTTTACATCTCAACATACAGTAACAACTAAAATGGTTGAGCTTCTTGCAGACTATGTATTGCTAAGCGCTAATGAAGTACAGAATACAAAAACTGGGGAAGTAATTTCAATGGACGAAGCGCGAAAGAAAGGTATAGTTAGAGATGAACAGACAAATAAAGAACAATTTATTACTAGCGATACCAACATAAGTTTCAATGATGCTATTATGCTGGGATACATTGATTTAGAAAAGGGTACCTTTACTAATCCCAAAACAGGAGAAACTATTACCGTTACTGAAGCGGTTAACAGTGGTTTGTTAAATACTGAAATTCAATTGTCGTCCGAGCCAGAGGCAAAAACTAAAGAATTAGAGATGCTCGATCTCAACGAGGCGTTTGAACTTTTATTCGACGAAAAAACCCAAAAATTCAGAGATCCGAAGTCTCCGAATAAAGTAATGACGTTCAAAGAAGCTCTCGAACAAAAAGTAATAAATCCTGATTCTGTCATATATAAAATGGGTTCAGATAAATCCATTACTCTGCAAGAAGCTCTACATACTGGTGTTCTAGACAGTAAGAGTGGGAAGGTTAAAGAACCTAGTTCTGGTAGATCACTAGATGTTAAAAAAGCAGCTAAGATGGGCTTACTTGCTGTCGTCGCAGCGCCTGTGTTAGCTGGAATGGCAGTTGTACAAGGAGCGAAAGCAGTTACAAGCAAAGTGATATCACCTAAACAAAAGATAGAAGAAAAAGATAATATACCAACAATGGCCCCTAAATCTATATCTGGAAAAGACAAAAAAGACATAGATTTGGTCATACCTAAACAAACCGTGGACGACAAAGATAATCTTAAAGATAAACCTAAAAATAAAATTGCCGCGGATGTAGCACAAGGCGAAAATATTGCTAATAAAGAAGATCAAATTATAAGTCAATTTAAAGATGTAAAACCAAAGAAACCCCATTCGAAACAAAGTGAAGATCAAACAAAATCAGATGAAACCTCATCTAAAGCCAAGTTGAGCCCCTTGGCTTCTTCCCAGAATTTCTTGGAACATGAAGTAGCGAAGTTAAATGAAGAAAAATCTAAAGATAGTAATAAAATAACACCTTTGAAAAAAGATAATGAAGACGAAGCATATAAACCTGACTTGAATGTAGAGAAACCAATAGAACAAGATATTAAAACGCCACTAAAACAAAAGGATGATAAAACTCTTCGAGGTGAAGTGAAAAAGGATACTCAAGATAAGTTGCGTGGTATAGATACTAAACCAGAAGTTTCAAACCAAAATGACATTGTAAAATCAGAAGAAAGAAAGACATCTGTAGGTGATAAAACTTCTGTTACTTTCGATACTCATGAAAAAGTTACTAAGGGTCAACCAACTACTATCAAGGAATTGCCAACCACGTCAGATATAACTGTAATTAGTAGGACTGTTTCCACTAGCATACCATCTGAGCAAATTATTAAAAACAGCAGCACCGATGTTACAACAGTTACTAAAGTCACAACAGTGAGCCAAAAACAATCGTCTACCTCAACGGTTAGTAACACGGTGAGCGTATCTTCTAAAGTCTATAAAGATTTAGGAGATGACAACCAAGATCAAGTCGATAAGGTAATAATACAGGAAATAACTGAAGACGAGGACATAAAACAATTACAACTTGATGATAAACCTCACACGCCCGAGCAAGATAACAAACAAAGTAGTGAAAGTGTTAAAATAACGGATTTGGTCGAATTGAACAAATGTGAGCAACCGCTTGAAGTAGCGAAGGGATTAATATATGATCCCAAAACAAAGACCGTCATTTCGCTATCTTCCGGATCAGCTGAAGACATTGCAACCGCAGTTGATAGAGGCACTATTTCTACGGAATCTGTTAAATTATTAGAACCAACGACGGGTAAAGAAATGACTTTACAAGAAGCCATTGACAAAGGTATTGTGGATCAAAAAACAGGTCAACTGAAAGACAAAAGTGGAAAATCGATAAATCTCAGCCAGGCAGCTCAAATCGGCTTAATAGCTGTTGTTGGAGCGCCTGTCTTAGCTGCAGCTAAATTGATTGATGTTGTTAAAAATGCTGTTATTTCTGACGATAAAGAAGACTCCAATAAAACAAGTCCTAAATCTAGTTTATCCCTGACAAGTCCATCTCAAAAACCAGATAGCGATCAAAGAACCAAGCATCAAGAAGATAAAAATAAGGTCGTCGGTGAAGAAAAGCCTTTGGGTATTTCTCCACAGGTAACTAAAACTGTAGAAAACAAATTACTAGGCGCGGAAATAGTACACCGTACACCACAAGACACAAAAACAATCTCTGCTACGTTTATCGATGCTGAAAAGCAGCCGCTTAGAGATCTAGATGAAATTACAGAACAAAATGTAACAAAGGTTAAAACCGAACAATTAAAAGTACTATATGAAAATATTCCCTTAATAGATGCTATTATGGAAAGTAAAATAGAGCCCAAAGTATGTAGAATTATATTAAATGGTGTCGAATCACCACTTACCGTACAAGATTCATTAGAACAGGAACAAATTAGCAGGTTCACTCCGGTAGATGTAATTTCAAAGAATTGTGTTATTGTAAAAGAATCTAGACCGAAATATAGTATTTCAATTTCTCAAAAATTAACTCCTGAGGAACTCTCCGAAATGGGAGTTTATGATATTGAAAAACAAATATTTTTGAATCCTGAAACTGGAAGTAAAATTAGTTTCGAAGAACTTGTTTACGGTTTACATGTTTTCGATCCGGCGACAATTCTAGTTAAAGATTTAGGTTCCAAGTCTGATAGTTACGTACCTTTTGATGAAGCTATATCTAGGCATATTATTGATAAAACAACAGGTCACATGGTAAATCCCAAAACAGGTAAGCGCGTGTCGTTTTGGGAGTGTGTCCAAATAGGTTGGATAGTTGAACAGCCTGAAGACGTTTCGGTTATAGAACAAACAACAATTGAAACTGCATTTGAAAAAGGTTTATATAACCCTAAAACAGGTGAGATCAAAGACATTAATACAGGTAAATTAGTTCCAATTGGTGAAGCAGTTGAAAAGTGCTTAATTGATCATGAATCTTTGTTAATAAAATTACCTCGTACAAACGAAAATATTACATTATCTGATGCAATTGATCGTGGAATCGTTGAGATTCATGAAGGTATTATAACTATAATAGAAACTCGCGAAACTATTGAAATCTCAGTTGCTATACAACGCGGAATTATAACTATTACTAGACGACCTATATCAATAGAAGCGGCCATCGTAAACGATATGTACGAACCGATATCGGGTAAAATAAAGGATGCAGTCACTGAACAATTAGTTTCCGTCGAAGATGCTGTTGATAGAAATATTGTTCATCCAACAATATCTGAAATTAAGGACACGGCGTTAGAAAAATTCATTCCGCTTTCTGAAGCTCTTGATAGTAAGCTCGTAGATCCCGAGACTGGAAAATATAAAGATAAAAAGACTGGTAAAGACATTCCATTAGACGATGCTTTGAGAAAAGGGCTTATTTCGACTAAAGATGTAACATTCTCATTATTCGATGTAATTGAATTAGGTTATTATTCTCCTGACACTGGCAAGATATTAAATCCGAAGTCGGGTCAAATAGTTACGGTTAAAGAAGCTATAGAGACGAGTCTAGTTGATCCATCCGACGTAAAAATTAAAGATGATAAATCTGAAGCGGTTATTCCATTTAAACAAGCGGTTACATCTGGTCTGCTAGATTTGAAAGAAGGTATAATGACCAGCCCTGTTTCTAATCTTAAAGACGCATGTGAAAAAGGTTATCTATTAAGTGATAAAAAGCCAATGACATTACAAGAAGGATTAGTTCAAGGTTATTATGACCCAGATACAGGTCTTTTGACTATTAATAACGTAACAATGACACTAGATGATGCTATAAAGATAGGTAACATCAATCCAGAGGCTTTGACAGTTAGGGACTCCGGATCCGGAGAAATTATTACATTATCTGATGCAATAAAAGCAGGTATTATCGATTCAAAGGAAGGTAAAGTTAGGGATCCCGTACAAGGCGATAAAATATCACTTACCGATGCTTCAGAGCGCGGTTTAATTGTTCCTGCGAAACGCAAACTAAGTTTACCAGAGGCTGTTTTCAAAGGATTCTACGATGCTAAGACAGGTAAATTTTTACATCCCCAAATGAAAGACAAAATACCAACGGATAGGGCTATTAAAAAGCGTATGTTAGACCCACAATCAACCCTAGTGCACATAGGTGGCAAAGTCATACCATTTGAATTCGCTGTTGATAAAGGTATTGTGGACGGCAGAACAGGTAGCATCATGTTAGGCGATGAAAGAGTAGATTTCCGAGAAGCTTTCGAAAGAGGTATTTTAGTTGAAGTGCGAAAGCCATTGTCTTTAATCGAAGCGCTTGAGAAAGGTGTATATAATGAAATTACTGGACTATTTATGGACCCACAAAGCGGTAAGAAGTATACTTTAGCTGAAGCTATTAAAATGAGTCTTATCGATCCACATTCGGTTCACATACAGGACAACAGGTTAGGTAAATGGGATAAGATCACACTTACAGAATCTATGGAAACTGGAGTCATTGACAATAAATCTGGCAAGATAAGAAATATCAATAATGAAAACGAGGAAATAAGTTTACGTAAAGCATTCGAAATAGGTCTTCTAATTGATAGCAAGGCTCCAATCAGTCTACAAAGAGCATTACATCAAGGCTTGTATGATGACAGTACTGGTAAATTCATAGATCCAGCAACAAGTCGCAAAATCACTTTACACGAGGCAATAAGACGATCTATTATAAGTTCAAAATATCTTTGCTATTTCGATAAGAAATCTGAAAAACCTTTAACGTTAGCGGATTGTTGTCGTAGTGAAATCGTTGATAGGAGAAGTGGTAAATTCGTTGAACCAGGTTCTGACGTTCAAATACCTTTATCAGAGGCTATGAGTTTAGGTCTCATCGTTGACATTGAAAGTGCAGGATTTAGCTTATACGAAACATTAGCTATGAATATGTACAACATAACTGAATTAGTCTTTGTACACCCAGTTACGGAAAGAAAAATCACACTGAAAACGGCTATTACCGAAGAACTCGTTAATCCAGAAATGTCCCTTGTCAAAAATATTCCTTCTAGTAAATACATTAAACTAACTGAAGCTATTCAAACTGGTATCATAGATGAAAATAACAGTGTTTACATTTTACCTAACGGAAACCAGATTAATTTACTCGATGCTAAACATCGCGGACTTATTGTTAATTCAAAGAAACATCTCAGTCTCGAGGAAATAATTAGAAATGGATTATTCAGAGCGGACAATGGTAAAATTGTCGACCCGAGCACAAACGAGTTTATAGATATAAACAAAGCTATCGAAATTAATCTTATAAACCCAGATTTGACAATTGTAAAAGATAGTTTCACAAATAAATTTAAACCTTTGCTTTCTGCTATACAACACGGTGACGTGGATGTTACTAAAGGTAGGGTTCTAGATACTAAAGCGAAGAAAACGTATAGCTTAGATATTGCTTTTGATAAAGGTCTCCTCGTTACTGTGACCCAACCATTAACCTCACAAACTATTACCAGACGTTACGTGACTGATTCTTCGGCATTAAATGAGCCGGTACTCAGAGAGTTCACTTTAGATGAAGCAATTAAATATGAATTCATCGATCCCAAAACAGCATTAATAAAAGATCCTCATAAAAATAAATACATTCCATTACAATTAGGTATTACTGAGGGTATTATTGATACAAATCTTAAAGGCTCCTTTGACACACAAACTGGCAGATCGCGCACTCTATGTTTCACTTTCGAAAACGGCTTAATAGTTTACGTTCGGGAACCTCTTACGTTTGAGCAAGCGTTAGAAAACGGCCATCTCAATCTGACTACCGCTCGATTTACTGATCCACATTCCAAAGAAGTTTTAACAGTAAAGGATGCAGCCACTTTAGGTTACATCGATTCAGACACTGCGCTGATTAAGGATAATCTCAAAAAGAGATTGGTAAAATTACCAGAAGCTTTCCGTAAAGGCCTCATGGATGCCGAAAAGGGTAACATTTTGGATACAGAAACATCTAAACTTAACACTCTGTCTGCTGCAATCGAAAGTGGACTGCTTATGACACCCAAAAAGAGTTTTACATTGATTGAAACTTTAAATTTCGGTATCTACAATCCAACGACTGGAGCTTTGAACGATCCATTCATAACGACGAGTGTTATAGATAGAAAAAGACTTACATTAGGTGAAGCGATCCAACAAGGTATTGTTGATCCATCTAGCACTGTCGTGAAGGAACCGGACACTGGAAAGATTTGGCCATTGACTCAAGCGATAGAACAACAATTAATCAATCCAGTCGAAGGCAGGCTAATAACCGATCCACAGAAAGGGACAAGTATCGATTTAGTCAAAGCACTAAAGAAGGGGCTGTTACTGCCAGCAGAAACTAGGGTATGTTTTTATTATTATTATTTACTTCTTGCTTTTATCAAGCAATGGTGTTGCTTTTATTTTCTTTTCGCCACTTTTAGACTGTCTATCTTAAGCGTTTGGCTACAATGGCATGGCACGACACATCAGAGCAACAGTGTCGCAGATAATCTGGGATTGTAGGCAGATTTAGTGTGGTTATAGTTATTTCTTTAAATTATTATCATTATTCAGACGCAATAACTTAAATTATCTTATGTTAAAGAATTATCAACAGAATAGTTATTATGTAAAGCACATTCAAACACCCTGTACTTTTTAAATTATACAAACGTTAACAGTTATAGCATGACACAATTTAAAATCACAAAATGCAAGATTTTATTTGTAGCTTCCATGAATAGGCTGAGCAAAATTTATATATCAAGTAGAAAATTGTCTCGTATTGTCTTTAGTTGCTTAAGTCTTGGTTGTTCTAACAATTATCAGTTTTTTTTTCAATGTTTCAACATTTTCAATTCTCGAAAATTTGTTTCTTCAAAAGACCAAATTTTCTGTAATTCCTAAATTTTATTAACACTTTTCGTGCTATAAATATTTTACGATGTATTCTCGTGTGCCAATTCACAGGTCTCGTATGCACAAGACGAGTCAACGGCACTGAAAGTGTTTAAAGTATAAATTAAATAAGAAAACTGATAATTGTAACAGAAAATCCGCCATTACACCTTAGTAATAAGGCTCGATGTATGTTGTTTTTTATTTCCAGCCGTTGCCTGCGATGCTAAAGAGCCCTTTTGAGCTAAAACGTGAATGCTTGCCTTTGAGGGATCATATTAACGACGATACGAACCATCTACGTTTCGCCAAATATCTAACCATTCATTTTGTGCTAAGATAAAGAATCGGGCTATGATACCCGTATTTCGCTTTATTGTTTGCTTCCATCATTTAAAACCAGCGAAATATGACAGCTGGATTTAAATTTTCATTTTTTTTTAAATTACGTTCCAAAATACTCGTTCCTTGGATTTGAAATGCATGAAGTATAATTAAAGGCAATCGCGGTTCGTTCACAATATCATGAGACGGTAATAAATTATGAACAAACACAAACACGAGAAGGTAGTATCCCTGATTCATATAAGTCTCTGTAAATACTCGCCTTAATGAGATTTTATTTTATTAATGTTTATATCATTTTATTATTTATAAAATGAGATAAAATCTCATTGAATATAAAATATAAATTCTTAAAATACGATCTATGTATAAAATACGTGTACATTCCAACACTATCTATCTTCAACTTGTATCACGAAGTTTTTTTCCTAGTTTCAGATTTCTAAAAGGTATATTTGTTTTTCTATACTATTGATAACAATTAACTATAATTAATAAAACAAAACATACTCATTAAAAATGGAGCTTTATTCTTCATGAGAATGCCATGTTAACACGTTCCATGCCACTATGCCTCGGGGTCTATGCCCCAGGAGGTTAAGTAGCAATGTGTTATCTTTTGGCATTTGTCACAGCTTGCATGTGCAGCTTTATCGCACTTATCCTGTAATGTACGCAACAATGTGAACAGGTTGTGTTTCGTCATCAGCGCTGTTGTTTATCTCTATGTTGTCTTCCTCTTCATCTGGATTGTTATCGCTTCATCGTATCTTGTATACGCTTTTTACAGGTTCTTTGTCTTCTGGATCTATATTTCTTCGTATTTTAAGTTTACATCGTCGATTTTACTTTGTTTTTTTCACTGTAAAAATGCACATTTAGATTTTTATAGAAGTAAATACAGTTATGTACAGATTGATCGCACTATAAAATGTAGATAGCATTGTAATATAGCCAAGTAGCTATAGAATTGCACCTGTCAAAGTTGGTCCTTCGAGACAGGATTTTATGAATAAATTGTAATTCATTTTCTTTATATATTCAGCAAGCAGTTGAGGAGAAGTACAGGCTTTGTGATGATACATTGTCCAAGTTGCTGGAATGGATCGCGATAGTCGAGGAGAGGTTGGCTAACCAGGAGCCTGTCAAAGAGAATATGGACGAACTTCGCAACCAAATTAATGTGTTGAAGGTGAGCTAGTTAGACCAAAAGTCAAATGAAATGGTAAAATGATTTGTGGCTAACATTTTTGTTTATTACAGCTGATCAAGGACGATTTGGAAAGTCATCAACGCCAGGTCTCGGCTTGTGCGGACCAGGCTAAACAGCTTCTCGTTTCGGGAGGTGATGTCTTGGCTCCACACGAGGTAAATATCATTTCATCTCCCAAATGTTAAGATTAATTGTTTTTAAATACCTACATCACTTGACAATGTAATTCTAGGTGGCTGCCCTTGAGCGGGGAGTGCGTCAACTGAAGCAGAGATTCGACAGATGTACTGAGCGATGTGACAAGATGCTGAGACGTCTCGCTGCCGCTAGAGATGAACTTGGAAAATTCACGTAAGATTTTTACTTTATAAAACAATTTTATAAACATTTACTGCTAAATAAATTAAAACCCTTGAGTTTGGCTCAGGATTAAATGAAAATATTTCGAGATCAATAGATTGCTTTAAGATTTATTCGTTGGTCCTTCAAGCAGGATATATAATATTTTTATCTTTGTAGGAATGAACTGAACACCTTCGAATCTTGGATGGAAGGTGCATACCGTAGCTTGGAGGACAAGGAAGCGGCTCTCTCCAACTTGGACAACTTGCCCGCGTACAGTGAGGAGGTTCGCGAGTTCGTATCTGACGTGATCGCGCACCAGGCGGACCTGAGGTTCATCACTATGGCCGCGCAGAAGTTTATTGATGAGAGCAAGGTTTGTAACCTATATCATTATTTTTTTAATAAAAAGAAATATTTTTTCAAATAATCGTTTTTACAATTAATTTTGTACTGTATTTTATATTTCTTTTTGGCTTTTATAATTGTTTTCATGTTGTATATTTGTAGGAATTCGTGAGCATAGTGAACGAGCAGCGAGCGTCTCTAGAGTCCCGCTCGGCGCCGCTCTCTGCTCGCGGGGATCAGGTGCGCGACGCTGCGGGCTCCGCGCGCCGCAGACACAGCGAGCTGGCTGCGCGAGCGCAACGCCTGCTCGACAGACTGCGCACTGCACACGCAGCACTGCAGCGACATCGTGCGGCGCTACAACGTGCACAGCAATGGCTGCAAGATGTATGTCGAAATACCATTTTATCTAGGAAATATCTATGTCAATTCTAATGTAGCAAATACCATGTCTTTCCATTTTATGTAGGAACTGTATAAGATTTACCAAGGAGAAAGTTCTTTTTAGTTTCAATTTGTTAAACTATTGCTTCACAAATATATCTGTGTTTGTAGCTGGAGCCTCAGGTGCGCAGTGCGCTGGAGGAGGGCGTTGGTGGAGAGCCGCGCGCAGTGGAGGCGCAGCTGCAGCGAGTCAAGGCATTGCACAACGAGATACTCTCACAGGGACGGCTGGTTGATAACGCCAAGGAGGTATGCAGATATCCCCATCTCATTCACTCACTCTCTCTCTCTATCTCTCTCTCTATCTCTATCTCTCTTACCATCTATATATCACCTGTATGTGTAAGGTCATCTTTACGAAATTGTGTGATGACGTAGGTGCTCGAAGGACCAAGTTGAAAGTAAAGAACTAATAACTCTATTTTCCTCTAAAAACTGTAAAAATATAAAAACTTACTAAACTTAATCTAAGATAATATTTGCATTCCAGGCATGTGAACAGCTTCTCAACAGTCTGGAAGGCAACATAACACCATCCGAGGCTCGTCAGTTGGAATCTCCAGTTCAGCAGTTGGTATCCCGCGTGTCTGAGCTAGGGGCGGCGGTGGCTGAGCGCTGCGCAGACCTGGAGGCCGCGCTGCTGCACTGCCAGGGTCTGCAGGATGCCGCTGAGGCGCAGGCCAACTGGCTAGCACAGGCAGAGAATGCTTTCAAGTAAGTGACAAACTTTGCTATATCCAAAATGATATTAATAATAATTAATGTCTATTCATATTGGCAGCCAGAAAAAAAAAAAGAAATAAGATTTCTCAATACTCTACTCTTCTTCATACAAACTAATACGTCATTATTATTGTGACGTCATATTCCAGAGCAAAGTTTACCAGCTGATTTGTTGTCCTTGTGTTAATTCAATTCTCGTTCACTAGGAATCAACAAAAACCCGCATCGTTGATACGTGAGCGGCTCGACGAGCAAGTTCGCGAGCAACGTCTCGCGCACGGTGAGGCGGAGGCTCGGCGCGCCACGCTCGCCAAGCTGCTCGCGGGCGCGCGGGAGGCAGCACGAGCGCCCTCTAACGCCAGGATCGCTAAGAAACTGGAACAAAGGGCTGAGGATATTTATGCTAGGTCACTGCTTCAAATATGTAACATTTTAATAATTTATCATTGAATTTTGATATTGACACTTAATATTATAATAAGGGAAAGATTTGTATATTTGTATGTAACAGGTAAACTCAAAAACTACTTGCCCGATCTCAAAAATTCTTTAGCCATTAGTAATCTGTGTCATCACTGAGTAATATAAGCTATATTTATAACTAGATTTATTTCTACTTTTCAAATAAAGATAAAAAACATACTAAAATACAATTAATCACAATTCATTTCTTATACAGATACGAGAAACTAGTTGAGAGATCTAGCAAGAGAGGTCAGTTCTTAGAAGAAGTCAGCTCGGAGCTAGCTCGCTTCACGCAGCAAGCCGCTAAGCTGGAGGCTGCGCACTCGCAGCTACTGGAGATGGGTGACACGCGTCTGCACGAACTGAGCGCAGCTAGGTATGTACAATATCAACTACAGATACGCTTGTACAATATTGACTGGAGTTATGTTTGTACAATTTTAGCTGTATATTTGTACACTATTGGCTATAGCTAGATTTGTACACTATTATAAATTTACTAGCGGACCCGACAGACGTTGTCTGACAATTTGACACTGCGATGGTAGCGCCGTCTGTCGGATCCAATGTACAACATTCCAAAATCAACAACTACTAATAAATTAAAAATTAATTAAAAAAACATTGTGCAGCGGACAAAATTGTGAATCTAAACCATTCCCAGATCCCCTTGAACACACAAAAATTTTCATCAAAATCGGTCCAGTCGTTTGAGAGAAGTTCAGTGACATACACACTCACAGAACAATTATATATATATATATAAATATTTTTAATCTCAGAGTCTCTTGGACGATTTTAAAGTATAGTTTCACGTGATTTTTTCTACTTATTGAATGATTTCTCTAAATTATATTGTTTATGTTCAGGGACAAACAAATGCCACTATTGGAAGAATGTCTCCGCAATGGAAAACAACTGCTGGCAAAGAAAGATGTCACCGACACACATGTTGTACGTGACAGGATTAAGGTAAATATTATTTATATTACTAATATTATAAATGCAAATGATTGCTTGTATGGATAAATGGATGGATGGATGTTTGTTACAAGGTATCTGCAGGACGGCTCAACTGATAAAATTTAAGATACATGTAGAACATAGTCTGGAGCTACTCATAGGTTACTAATTCTTTTTTTTTTTTAATGCCGCACGGACTAAGTTGTGGGCGACAGTTAGTCTACTAAGTTATATTGTAGGAATTTCTCAAACTGTGTAAAAAAAAACCTAAGACTTCACTACAATTTGTAATTTATAATTCTAGCAACAGATGTCGCTTTTATTAAATATTCTAATAATTTTCTAGGCTCTGGAGAATCAGTGGCGTGACTTCAACACCAGCTTGGAAGAGAAACAGAAGTTGTCTAAGCAAAGAGCTGACCATCTCAACCAATATGAGACCTTGAGGATACAGGTAACTAAAACAAAATCTTTTGAAGTGTTTGTATTTTTTTGTTTATGTATTACACTGCTTAAACATTCACACGGAAACATGTTTTTGGAAGGAATAAAAAATTATTATTACTTTTTTATGATTCTGAAATTATGATTATTGGCTTTAAAAAGTATCCGGCTCGAAGGACCATACTTTTCAATAGTAAAATTTGCACATGACTTGTAATCTACTGTACTGTAGGTTCTGGGTTCGAATCCCAATGTGTTTTTCGATTTACATATGTTCTCACGGAGAAGGAAAACATCGTGATGCTGCATATCTGAGGAGATCAAAGATATGTGTAAAGTCAACCCGCACTGGACCAGCAGTCACTATGACCTAAGCACTGATCTAGGGTAGGCTAAGAGCCTCTCAGTAGGGACCTATAGAGCTGATATTAGGGAGACACTTAGATACTTTTAAGTTGATTGTAACTTAAGTTCTAACTTACCAGGTGATAGAATGGCTGCATATAATGGAAGAGAAAGTATCTCGCCTGCAGCCGGTGGCTGTCGACCTGGACATCGTGAAGGTCCAACACGAGGAGTTGCGACCGCTGACCAAAGAGTATAGAGACTTCTCTATCAATATTGACAAAGTAAGTATTGCCAGTCAGAATTCTTTTATGATGTACATTTGTGTTAAGAGTATTTAAAATTGATAATTACAGGTAGAAATGAAAAGGAATTTTTTAATATTTTTTTTTTATTTGAAATATTTAATACAAAGACAAAAAAAAACATCCTGTTACTTACTGTCAATATCATAACCATAAATTATACAAAACATCAAGTTTAATTATTCAGTTATGTGTAATATTAAATTAGTATAAGATTATTGTTTTTGGTTTAACCTTTATTGCGTTTAATTAAAATAAAATAACAAAAAAAATCTTCTAAATTGTACACTAAATTGGCTGAAATTGGAATTTTTTTAACGTTTCAAAATTCGAACTTGAATAAGTATAAGAGACATCTCTTGATAGAGATTTCTCTTTTACCCGAAACTCTCACTTATGGAGGTTTCTCGCTTACCCAGCTTTGACTGTTTATATTTTTTTTTATATATTGATATACATTTTGATATGTTATTTAATATAATGTAATAACTCAGGTGAACGAAGCCGGTGCGTTGTACGAGAACTTGACGCGTGGCGAGCGCGCGGACAGCCCGCACAGGCGAAGACAGATATACAGTCCTACTAAACGACAAACACCAAGTAAGTTGACATTTTTTTGCTGTCCCTACTTATCTTTATTTAAATTTTACATTTATTTTGCCTTTATCTCGATTGCCTCATTAGCGTAATTTTCGTGTTTGTATGTTTTTGTATAGGTTTGTATGACAATTTAATTGTGACATAGCTACAGATATTTGTTTTTTTAATTATATGTCTATATTAAGAGTATGCATTGTGATGTTTCCAGCTCGTTCGCTCGACGCGCGTTCTCCATCTCCCAGCAAGGGGCACATGGTGAGCCCGGGCTCGCACTCCGCCTCAAGTGGATTCTCAAGTAGACGCTCAAGTCAAGATGGATTCCATTTAGAAGGTACATCTTTTTATTCTTCCATACAAAAAGATTAGCAAAAATATACTGAAATGTTAAAAATATCTCTATTTAAAGTTTATTTCGTCCATAAAAATTAATTTCTATATAATAATTAATCTTACTAATATTATAAATGCGAATGTTTAGATGGATGGATGGAAGTATGTTTGTTTGATGGTTTCTCCTGAACGACTGAACGGATCTTGCTAAGATTTGACATAAATATAGAAAAGTGTGGAAGAACACATAGGCTATTAATTAAGTTTGTTTTTTCACACCACGCGGACGTAGTCGCGGGCGACAGCTAGTTTTAAAGTAAATGTTACTATTTCCAGAACTTTCTCCAGTACAACAGCAGCTGTCAGATATCAACAATCGCTACGGCCTGGTGGGCAGCAAGCTGTCAGACCGCCAAGCTGAAATAGACTCTATCAGAGATGAAATAAGGAAGCATTTGGATAACTTCCGCGCTCTTAATAACTTCCTTGATAAGGTATGGTGGATCAAATCTAAATTAAATAAAAAAAATACTGTTTTTGCAAATGTTCCCAAGATTTAAACTATTTTTATTGTTTTTTTACCATTTTTTCTTAATTTTTTTTCAAGTTTAATTTATTTATTTGTGTATTTGCTCTACCAATTTTTACAAAAATTAGTAATTAATGTTATATTTTGACCGATTTAAGTACATTTTATGGTCTTTAGTATCCATTATTTTGTTTTCTATCTAGGTGCAAAGACAACTACCAAAGGAGTCTGTCCCCAACACAAAAGATGAAGCGGACAAAACAATCAAACAGGCGAGAGCTGTGCTCGAGGAAATGTATGAGAAACAGAGTCTTCTAGACTCTACTAAGACACAGGTGAACTCTCTAATATATACCTTATTATAAAAGCAATAAGCTCGAGTATCTTTAAAACAGTACTACAAAATAATTCTGCAAATTCGACTATCTATTAACATAAATATGCAATAGCATGATTTAACACATTGCATGTCACTAGGTTTTTATCGTATAAAAACTCGCCAGGCGTGCTTGTGACAATAGCAACAGTATAAGCCTTTTCAAATATCTTGGTGGCTCTTAACTTCGCGCTGCGCAGAACATAATATCAGCTGAATTGCGCTGCGCATCGCTCAGATAACCTTGAGCGGCTAAGATATTTGAAAAAACATATACCTTTTACTTTCTTTATATAAAATAAGTATATGTTGTATGTATAGATCCACGAACTGCTGAAGCGCAAGCAGAGCGCGCAGGGCGCTGACAGGCTGCACGACGAGCTGAAGGACCTCGCCTCACGCTGGAAGTCTCTGCACGATGCCTTCAAGGACAAGTAATATATCTTTTTATTATTACACTCATTTCAAAGTTACACAACTTCAGATTTAACTGCACAGTTTTGACTGCGCAGTTTTAACTGTACAATTAAACTGACAGTTAAAATATTGCCTAAACACGTAACATTTAACTGTACATTTAAAATTAGGTTATAGCGGGCTTTATAAGTAAAAGTGAGTTAATTAATAATTTTTACACTTTTAATGAAGTTGGATGGAAGGGGAAAAGTGAATTCAACTGGGGAAAGTAAGTAAGAATAGGGGTAACGTCTTTTTGTAGGTCCCTTTTTCTATCCACTTAAGGTAGACATCTATGGGCACTGGTCGCTATTTTAGCGAAATTGGTAACCGCTGTCTCATTTGCAACCCTATATTATAAATTCTTTGTCTTCCTCAGGATCCGTCTGATGGAGGAAATGAAAGACTTCCACGACACATACAACAACCTGTCTCAATGGTTGAGCGCCAAGGATCGCATGATGGCGGCCCTGGGACCCATCTCCTCAGACTCCAGGATGGTCCAGACTCAAGTACAACAGGTTGGTCATTTTTATTAACATGTGAATCTCATTTTAACATAATTAAGACGTGCAAATGAAATTTATTAAAAGTATTTTTTATATCTAATATAACTTTATTGTGCAATAATATTGTACATTTTATTTTACGACAAGACTAGAATTAAAAAAACTAGCCTTTAACATGCTCGCGTGTATCAGCTACCATCACCTTAAAGTCTAATCAAAATCGTTCCACGGATTATCCAAAATAAACGCGGCCTTGCGGACATACAGACAGACATAAAAATGTTTTTTCTTGATAAAACATACAGACATTCAAATATAATTAATATGTATAGGTGTAAAGATATTATAACGTATTAATTTCCAGGTGCAAGTTCTCCGCGAGGAGTTCCGCGGCCAGCAGCCCCAGCTGTCACACCTGGAGCAGGTGGGCGCAGCTGTGCTGGACCGCCTCGAGCCGGACTCGCCTGACGCCACCAAGCTGCGCCAGAAGGTGCACGAGCTGCAGGACAAGTGGAACCGGCTGCTCGATCAGTATGTATACTAACATTGTGAAGCTATGCAACCCATTTCCAAAGTTATAGTTAACACGTTCAATGCTACCGATTTTTCAACACTTCATTTCCAAACATAAAAATCGTAGTCACATTGAAACTTGGATGGATCTTACTACGTAGCAGAAAAACAGCTTAACGGATATCAATGAAATTTGGCGCAGATGTAGACCAAAGAAGACAAAGATACCTTCTGCATTTAATCGCGCGGACAGTCGCGATCAAAACTAGTCTTTAATCGAATAAGTGCGAAATTTGGATGGATGGATGAATATTTGTTACTCTGTAACTCCAAAACGGCTTAACGATTCCCTATGAAGTTTGAAACAGAAGTAGACAATATTCTGACAGATAACATGGGCAACTTACTATTACTTAATAACTTATTAAGTAACAACTTGTATTTAGACTGGAACAGCGTGCGGCGAGCCTGGGCGCGGCGGCGGACACGTGCCGCGAACTGGACGCTGGACTGGCACGTCTGCGGGACACGCTCACCGCCATCTCAGACCGTCTTGACGCCGCACCACTACATCCCGCTGATGACAGGCTCAGGAGCATCGAGGTGACATATGAATATAACTATGTCACTCATACGTGACAAAATACAAGTCGACAGAATTGTCTGAATGAGAGACGTTGTTTACCCTAATTAAGCATAGACAAGACATGAATCTTGTGGTACTGATTGAACAATGAGACACATAAATTTTTTTTTTAGCTTTACTTATGTAAATTGCAATTAAAAAACGCCGTTAACTTCAGTTTTACAGCTTTTAAAGACACTGACTTTTAATATTTACTAAAAAATAAGTTATATTTCTCGCTCTCGGTTTTTTATTTTGTATTAATTTAATATACCAATGAGGTTGTATTACAATGACCAATCTTCTACCAGAACTTGGAGCGTCAGCTAGAAGGACAGCGTCCGCTGCTGGCGGACCTGGAAGCAGCTGGCGAAGCGCTCGGCGCAGTGCTGGGTGAGCCAGCCGCGAGGCAGGACGTCGCACACAAGCTGGCCGGAGCTGCGAGACAGTACGAGGCACTCCAGCGCAGACTGGACATGGCTAAAGCTGAAGCTGAAGCAGCATTGAAGTTAGTATTGTATAGGTTATAACATACAAGCTATGCCCGCGACTTCGTTCAAGTACTGTTTTCGAGTAGCTTTTTAATTACTTAAGCTGATTGCTTAACTTTGGAAAACTTTACGACACAGCTTATATGCTTTTTCAGGTTCTAGGCTAACTACTAAATTTTATTTAAATCGACTCAGTAGTTTTTATCGGGAAAGCGAGACAGACAGAATTATTTTTAAGTAAGGATTATTTCACAAGACGACTTTAAACCTTATTGACTACAGTTATAAAGTGTATTTTTGTTTATCAGAGAGGGTCGCAACCTGGAGGAGAGCGTGTCGCGCACGCTGGGCTGGCTGCAGACGGAGCTGGGCTCGCTGCCGGGGCGGCTGCGCGTGTCCGCCGCGCGCGCCACGCTGCAGCAACAGCTGGACAAGCACGAGCCGCTCTACCGGCAGCTCAACCAGCGCGAGCATGAGATCATCATGCTGCTAGATAAAGGTACACCACATCATTGGATTTTCTATACATCTTTCCCTTTTTACGCATTTCCTCTTTCATACAATCCATACATATTTAATAAGTAGCCTATGTGTTCTTCCAGACTATGTTCTACAACTATGCCTAATTGCATTAAGATCCGTTAAACCGGTCTGGAGATACTTTCAAACAAACATCCATCTAAACATTCACATTTATAATATTAATAATAAAATGTGGCAAACGAGCATACTACCTAAATTCGTCGAAATAGCGAATCGACCCCACACATTTGAAATTACAGATGTGTTGCCTACCTTTAATCAAAGGAGCTGGGGAGGCACAGGAAGATTTCTCCTCCCTATGCGTTTAATTACCCTTCCCATAATTTCCTTATAAAAAAAACGGTGGTAAGGCAAAGATTACTAGAAATTTGTCCTCCGGCACACTTATCAGATGAAACACGGAATCGTTTCCACATCATGCCTGTCTTTCATCTTCTATCTATGGGTATAAAAGCCATCCATAATAAATTATATATTCGTGTGAAGGTCGTGAAATGGAGAAGAAACCTTCACACCAGGGTCTGCGCAAAGATCTGGACCGCATTCAGACGCAATGGGACAAACTCAAGCGGGAGACTGTTGATCGCTACACGAGATTACAGACCGCTATGGTGAGTATATTTCATTTAGGTACAATTGTCATTTTGTGTACAAGTCATTTATAATTGATTTCTGAGACCAAAATCCTTGTTATGTCAAAAATAATTAGTTTTAGTGGGTTTTACATGTCAGAAACCAACGATTAGAATAATATTTTCATTTACTTATCTTTATTATAATAATGTTTTATAATTTCGATTTCGTTTAGAATTTTTTTAACTCAGTTGTCAAGTAGTATTAAAAAAAATCTTACTAAAATAAGTTAAATTATTGTATTTTTACTATTCTTTTTTGTAGGAGCACTGCCGTAAATACAGCAAAGCGCAGGAAAACTTCTTACCCTGGCTGTCGGATACTGAGGAACGTCTCCTCAAGCTGCCCCCCACAACCTTCACTAAGAAGGAGGTTGAGAAACAGCTACGAGAGCTGCAGCAGATCAGGAACGATATCTGGAAGAGGTATGGAACACTTATTAAAATTGATATCCTATTGCTGGGGAATAATGTTGAAAATTGATTGTCAATTTATTCAGATTTAGCCCAATAATAAATAATATAGGAAAGGTGACTTTATTGCATTGTGTTAAGGTTTAAAATTAATAGTAATTTAATAATCACTACTTTTCATTTCGTATAGCTACCCTATTGTAATGGATTAAGGTTGATATTTGATTGTATTTGTGCAGGTCTGGAGAGTTTGAAAACAACAAGACGCTGGGAGAGACGTTCATCTCTGCGTGTGACGTGGACCAGGAGGTGGTCAGAGATCAGATCGACAGCATGAAAGAGAGATGGGACAGAATTAACAACGGTTTGTACTATAGAAATTATTCGTTTTAATTTATTTCACTTAACACAATAGATATGGCAATAAAATAAAGAAAAAAGAAAATTTATAATTATAATAAAGTACATCTTAGCTTTAATAACTACATTATTATGAAACGAGCAGTTCGATGTCCACTTGACCACTAAATTCGTCTTTCAGAAGTACTCCAGCATGTGGAATTCCTTGAATCAACCTTACGCAAGCTGGGCGAATTCCTGGAGCGTGTCCGGGGCGTGGAGGCGCCGCTGCAGCGCTGCGAGGAGAGACTGGAGGCAGTCAGCTCCGTGCCCCCGCACGCGGCACACGACGCCGTCGCCAGGGTCGCTGACCAGCTGCACGCGCTCAGAGCACCGCTACAGGTACCATAAACTCACTATCAGTCCTCACTGAGGGTCTTGGAGCCTACCCTAAGTTAGTGACTAGGTCATAGTCAATAATGCTGGTTCAGTGCAAGTTCACTTTACACATATCTTTGATCTTCGAAGTTGTGTAGTTTGCATCACGATTTTTTCCTTTACCGTTTGTCTCTCTCCCGCAGAGCGTGCACAGCGCAGCAGAGGACATAATCTCCCTAGCGCTGGAGTGCGCAGGTCCAGAAGTAGCTGAGCGTGCGCGTCCAGTGCTGGAAGAAACTGCCCGTGCGCTGTCCGACCGCCTGCAGCAGCTGGAAGCACGCGCTGATACAGCACGCGACCAGCTGGCCGGCGCTACTGCTGCACTCGCACACTTCCAGGTGAATTGAGATTTTTACAGATGTTTATAGATTTATACTACTGAGATTATTCTTGTCAAACTAACCTATTCAAATTCTCCAGGACAAAGTGAAAGGCGTATCCCACGACTTATCAGACCTCGAGAAAGAATTAGACAGTATGAAGGCACCTGGACGTGACGTGAAGACGGTGAGACAGCAGCTGGATGACCTGGGACGCTTCTACAAGCGCCTGGAGAACGCTGACGACCTGATAGCTGATGCTGAAAGAGCTGCTGCGGGTCTGGTGGACAGCGGACACTCTGTAGATGTTACTAAGACTAGAGACCAGGTTAGATATACCTTCCTTAGTTTCCATTAAATATACACGTATAAATTTTACTTATTCTTATCTAGATTAAAAAAAAAAACAAAGAAACTTAAAAATAATTTCATGACACCTTAAATATGTTATTGACCGAAGTAACATGTGTAGGTGGAAGGACTACGCAAGCAATTGGGCAAGTTAGACGAGCGTGCTCGCAGCAAGGAGCAGGATCTGGAAGACACACTATCCAAATTGGAGGCCTTCTACAAGGCCTACGATGCTGTCATGGAAGACGTGCAAGAGGTAACACGTTTCATATTTTTCAAAAATAATTTATTTAAATTTTTCCGCACCAAATCGAGGTCCGTAGTCTCTGCCTACCCTTCTAGTTTAGGGGTGTAATGTTGTTGTTATAATAATGAAAAAATCTGATTTTTAGCGACAAATGCCGCTTTTGTCTATGGCGAAAATAATTAGGTTTAGTATAACATAATAAAAATAATATTATTTATATTATTAAATTTCTTCGATTAACACCAGGCGACAGAACAAGTGCGAAGCTTAAAGCCGGTATCCTCAGAAGTGGAGCAGATCAGATCCCAGCAGAAAGACTTCGCTGATCTGAAGACAAAGACCCTGGAGCCGTTGGGTCAGAACGTGGCTCATTGCAACAAGATCGGCCAGGGCCTAGTGCGCTCCGCCAACCAGGGCGTCTCCACGCAGACCTTGGAGAAAGACCTCGAGAAGATGAATGATAGATGGAATGCGCTGAAGGAAAAGGTGGGATTTTTATCAAATTTTGTTTACTATTAAATTGAAAAAATGATGTTTTTGTATGTATGAAATTTTATATGTATTTCTATAACTTTGTAACCTCCTGTAGCTTACTTCCTGTTGTTTACAATTGAACTGATTTTGACATATGAGGTGTCATCCGATTGGAAGTCTTCCCCTAAGTGTCATAGGGTTTAAAATTAATTTGTCTTGTTTTTAATTTACAATCTTTTAGATGAACGAACGCGAGCGTCGTTTAGACGTAGGTCTGCTGCAATCAGGCAAGTTCGCTGAAGCTCTGGCCGGACTGGAGAAGTGGCTGAGCGATACTGAGGACATGGTTCACAACCAGAAACCGCCCTCTGCTGATTACAAGGTGGTGAAGGCTCAGCTGCAGGAGCAGAAGGTGTGTTAACTCTATTGCGATAAGGTTGATTGGACAAGCAATCTTTACTATTTACTTTGACTAATGATATAAATGTGAATGTTTGGTGTATGGATGGTTGGATGTTTGTTAAAATATATCTCCAGAACAACTGCATGGATCTCGCTGAAATTTGGCTCAGATATAAAATATAGTATTTTTTAGGTCGGAGTAACGGGCGATCACTAGTATAAGTTTACATATTTGTGTGTCTTTGTTCCAGTTCTTAAAGAAGATGCTGATGGACCGTCAGAACTCAATGTCGTCTTTATTCGCGATGGGCAATGAGGTGGCGGCTGGCTGCGAGCCGGCTGAAAGGAAAGCAGTGGAAAAGCAGCTTAAAGCATTAATGCAGCGCTTCGACGCCCTCACTGATGGTGCACAGCAGAGGATGCTGGACCTGGAGCAGGCTATGAAGGTATAGTTATATTCAAATATTTTGTCGGAAAAGATATCTGAAAACTACTATACATTTTTGATAAAAAAATGTCGATTCCTATTTAATGTTCCTACTTAGAATTAATTTATTTCATTGAATTCAGTTATATAAGGTCAGTTTATAAACTGATTCGTTAGTTTGTATGTCAACAAATTTTAGATGGATAACATTTTTTTACTATAGTTAGTAGAATATTGCAATAAATACTAGGTCCATAAGACCTGGTACAATCCTCTTTTGGTATAAACCTAATCCACTGTTTCTATAGTTTTAATGTATTTCATTGTCATCAGGTGGCGAAACTATTCCAAGAACAACTACAGCCACTGGTGGAATGGCTGAGCAGCGCGGAGCGACAGGTCAAGGCCCTCGAGCTGGTGCCCACTGATGAAGAGAAGATACAGCAGAAGATTAGAGAGCATAAGGTTTGATTAACGAGTAGCAGCGAATGGGTTAAATAATTAAAAGTAAAATTCAATAAAGCCTATGTAAATAATAGTAACTCTAAAATTTTCTTTTTCTTTTTTTTTTAAAGTGTTACACAATAATTGTACTGCCAAATACAATTTTTTTATTCTTTTATTTTTTAGCTGATTAACATAAAGTTGTAGAATAAACAGTATTTTTTTATTTTTTTTAGATTCTCCACGATGATATACTATCAAAGCAACCAGCATTCAAAGAGCTGACAGAAACAGCGTCTACCCTCATGGGGCTGGTCGGAGATGATGAGGCCACGGCTCTGGCCGACAGATTGCAAGCCGCTGCTGATAGGTAGGTTTAGTTTTGATAGAAAATAGTAGAAATGCTGGAAAACAAATTTATAAATACTTCATTTCAAATGCAAGTTTACCATAAAACGAAAATCTACCGAATCCTACCGAATTGGTAGGTTTTGGTAACTTTTCATAAGATATATCTTAAGATTATTTTGTTCACTTTTAAATCATTCCAAATTCATTGTAATTTGCTTAATATTTATTATGATTTATTCTAGATATCAAGCACTAGTAGAGCACAGCCTGAATATAGGCGAGCTGCTGGACAACTCCCGCAAGGGTCTGCGTCACTTGGTGCTTACCTACCAGGACCTGTCCGCCTGGATGGATGGCATGGAACAATACCTGGCAAAGAGGAAGGTCCTCCCCGTTCACATGGAGAAACTGCTACGGCAAATGGATGACTTGGCTGTGAGTTAAACTCAACTTTAACAAACACATTTTAAAGTCTAAATTCGAAACACGATTTAAACATGATTGTTAAATTGTAATTTCAACTCAACTACCACAGAATAAAGTCTAAAATCCCATAACAGGAGAAAACCGAGGAGATAGCATCAAAACAAGAAGCAGTCGACAGCACAGTGGAGTCAGGGTTAGAATTAATGAAGCACATATCGGGAGATGAAGCTCTCCAGCTGAAGGAGAAGCTGGACGCGCTGCAGCGGCGGTACATCGAGCTGAGCGCACGTGGCGCTGACCTGCTGCGTCACGCCTCCGACACTCTGCCCCTCGTGCAGCAGTTCACCAACAGCCACGCCAAGTCAGTTACATATGAAATCCTATATAAGACACCATTAAGTTGTACCATATACCTTCAGTAATTTCAATACATATTTTGATGATCCAAAATCCAATTCTTGTCTCTTCCTTTTCTCTTTTTCATCTTCTTTTCCTACTATGTATTTGCTCTATACCAAAAAAACTGTTTTATTGCAGTTGTCTATGGGTAATTGCTTCGCTACTTCAGCGAATCTATGTGGCCGCTTGCTTGTTTACCATCTAATAATATAAAAAACTCTTATGATTAAAAAATTCAATCACTCAAAATTAAATACTATAATTTTTGTACCAAATGACCTAAGATAGTAATGGCATGCATTAAATTTAGATTTCTTTAACTTGATTTTAAATACTCGGTCAACTAATACATTTCTAATTTTTTCACCTTTAGGTTAACCGAATGGATGGCTGGAGCAGAAACTTGTCTGCAATCTGTGGAGCCACTCGAAGAAGACATTCTCAGATTGGAAGCTGAAATCCAGGAGTTCAGGCCGGTGCTAGAAAACATCAACCTGGTTGGACCACAGCTCTGCCAGGTATGTTTTTACTATAGAAAACTAAAAAAAAAATTTCTCATTGTTACGTTCTGGACAATAAGTACATTGTCTTAAAATATACGAGGTAAGAATTGTGGTCCTAAATGCAAGCCTTGTGGTACTCCAAACATATTTCCTTAAAATCATATTTATTAAACTATCATTGCATATGTAAATATATTTTTAAATTAAGATATAAATATGTATATAGAAATAATACAGTAGAACAAAGTTTTTTTTGTTCGTTTGTGATATTTTTTATGATCGATCTTGTCAAACGCTATTCATAAAACTTATATAAAAAAAATGTGAAACTAAATTTAAATACAGTATATTTTGAATGATTATTACACTTTTTGATGTTCATTTATATAATTTCTGTCTTAGATGAAGTTGTTTAAACATTATATTCCCTTTGTTAAGATATCTCCGGGAGAAGGCGCGACACACATAGAAGGCATAGTAACTCGTGACAACAGACGCTTTGACTCCATCGCTGAGCAAGTGCAGAGGAAGGCTGAACGTGTGCTGCTCAGCAAGAAGGTACATAAATACATTTTTAAACCTGGCTACAGAACTTCAGTTATAACTCCACTTACCGTCGGTTTCTGAGACCAAAATCTCAGTACAAAATATATTGTCATCCCTGTCATTATCTTTGATAAAAAGGAGATAACAATATGTTTTAAACGGAGATTTGGTTTATTACGCTGACTAGTCAAAACTGTAAATTCATATTTGTGCATCGAAGTGATAAAATATCCATCTCATTAGGTTGAATATTTATTATTTTATTAGTAACTTTTTTTTAAGTAGTAACTTGAATGTATGCTGACCAAAAAATATTTTTTTTTCTTATTTCTAAACGAGATATACATAATGACACAGTAAATGTATATGTGCAGCGTTCACTGGAAGTGGTAGGCGACATAGAAGAGCTGATAGAGTGGCTGCGCGGCGCAGACGCGACTCTGCGGTCGTGCGCGCCGCCCGCCGCCACCGCCAACGCGTTGCGCGCGCAGCTGCAGGCGCAGCGACCCCTCGCGGAGGAGGTCTCCGCACAGAGGGTGCGGGCCAAGGACCTTCTCGCACAGGCCAAGAAGGTAACTCTTTGATTTACCGCAAGTCCCCAATAAGTTCTGTTTAAACTGATACATTAAAAATTGTAAATTCACGGTTAATAACATATTCTGTTCAAATTTAAATAAAAAAATTACACTTGAAAGAGTTTTTAACGTAGTAGTAGTAGTAGTATTATTCTTCTGAGCAAGACTCGTCAATGAATATATAATAGGTCCTTCGAGCCGGATTTTACCTGTGTATTGTATGCAGGTGCTGCGCGAGTGCCAGTCCAGCGAAGAAGCCGGTGTGATCAGGGACCGCAGCGAGGAGTTGCGTGAGATGATGGAGGAGGTGGGCCGGCTGAGCGCAGCTCGCATCGCCGCACTCGAGCAGGCCCTGCCTCTAGCAGAGCACTTCGCTGACACACACCATGGGTCAGTCAACACACTACATTCTAATAGAAAAAAACTTCTTCAAACCTCTCTCAGTCACATTTTAAACCTTTTTAAGGTTCCGTATCTCGAAAGGAAAAAACGGAACCCTTATAGGATCACTTTGTCCGTCCGTCTGTCAAATCCCTTTTTTTTATTCTGTCGCCATTTAAAGTTTGAGAAGTTTTGATTTTCGTAAACTTTCTGAAAAAAAAAAATGAATACAAATTAATTTGATATTTAAATCGTTTAGACTATCATCATGGTTGGACGAGATGGAGGACCAGATCCAGATGTTGGCCATGCCGGCGCTGCGCCCTGAGCAGATTGTTCAGCAGCAAGACAAAAACGAGGTGAGCATTATTGGATAGATTATATTAGAATAAAATAGTAATTTTTGGATCTCGAAAGTTAATCGAGTTAAAAGCCCACTGCCTCGCCAGAATAGTCCCTTATTACACTTAAAAAGAAAATTAGGGCCAGAGATTTTTGCCCAACCCCTTTTTAGTTTTGGGGGAAAATTTTAAAGTATCTTAGGGCCGGTGCCCTGGGCAGTTCCCCCCCCCCCTAGCCCTACCTTAAAACTGCTACTGAATAAAATACACTTAGGTTAATAATGATGTCTAAACTATATATACATATATTCCAGATGCTACAACAATCGATATCTGGGCACAAGCCGCTGGTAGACAAGCTGGTGAAGACTGGAGAGGCGTTGTCACGTCTGTGCGGAGAGGAGGACGCGGCCAAGCTGCAGGACATCGTGGAGGCTGACTGTGAGCGGTACAACGCACTGCGCGCTGAACTGCGACAGAGGCAACAGGAGTTGGAACAAGTATGGATATAAAAAAAAATCTAGAATTAAGATATCAATATTATTTGGCAATGCCTACTATTGGTTGCCTTACAAGCCAAGCCATCTACAATTTGAATTTGGACAAAAACTAAATACAGACCAATGTCAGTGCCTCAATTTCACGTTTATTTAAATTTCATTGTCTTTGTCCACCCTTTAAAATTTCGAATTTGTGTTGATATTATTACAAAGTACTTGCTATTAACAGTGGTATGTTTATTGTTAGGCATTACAAGAATCGTCCCAGTTCTCTGACAAGCTGGAAGGAATGCTGCGCGCGCTGGCTGGCACCGCGGACCAGCTACACCACGCTGAGCCCGTCTCTGCCCACCCACCTAAGATACAGTCAGTATTGTTTCTATATCATGTCTATTTAGTTAATTTTACTTAATTCATATGACAATTGTAACAACATTTTTTTTGTAAAGAAATATATAAAATAATTCAGCCATCCAATGTCACTAGGTCTAGAAATGTTTGTGTTCTCTCTAAATGTGTATTTATACTGCATATTTTGAAATAATCCGACTCAAAGGACCAAAAGTCCTTCGAGCCGGATAATTTTAAGGTCAACTAACATGAATATTATTCGTTAGGGATCAAATCGAGGAGAACAACGCGCTCTCTGAGGACCTGGATAAGCGTCAGGAGGCGTACAACGCGGTGCAGCGTGCCGCCTCTGACGTCATCAGCAAGGCCAACAAGAGCGACCCCGCAGTGCGAGACATACGCAACAAGCTCGACAAACTCAACAAGTTAGTACTTAGTTATGCTATTTTATAAACAAAAATATATTAGAACTAGCTGTCGCTAGCTATTCCGTTTTATACTAAATAAGTAGCCTATGTGTTCTTTCAGACTATGTACAAGTGTGTCAAATTTCAACGACATCCATGCTGTAGTTCTGGAGATACGTTCTGACAAAAATCCATCCATTTAAACTTTCTTACTTTTAATATAAGTGAGATTGATATTTTAACAAAACTGGAGGTTTTGTAATTTCACAAAGCATTGTTTACATTAAGCTGGTTTTTAATACTATTCAAAGTCGCAAGGACTACCCTCATATAAGAAAAACTTATGTAGTACCATGTTTACTTATTTTTTGCTAAAAATAAATTTAAGATTATGGGAGGAAGTACAAAAAGCGACGAACGTCCGCGGCGAGTCCCTGGAGTCTGCGCTGGACACAGCTCGTCGCTTCTGGCAGCAGCTGCGCGCGGTGATGCGCACGCTGGGAGAGCTGGAGGACGCGCTGGGTGCTCAGCCCCCGCCTGCAGCTGAGCCCCGCGCCATACAGCTGCAGCAGGTCGCGCTGCAGGAGATACGACACGAGATTGACCACACCAAGCCTGAGGTAACACATCATATGTAACTTATGAGGTGGCATGTGAAGTCGTTTGTGGGGTGATGGAAGAATGAGAGTTCGAACCTCACCTCCCCTCCGTTTGAAGAGTCACGCAACTCTGGTACGAGAGAAGTAGAGAGATGAATCTAGTCTATAAGAGAAAGAGAGAGAGAGAGACGTGGATTCTCTCTTCTTTTTAATGATTTTAACACACTCCTTTTTTATTTTTGAATTTTAGAAAGTTAAACATTACATTAAATTATTTATGACTTTGGCAATAAAAACTACTACAGTTTTCATGAGAAAAGAGATAAGAAAATACGAATCTACGTTTAAAAAAAGAGAAGGAAGACATCTCAATAATATTTTTTTAACCCAGGTTGAGAAAGTTCGCAAGACTGGTTCCACCCTGATGTCAATCTGTGGTGAGCCTGACAAGCCCGAGGTGAAGAAGCACATGGAAGACCTGGACAGCGCCTGGGACAACATCACCGCGCTCTATGCTAGAAGAGAGGAGAACCTCATTGATGCCATGGAGAAGGCCATGGAGTTCCATGACACCTTACAGGTACTACTTTTAATAGGATATATGGTTCAACTTATATTGGTTAATGTTCTTTTATTTCCTATTCTTTTGAAAACACTTTACTACTTTATGAAGCTACTAGCTGTCGCTCGCGACTTCATCTGGGTTTATAAAAAAAATAATAAGTAGCCTATGTATCTTCCAAACTATGTTTTACATCTGTACTAAATTTCAGCGACATCCATACAGCTTTGGAGATACCGTCTGACAAATATCCATCCATCTATTTGAAAAAAAAATTAAAGTTTCACCTTAACATTCGCATTTATAATAAGATTAATATTATTTGACCATGAGACAGATGCAATATGTTCTACTTTATTCTATTTCTAGAATCTTCTGGAGTTCCTCGATACAGCGGAGGAAAAGTTCTCAAACATGGGCGCCCTGGGGTCTGATATTGATGCGGTGAAGCGACAGATCGCTCAACTGGCGACCTTCAAGCAGGAGGTCGACCCTCATATGGTCAAAGTTGAAGCTCTCAATAGGTAAACCATCACATAAATATATAACTTCATTATAATACTAACTATCGCACGCGACTCCGTACGCGCGGAATTAAAAAATATCTTAGTTGTTTGTAATGCGCGTACAGTCCGACATTATGACAACCGTCCATTAAGTACAATATTAATCCTCATACAAAATTAATTAGATATTTTATATACGTCAATTGTCAAACTAATCTATTTGAAATAGACAGAGTAAATATTGAATACGTCATTTATAATCTGTGCACTAATATTATATTTTTTTATGCACCCACCTGACAACGAATCGTCCTTGCAGAAGTTTAATGAGGCAAGAAATTATACTTATTTTTAAGTGTGCTGCTTTAGTTTTGTACTTGTTATATGTATTTTCATCAATATTCTGATAAATCTTTGCACATTGAGGAATATTAATAGAAAATCTATGGTCTAAGTCTAAATTCTACATAATACTTTGAAAGTCTAGAAATTTTGATTTTTGAGATCAAAATGTCTATACAAAACGTATTTACATTCTTGTCATTATGTTTGACCGGAGATATAACAATTTTATACAGAGATTTTGGCCTCAGAAACCCAAAGTACAACGACTTAAATTCATTTATATGATACACCAGACATTGTTAAATAGTTTTATTTATCACGCTTTTTAACTATCCTAATATATACAAAAATTTTAGACACAGTTTTGTAATAAAAGTGCAAAGATTTTGACGATATGAGTAGTGTTTCTTTCCATTTGGAGCGTAGTTCGTCTTTGTTGTCTGCTTTATATCAATCATCTAGAAAATTCTATCATCTATTTCTGATGCTACTTCATAGAAATGTTACGTACAAATTTATATATTACTTAGTAGTTTGAATGAATAAAACATTCATCCTTCTAATTAACTAAATGTAGGTACAAAATTTATTATTATAATATTCAAACTTTATGTCGGCTCGTGGTGGTCCATTTCACATCTCGCTAACTACCTACCTAGTTCATCATCATCAGCTCACTATACGTCCCCACCGAGGGGCTCGGAGCCTACCCTAAGTTAAGGGTGATTAGGCCATAGTCAACCACGCTGGCCAAGTGCGAGTGCCTACGTAGTTGTGCGATACTCCGAGCTGCCATAAAGTTTGGATGGGACATTATTATCTTGGTTTGTAGTTATAAAAAATTTCAAACATTAATAATATAATAAAACTGACAGACAAGCGCAAGAGTTAACGGAACGTACATCATCGGAGCAAGCTGCAGCTATAAAGCAGCCTCTGACGGAAGTAAACGCGCGCTGGTCCACATTACTCCGCGGTATGGTGGACCGGCAGCAGCAGCTGGAGCGTGCCTTACTGCGCCTGGGACAGCTGCAGCACGCGCTGCAGGAGCTGCTCGCCTGGATAGAGCACACCAGCGCCACATTAGACACCTTGCAGCCGGTAAGATGACACAAGCACCTGGACACTGGTTTTTGTCAAAGAAATTTGTGTTTTTTCTTGTATGGTAATAAAGTCCGATTTCCAGGTCGCCGGTGAGCCTCAGATCTTAGAAGTGGAATTAGCCAAGTTGAAGGTGCTGGTGAACGACATCGCTGCGCATCAGGCTAGCATTGACACCCTCAACGACGCCGGTGCGCATATTGTACAACACGGTAAGACGAATATAAACCTTAATCTCTTATATATAAAGTTGAATTTTCTTTGATTCTATATGCCTACGGAAACTGATGGAATGTTTTCTCTACGTGTAACAGGAAGCGAGGAAGCTGGTGAAACAGCGGAGAAGCTGTCTACCCTGAACAGGAAGTGGCGCGCGCTGCAGCAGAAGGCCAGAGACCGACAGACCGAACTGGAAGATGCACTCAGAGAGGCACAGAGGTATTATAAGAACTAGCGCGCGAATATTAAAATAGCGCTTAACAAACCTTTTTATTAGAAAAGATAATTTAAGTTAACTTTATTTACAGTAAATTACTTTAATGTCAGTTTGTTACTCTTTGACATTATTCTGCCTACTCTTTGCCATCATAGAGTATGTAACTAATATACGTCATTTTACCAAAGATTAAGCAACCAAATTGTAGATAACATAAAACATGTAAATGTTTAGCTTCAACGCGGAGATCGGAGACTTGCTGTCGTGGCTGTCGGAAGTGGACGCGGTAATCGCCGCTTCTAAACCAGTGGGAGGACTTCCTGAGACCGCAACTGAACAACTAGAGAGGTTTATGGTAAGATATTACCCACAAATATTTGTAACTAGCTCTCGCCCGCGATTCCATCTGCGCGGTTTAAAAAAATAAACATAGTAAGTAGCCTATGTTTTCGTGCAGGTTATGTTCTATATCTGTGCCAAATTTTATTAAGATCCGATGGACAGTTCAGGAGCAAACTAATAATAAACATTCAATTAACAATTAAATAGCGTACGCGCGGCTAGAGTTGCAAGTCGCGTTAGTGGAAAACGGGCTTAAGATTTAACACGCTCTACTTATATCAACAGGAGGTATACAACGAGATCGAGGCCAACCGTCCTAAGATGGAGGCGGTACTGCAGCAGGGCCAGGAGTACCTGAAGCGGCAGCAGAAGCCCAGCCCCACTTCCCAACTGCATCACAACCTTAAGAACTTGAAATCCAGATGGGACAATGTCACCTCCAGGTATTTAAACTTCGTCTGTGCAAAACACAATGACCTTGAACGGACAAAAAGACCTGAAGCATTCTCAATTTTGACTACTAGATGTAGCCCGCGATTCCGTCCGCGCGTAATTAAAAACTTAATTCTTCCAGACTATGTTCTACATCTATGCTAAATTTCAACAAGATCCGTTCAGCCCTTCTGGCCTGAACTGACCTTCAAAAAAACATCCTTCAATCTAATCATTCGCATCTATAATATTAGTAAAATTAGAAAATCTGCTAACTTTAAGTTTCTTCGTGTTTAAAGTTTGTCAGATCTGATGAATGTTTCTAAATCCAGGGCGTCAGATAAGAAGATCAAGTTAGAGATAGCTCTGAAGGAAGCGACGGAGTTCCATGACGCGCTGCAGTCATTTGTAGACTGGCTGACCAGCGCTGAGAAGACCCTCACATCCGCCAAACCTGTCTCCAGGGTCATGGAGTCACTACTTAGTAAGTTAAAAAAAACTATTTTTTCAAATTTTCATACATAAAAACGTACATTCACATAAAAACAAATTTTTTTAGTACAGGTGTAATAGTAGAAATTGACATCTTTTTACCGAGACAGTAAATAATTCGTTGTCTCTTTTCAGCACAAATCGAAGAGCACAAATCATTCCAAAAAGAAGTGGCGACACACCGCGAGACGATGCTCCAACTGGACAAGAAGGGCACCCACCTGAAATACTTCAGCCAGAAGCAGGACGTGATCCTCATCAAGAACCTGCTGGTCTCCGTGCAGCATCGCTGGGAGCGTGTCGTCGCCAAGGCGGCGGAGAGGACACGCGCGCTAGACCATGGCTTCAAGGAGGCTAAAGAATTCAGTGATATGTGGTAAGTCGATAGATGGCGTTGTTATCTATTTGAAAGTTTTATTCTTATACTCACTAGATGGCGTTGATAGTATGAACTTTATATATCAGTAATTTTCTTTACTATACTAAGATTATATTATATTAATGAGGTTATTAAATTGTTAAGGAACAACCTGATGTCCTGGCTGTCAGAGACAGAACAACAACTGGACCAGCTCAACTCTGAAGCCAATGTCAACGACCCTGATAAAATCAAACAGAGGTAAGTGTCCCACGTTTGTCGTTAAAAAAATCTTTACTAGTCACAAATAAAAATATTTAAATTCTAAATTACTAAAACAAATGTCTATATTTAAGTTATTTCTTTACTCAGGTTGAACAAACATCGCGAGTTCCAAAAGGCATTAGCTTCCAAACAGCCGGCGTACGACCTGACCACGAAGACCGGCAAGACGCTGAAAGACAAGGCGCCCAAGACCGACGAGAACACGCTCAAGACCATGCTGGCGGACCTCAAGACTAAATGGACCACGGTTTGCTCCAAGGCTGTTGATAGGTATGTTCTTAAACATATTTTAGGGTCTTTTCCTTAGTGTAGGATTTACAAAATAAGTTGTCTAAAAAACCATCCATGAGGAACTTTCCTGTTAAAATCTTGTGCAAACATTCAGACAGACAAACGGACAAATATATAGAGAAAAATTAATAAAATTAATAAATTTAAATACGAAATATCATTTTTTTTTCGATATAACATACCGACACTTCATTTTTATAAATATACTAGCGGACCCGACAGACGTTGTCTTGTCTACGCGTCTTTAATTTGAATAAATTAATATGAAGTTAATATTTGATGAAAATTGTGAATCTAAACCATTCCCAGATCCCCTTGAACACACACAAAAAATTCATCAAAATCGGTCCAGTCGTTTGAGAGAAGTTCAGTGACATACACACTCACAGAACAATTATATATATAAAGATATAGAAAAATAAAGTATTTCTTTCTCTCTTGTTATAACACTGCAGTTAATATGTTCTATATCTTTGTGTATATTTTAAATTGAACAAAAAATATAATGTCATGACTACATAAAGAATTATTCAAAACTCTTCAATATTTACTCAGTAAACTTCTATTATATATAAACAAAAGTTAAAACATAACATTAGTATAAACAAAAAAATATAGAAAAATACATAAAAAATTGCCCACAGACAACGTCGTTTGGAAGAAGCTCTGCTGTACTCGGGCCAGTTCAAGGACGCGATGTCAGCGCTACTGGAATGGCTCAGGAAGAGGGAGAAGCAACTGGCGGGAGACGCGCCAGTGCACGGAGACCTCGACACTGTCATGGCGCTCATTGAACAGCACAAGGTAACTTTGACATTTGACAGGACCTGTCAAGCTACACGTACCCCTCTGCCAAATTTAAACCAGCGTTTGATGTAATTAATAAGAGTCATTTGTGTTTTGTCTAGTCCATTTCTCTATACTCTAAGGTTACCGTAGAAATTATTTTGATGTTTACTATAATAATATAACATACCTCATCTTTGAAATTATTTATTTTTAAAAGCATTTCTAACAAAAAAAAGCGAAGCGAAGCGAGTGTTAGTCAGCGAAGAAAATTCATAAAATCTTTAAAATAAAAACTTTATTTACAGCAATTCGAAGAAGACTTGCATTCGAGAGAACAACAAATGCAATCAGTCATGAAGACCGGCAAAGACTTAGAAGCCACGGTAAATATAAACCTTATCACTAAAGTAATAAGTTTTAATTTCTCATATCACATTGCATTTATATTATTCAATATTAAACCTTAAGACTACGTGATAAGAATCATTTTTCAATATCCAGGTGCCAGCAGAAGATGCCGCGAATATAAAACAACAATGCAGTGAATTAAAACAAGCATGGGAAGCGGTACAAAGTCTGAGTGAGAAGAAAGCACAGAAATTGGAAATTGCACTTAAAGAGGTAAGCAATAAGGCTTATATTACATTAACGTGATTTTTGTTTTTGTTTTTTTTTTATTATTATCAAATGTCAAATCTTGAACGAATCATGTAATTTCATCATCAGCTCACTATACGTCCCCACTGAGGGTCTCGGAGTCTACCCTAAGTCAGTGACTAGGACCATAGTGAATGCTGGTCCAGTGCAGACTTCACACATATCTTTGATCTTCTCAGATATGTGCAGCATCACGATGTTTTCCTTCACCGTCAAAACGTCGGATAAATGTACATATGTAATTTAAAAAATACATACATGGCGGGATTCGAACTTAGGACCTGCAGATTACAAGTCAAAAGCTTAACTCCTGAGCCACCGCCACTCTTTACTCGAAAACAATTTGTTCTATATGAAAATATTTTGACAGGCGGAACGTCTTCACAAATCAGTGAACATGCTGTTAGAATGGCTATCGGATGCGGAGACCAAACTGCGGTTCTCCGGTCAACTTCCTGAAGGAGACCACGAGACCGCGGTCCAGATCCAGGAGCACGAGCGCTTCGTGCGGGAGCTGGGGGAGAAGCAGCGGGACAAGGAGGAGACTATCGCCCTCGCTCAGTCCATCCTCGCCAAGGCTCATCCTGACGCCGTCACTGTCATCAAACACTGGATTACTATCATACAGAGCCGCTGGGATGAGGTTAGTCCAATGCATAGATATACCTAGATAGATCTAATCCGGTTAGCAAAAGGCGAAAGGAAGATCTTTTACCGATCATTTCTGAGACCATAATCTCTGTATGAAACATTCTTTTTTTTATATCAGAAGGTGGCAAACGAGCGAGCGGTCACCTGAAATCGCTGAAAGAGCGAAGTGAACGTTGCCCATAGACATACGCAATTGCATATGCGTTGCCTACCTTTAATCGACGGAGGAGAGGATGCACAGAAAGAAAATATTTTCCCTTTCCATGCATCCTCTCATCCGGAAAGTCCACTTCCACTTCCCATCCTTTCCTTATAAGAAAAAGGGTGGGAAGGGAAAGAGGACTAAATTAGGCCTCCGGGACGCACACTCATCAGACTAAACGCGGAATTGCTTCCACTTGAGGCGTGTCTTCTGTGTGGTCGTGGTATTTCACCGGGCGAGGACAATTCATGCGAAGATGTTAAAACTGGCTCTACCACTGTTAAAATTGTTGTATCTTTGACAAAACAGCAATAATAAAATGTTTTAAACGGACATTTTGGTCTCAGAAACCCACAGTTAGTAGAATTACTAAATTAAGTTACATTTTCTTTTAGAAAGGTAAACAGTCTTTCTTAATGTAAACACTATTAAAAATGGAAGCAAAAAACCTTGATTCCAATGATAAAAGATAAATACATAACATAAAATATTTTTAAAATAATTAATATTAATTTATCGTTATCGTGTCAAAGGATTATTTAAAAAAAACGCAAAAACAATCAAAAAGATTTATCTAATCATATAATATTTTATCTGCAGATGTTTTGGTTTACTTTGCACACTTAAAACATATTAAAATTAGCTTCTTATATAACGTGTTAATGTACTAAATATACGTAATTTTATATATTTAAAAATGTTTTCAAGTAAAAGTCAGGTGGTAGTATCAGTGTTGCCATATGTGAGAATTTTCAGTAAAGTATCTGCAGGACAGGTGCGTTTGTTATACACAAATAATTAACACGTTAGCTGCCAGAGTGATTTGTCCAAAACCATTTGAATAGGACCATGCGGGTCACGCTGTATACAACAATTCCATTAAAAGCCACAGCGAGGTGTTGAATGGAAGTATGGCTTGTCGGACACATAGTCCGACACGGCCTGATTGAAACATTAGCTTGTCGGACATATAGTCAGACATGGCAGCTAACGTGTTAAACTTAATCTTTTTACTAATATTATAAATGCGAATGTTTATAGATGGATGAATGGATCAACGGATCTGACTGAAATTTTGAATAGCCTCTAAGAACAGATAGGCTACTAGTTTTAATTCTGCACAGACAGAGTCGAGGGTGACAGCTTGTAATTATTATTTAATTAATAATTTGTCTCTGTTTACCCCTTTTTGGCTTTAAGTATGATTATTGTTTATTTATTTTGTTATCTACATATTAAAAGATACACAAAGATATACCTAATGAATTTAAAAACAATACCTAGAAGATATTTCTAAAGTAAAGTTTGTACACGATAAATTCAAAAAGTTTCAATCTGATTTATAATATTACTTTAGTATTTGATTGTCTTATTATTAGTTAATGTTATAAAATACTTAACATTATGTTACGACTTAAAACAATCGAATAGGAAGAAAATGAAAATAGTGTTGCACAGTTTTATTGAATCATCGAACATGGCACGTTAGTAATAAGTGTTGTCTTGTACCCGATGTGCCAACTCATGTATTAACGAATTATTTGTGTTAGGTATGGCAATGGGCGATGCAACGTGGTACTAAACTGGAAGCACATATGAAGAGCCTTAAGGACCTGGATCTAGTGCTGGAAGAGCTGCTGCAGTGGCTCACAGGACTTGAAAATACATTAATATGTAAGTAATTACACTGAAAAATAAAATATGTTATAAAATCTTGGCCTAATATTACTTTTATTAAAAAAAAACTCAAAAAATAAAATCTTACTAATATTATAAATGCAAATGGATGGATGGATGGATGGATGGATGGATGGATGGATGGATGTTTGTTATAAAGTATCTCCAGAACGGTATTTTTGCTAAAATGTGGCATAGGCAGATATAGACGATAGTCTGGAAGTACACCTGGCCTACTTGTTAAGTTCTTTTTAAACTCCACGCGGACGGAGTCCTGGGTTACAGCTTATAGTAATAAAAAAAAATTACAGCTATGGAATCTGAACCGCTTCCTGAGTCTATCGAACTTCTGGAAGGACTCATAGAAGACCACAAGGAACTGATGGAGCACACGCAAAAGAGACAGAACGAGGTGGACAGAGTCTGCAAAGCTTACCAGGTAAATAGTGGAGTATAGTCAAACCTGGATAACCGAGAGGCTTCTCTTTTAAACGAGTTTCTCGCTTTTAGTTTTTAGTTTATAGGTCTTTAACTGGGAACCGGACAATCACTCTCGCTTATAAAGGTTTCTCGTTTAACCTGATTCAACTGTTCTTATTGTCATCCCTTTCATTATCTATGATAAGAAAGAGACAACATACATGAAACACATAGTAACTTATTTGTCTTTTAGGTGAAGAGTCAAAGTCAAGGTCGCGACACCACACCACGCAAGGTGTCAGCCAAGAGCGCTACGAAAGGAACACCTGGGTATGTCAAATTATTATACACCTTAGTACTAAGATATACGTTTCAATTTACTTTGCTTTGATTTTTTTTATGTTTTTCGATTTCATTTGTCATTACACATTTTAGTTATAGTTGGATAAATTTATCTGACCCGGTTATAAATGATACTAAATAGCTATTATAGCTTGTCATACTGTGTTTAGATCGACAAGTTTATCTGAACTGGTGGGTAAAAGTTAAACTAAATTATGACAGCTCACTAGCGCCCCCCTGTCAACGCCAAAAAACGTTATAAGATTTTGTACTGTAGCTATCATGTCATTTCTTTCACATATATTATTTAACTAGCTCCCGCCCTCGACTCCGTCAGCGCGGAATTTTAAAAAATATATTAATAGCCTATGAGTTCTTCCAGATTACGTTCTATATGTATGCAAAATTTCATCAAAATCCATTAAGCCGTTCCGGAGATACCTTCTAACAAATATCTATCCATCCAAACATTCGCATTTATAATATTAGTAAGATATGTTTTGTTTTGCCTCTTGGGAACCCTACCGTACGACCGCAGCGATTTGGGTTCAATTTTTGATGTTATTTAGTTTTATTTTTAGTTTGGTTTAGTTTTAGTAAATAGTTTATTTAATATAGTATTCATTCATTTATTTTGTTGTGGTTAGTTATTTAGTAAGATTATATCATTGTCTTGGTAGTTTTTATAAATATCCTGAAACAACAGCGATAGTAGCGCCTCTCACCGGTTCAAATATACTTGTTGTCATATTTTCTGACAGATCAAAGCCTCTATCGGGTCAGTTAAGTTTGTCTGACTATATTTTTGTCTAGCTTTTCATTTATGTTCGTTTCATTTCGTTTTCGTTGACATCGTTAATGCACGCGTGATGTGACGTCATTGCACGGGGTTGCCATCACAGGCGCGGCTCGCAGCACGACCTGCATAGAGACAGATCTGTGTCGCCAGATTATTACGGCAGTAGACGTTTCAGGTTGGTTATGTTTATCAAGTTTCACCTGTTTTTATTGTCTAGCAAATATTATAAAAAAACAATCAAGATTTTTTTTTATATTTAAAAAATATTTGTTGGACAATAACTTATCATCAAGCTTCTAAATGTTGTAATTTGTAATTAAAAATGTCATCAGGGAAATAACAGTAAATTTTTACTTAATCTTAAAAAATAACGGACTTATTTTAACAGATAATAAATAACACAAACGTCAAATTGACAGTTAAATAATGACATTCTCTGTGGACATGTAACATAGCTTGTCTCGCTCTAACACGTGTAAATGTTGCTTTCTGTCTCGTTCATGTCACGCTCGATGTTCACAAATGGGTGCAGGCTCAGGATTCACAGTGGAAGTAGGAGAGGAAGGTTTGATGTCATTTTTTTTTTGTTTTTTCGTGTGATTTTTCGTAGTTGTATTTTAGAGTATTATAGTTTGCACTGCATTAAATTGGAACAGATCGAAGGAATTTGACTTTTTTAAAAAAATACGTAATTTAAAAAAAACTTGTAGATGATAGAATTTCAATATTTTATGAAATTTTGAGTAAATTTACTAGCGCTCAAATTAAGTCAAATAGTAATAAAAATCTTTTATACCTAATTTCTAAAACCTCTACCATTCACAAGACTAAATACGTTCGGTGGGTACAAATATTATATAAACTTTTTTATACAATTAAAAAGATTTTTATTGACTACTAGCTGTAGCCCCCGACTCTGTCCGCGCGGGATTAAAAATAGATGTTGGCCGATTCTCAGAGCTACTCAATATGCTCACAAAATTTCATGAGAATCGGTCAAGCCGTTTCGGAGGAGTATGCGAACGAAAATTGTGACATGAAAATTTTATACATAAGACTATAAATTAATTTTCCGTTTTTAATTATTTGTATATGAAATTCCTTCAATGTGTCCAATTATTGTATTTTAGTACATCAGACTTGCAACCTTATCCTGTCTCTTTATATCTGTAGATAGATTTCATTTGTTTGGTTACGCTTCTTCTTATACAGCTTTGAAATCTTGCATTTAAAACATATTGTCATCTCTCTCCTTGTCTTTGAAAAGACAGAGAACGCAATATGCATTTATACTTGCAACTCATGCATGCTATAGCAATTAGAACTTAAAATCAAGTAGCTTAAAGACTATTTTCTCTAACTCGAAATTCGATTTCGCAATTTTCACGCAATACTTCCCACTTAACTAATCTAGACGGCTAAACTGACTTGGTACGGTTCACTAATAATCTGGTACGGTTGACTAATAACAACGGCTAATTTTCTGGTACAATTGACTAATTGTAACAACAAAAACTCGTGATTTAATAAACCTAAAATAACATTTAGATTCGATTTACTTGACTAACTTTCGGGTACGGTTAACTAATTTCAAAGTCTAACGGTACGGACTTCTTAGTTCATTGACTAACGCACCATCACTCCATGTAACTAGTGTGTGTGTGTGTGGGCGCTTGTTATGACATTGTTGCGTGTGCAGTCGCGTGAGCCCTGGCCGAGAGACCCCTGACCGCAACCTGCCGCACTACGGCCCCAGATTCCCGCCTAGGGGCAGGTAAGATCTCCATACAAATAAACATCCATACAAAAAAACGTACAAAACACAAGACGCTAAACCATTTTAAAAGTTTTACCTATGTTTAATTTAATTCAAAAAGAATACCGTCTTTAGATCATCCAGCTCACTATACGTCCCCACCCACGGACTCAGAGCCTACTATAAGTTAGGGATGATTAGGCCATAGTCAACCACCCTGGCCAAGTACGGGTTGACTTTACACATATCTTTGAATTTCTTCTCAGATATGTGCAGCATCACGATGTTTTCCTTCACCGTAAGAACGTCTGATAAATGTACATATGTCAATCAAAAATCGAAAAACACATTGGTACATGGCGGGATTTGAACCTAGGACCTGCAGATTGCAAGTCAAGTGCTCGACCCCTGAGCCACCGACGCTCTCTAACGTCTTACTTTCAGTTAATTAGTTTAGTCCTCTAGTGTAGCTTTAATATTAAAAATCTACACTAAAGTAATCACTGTGAGTGACAATAACGATAAAAGCATATTTTCTAAATTTTTTATCTGAAAATCTTGACTAATTCATGTATAAATACGATTTAATGTAACTAAAATATGGCGCTAGTGGGCACACCAAAGTAGCATAGATAATAAAGTAGCATAGACTTGGGGTTGCCACAATAAATAGTGAAATTAATTATTTGTAAATAATTAATGTATTCATAGCAAGGTAAGATGTTATTAACTTCATATTACATGGAACATATAAATTCACAACCATCAAAAAACTTGGAAATGGTTAACGCTTTTACGTTTTTCCGCTGTTTTGTTCTTTTTTATGATTGTCTGTGGTTATTTAGCTTTTTATATTTATTAGTATTTTTTAGTTTTTAGCAGATGTTTTAGCTTTATGATGGAATTATAGCTTGAAATGGCATGTCTAAAAATAGTGTTCATAAGAAATGATATTTTGTATGTTGTAAACATATATTTTCTGGCCATCGAGTTGGATATTTGATGCGATTGTCTTTCACGAAGCGTAGAGAAGTGTGTCAATACTATGACAAAAGACTATGAAATAATATCGTACAAAAACTTGGATAAATTCCAATATATCAACATCCACATAAATCAATGAATTGCCTCATTCTGGCATTTTAAACAACTCAACGGTCAACGATCACTAAATGAACTCCTAGTGTGGAAAACACTAAGTTCAGTTTAATTAACAATTAAATTAATCTGCAACAGTAATTTTAAAATAGATCGTACTACAGTATTCTTCAAATAAGTATTTTGAAGACTGAAAACATCGCAAGAGTCGCTGAGAAGAACATAATGTTAGGTGACCTTGAGTTACTAACTTCCACAGAATAACATGTTATTTTTCCACGCAGTAAGGGGCTAGAACCAGAATTCCGGTCACCGCGCGTAAAGTCTCTATGGGACAAATGGCGTACTGTGTGGCTGCTGGCCTGGGAGAGACAACGGCGTCTGCATGAACGTCTCGCTCATCTGCACGAACTTCAGCGCGTATCCAACTTCAGCTGGGATGACTGGAGGAAGCGGGTATGTTACTGTACTTACATGTGACGTCATCATCAATCTTATCCCCACGGAGGGTCGGCACAGTATGTACTCCATACATCTCAATCAGCCGTCATATCTGAATTCACCCCTTTTGCATATCCCCTTTCATACAATCCATCCATACCTTCTTTGGTCTTTTGTTTATGTGATCATCATCCCTTCGCATAACATGTCTAAACCATGTCACCTTTTGCTCCTCAATTTCTCGATTACTGGCGCTACTTTTAAAATTTCTCTAATGTACACATTTTTAATTTTATTCTCTCTAACCATACACATTCAATCTAATTATTTGTGACGTCACTACACTACTGATGACACTTGTATGTCTGTAGACAAGATTATCTATAGCTCTTATACTGTATTTTTTAGAATAATTAACACGTTAGCTGCCAGAATGATTTTGTCCAAAACCATTTGAATGGGATCTTGCGGGTCACGCTGTATACAACAATTCGATTAAAAAGCCACAGCGAGGTGTTGAATGGAAGTATGGCTTGTCGCACACATAGTCCCACACGGCCTGATTGAAACATTAGCTTGTCGGACATATAGTCCGACACGGCCTGATTGAAACATTAACTTGTCGGACATATAGTCAGATATGGCAGCTAACGTGTTAACTAAAGTGCTCTGGAACTCACGATGGATCGGCATAATTATATTAACGATATATATATTTTGTGTACAGTTCCTCAAGTTCATGAATCACAAGAAGTCTCGTTTAACGGATTTGTTCCGCAAAATGGACAAGGACAACAACGGCCTCATTCCGCGCAACGAGTTTATTGATGGCATCGTAAACACCAGTCAGTATTATTTTATTACATGTACATAAAAAGAACACCCTCTAACATAACTTGTATATTTCTATATATTGTAAACTAGCTGACTTTGTCCGCGCTGAATTAAAAAAGTACTTATTAAGTCTTGTTCTAGACTATGTTCTAAATGTATGCCAAATTACATCAAGATCCGTTAAGGCGTTACGTGGATACCTTCAGACATCCATCCATCTAAACTTTTGCATTTATAATATTAGTAGTATATATATACAGTAAAAAGTATACCCTCTAACATAACTATTTATTGTATACCAGATGTTTGCCTTCAAATCCATGCGCGCGGAATTAAAACTCTTATAAATAGTCTGTGTGTTCTTCCAGATTATGTTCTATTTTACATCTGCGTCAAATGTCATATGTATTTGTTGAATTGTTCTAGAGATAATTACTGACAAACATCCATCCATCCATCCATTAATAAGATTAAAAAAACTGACTATGGCACTCAATACAAATGACCTCATTCATCAAAATCAGTTTAGTACTAAGCTACAGGATGTTACAAACATTAAAATAAACTTACGTACTGAGTCTGGTAAATAGCAACGAAATGATTTATAACAAACATAGTTCCAGTAAAATTTTACTGAGTATGTTTAAGATAAAAAAATCTTTATCTTTACCGTAGAGAAAATACTAACAAAAGGCAGGGCTAGGCACAGGATGTTTATAAATTCCGATATGTTCTGTACTAACTCGCCTTTAACGGCATGTTTATACAAAAATCTATAAATTTGAAAGTCATAGTGCGAAAGTTTATATGAATGGATAGATTAATGTTAGAAGGTATCTCCAGAACGGCTGCATGGATCTCCGTGAAATTAGGCATAGATGTAGAAAATATTCTGGAAGAACACATAGACTACTAATTAAGTTTTTTAGTATTATAGTTGTTTAATAAACAAAAATTAAAATTAAAATTTCTAGAATACAATTTTTTATACGCTATATCTTCTAGAAAATCCTAACCCTAAAACTCAACTGCAGACATATCGCCATCTCTTTCATTCCCTTTGATGAAAACAGAGACGACAATATTAAATTAAATGTCGAAACATTTGACGATGTATGACATTAAAAATGTAAATATTCGACAGAATTCGACACATCCCGTCTTGAGATGGGCGCCGTGGCTGACCTGTTTGACAGGAATGGCGGCGGACTTATTGACTGGGAGGAGTTTATTGCAGCTCTCAGACCTGACTGGGTAAGTTTAAAACCTAGTTGTTCCCAACATTATCTAAGCAATTAACTGAAAACAAAAAAAGAACTAAAGAACATAAAGAATATGAGCAAACAAAGGTACGAACCTAGTCTATAGATATTAAAAAAAACATAGTCCAAGAGCCACTGGATTCTGTTGAAGATCATGATACTAGGATAATGGGTTTGATGGCGAGAAAAAATTTTAGTTATTCAAATTGAAAAAAAAGGCGGTTCACTAAAATTAGTAAAATTTGATAAAGGTCTAAGACAAAAAAATGCAGACTACTTCCAACTGATTTTGGACTAACATATCAAAGTATAGATTCTGTGAAACATCTTATTTTAGTATATAAATATAATAATGGAGTCGAAAATGGTGTGACATTTTTATCGAAAAAAAATTATCTCTTACTGATAGAATGATATTTGAAGTGATTGTCTTATAACGTGCTTATCTACGTTAGAAGTAAGTCTAAATATTTGATTTAAAAAAACTTTGTTTACTTTAAATAATGTACTAAGTACCCTCTTCATCAGCTCAGTATACGTCCCCACTGAGGGGCTCGGAGCCTACCTTACGTTGTTATTAGGCCATAGTCAACCACGCTGGCCAAGTGCGGGTTGACTTCACACATATCTTTGATCTTCTCAGATATGTACAGCATCACGATGTTTTCCTTCACCGTAAGCCCTCTCCTCCCCCTCCCCTCTTAGGGTTCCAGTAAGGGCTCAAGTCTTCAATTGACATTTGTCGCCAAATCACAGTAGCGAAAATTAAAAAAAAAAACTATGCAACATCGGTTTTTTCAGCGATAATAAGAATCAACCGTTTAATTTTACAGCCAAATCTATTTTCTTCGAAGATGAATAGGTTATATGTTTTTATACAAGTGTTTCGTCAGTGTAAACGTAACATATGTGTTGGGGTAGGTGGAGAGACGCGGGCCACCGACGGATGCTGACAAGATCCATGATGAGGTGAAGAGGCTGGTCATGCTGTGCACCTGCCGACAGAAGTTCCGCGTCTTCCAGGTCGGCGAGGGGAAGTACCGGGTGAGTTTTGACATTTATCAATGCTGCCATAGTAAAAAAACTGTCTCTAAAAACATGATATACAATTAAAAAAAATAAAAAAAAAACATCTTAAATCGTTATATGGTCATTTATTCAATTTTTAAGGTATCAGTCAAATTGGTTCATATAACTTCTTTATTAAGTTACTTAAGAATTTCTTTATTAATTCGTGTTTTTTCTACTTATATGAAAGTAACCTTGTATTGGAATTTCTATAAATTTTGTGTAAAATCCCTACAATTGAGGTCTTCGTATATCTTAACGGTTAACGCGCGGGTTACACAGAACACAATTATGTGTTGTGGCCTAAATAAGGATACGGCCCATATAAAATGGTGACCATATGATGGTGTTTAACAGTTCGGTGACTCACAAAAGCTCCGTCTGGTACGAATCTTACGTTCCACTGTGATGGTCCGCGTCGGAGGCGGCTGGGTCGCCCTCGATGAATTCCTAGTCAAGAATGACCCTTGCAGAGGTATGTCTTATGCATATTTTATTAACTCTATGGTTATAGAGGAAGGAAAAGGAGCTGGCAACATAGAATTACCTATTTGTTTTTGGGCTATATCTAAAATTTATAGATATTAAGGACAATCTACTTAATTGGAGCAATTTTTTTTATTTTCTTAGATTTCTAGAATATAATCTCTAGGCCTAATGCTCTAAAAACTGCGATAGAGCTCGATCAGACCAGAATTCATATTTAAAACAAGCAATTTTGGTCAATTTAATTAATTTTTTAATCACATTTAAAAAAATCCTAAATCTAATTTCTTATTAAAAATGAAAACAATAGCAGTAAACTTAGAAAATATAAAAATGTTGCCATCTTCAGTTCCTTCTGTACTCATGATTGTCTATTGGTGAATTAAGTCTTGTCTTGTGTATGAGGAAAAATGAAAAAAAAAATAACTAGAAAATTTTGCGAGTTCTCATGATCAAATGAAAATAATGTTATTTATTAGTGAATATTAGAAATAGTAATTTAAAATATTTTTTTGTATTGCCTATTTAAAATTAATAGATACATGAAAAAAATTAAAAAGTTTACTCAAAATTGGACCATTCAATTTTCCTCATTAAAATCTCTTAAGAACTAATGAAAAAAAATACTTGTTTACAAAATTGATTATTTGAAATATATAAATTTACATATTTAAACCTGTAATTAAAAAAAAGTCTACTTTGAAACATATAAATTAAATAAAAATTGATATTTACAGGTTTAAATAAATAATGCCAAACTACAAAATATTTTAACAAAAATAATTAATAAAATCTAGTTAAAAATATATGGTCGTAATTTAAAATTTGTAGTTTGGCTCAATATTATGATTTTCTGAGTATGAAAAATTATTTTTTTCACATTCAGAATTAAAAAATGATTCAAAGTGTCAATCAAAATTCGTTCCGTGTTCATGTGTTAACACCCTAACAAGGGACTTAATCGCAGGTACTGACGGGGGATAAATTCATGTTTGAATGCTTGTGTTATAACAAAAATAACCATAAAGTTTTTAACTTTTAATCACTACAGATTACATAGGTAAACACTAATACAAAAACTGGCAACATCTAATACTTAAATCTAAAAAAATACTGTTGAAAATGCAATTTTTTCGTTTGATTTTATCACAGAAGTTGTTAAGTCGAAACACAAAAAGGTTACAATTGTAATTTTCAAAAGCTTTGACTTACAATAGTCATTTGGCGTATTTAAGTTACGAATTAAGATTAATAAAGAAAAAAGTCTAGTTACTATTCTAGTACAAAATGAGATTCATAAAATTATTTCTAACGCTACATATTAGTTCTTGAATAAACAACTACAAGCCTTAATATATAAGATTAAATATGGAATTACAAAAATATTAAGAAACCTTAAATAATACTGGTATTGCTTAAAAAAGGCAAGAAAAGCCACATACTGAAGTTATAAATTCAATCGACAGTTGTCTTCCTAATGAAAGATGTAAGCGATGAAATTTCACTGTTGCGTTCGCTCGGTAAGGGACTAAACTCGATCTCCTCGCTCAGATTCTGAGTATCAGTTGTGTTCTCATTAACTGGCCAACGTTTATGACTTGGTGCATACAGTACCAACAGAGCAAATATGTAGATATTCCACATTCCGTACACTCCAGTAAAGAATGCTGAGGTATATTCGAGTTCAATGCTCTCATCCCACTTCCATTGGCCTTCCGCAACTTGTCCCAGTATAAATCCGATCACAGTTAATGCAGCGCACAGCAAAGTTGCCAACATTAAAAATTTGAAACGGTATATTATCCCTTCATAGTGCAAACGTCTGACACTACACATAGTTGGTAGAGATTGGCGTTTCTGTGATATATTGATAAAAACTTGCCAAACCAAATAGCATAAGAATAAAAAGTACACTCCAGTAGATATGCCGGCCAGTATTATAAATGTCAACGCCAGATTTGTACCGATATCAGTCACCCAGATGGAGTAGAATGGATTCCTTAGCTGAACACCTCTCTCGCACATGTCAAATATAAACAATGAGATACAACCCATTGCAACTGCGCTCAAATGTCTCCAATACTGTTGTAAAGAGCTTTGCGCAGACGTATTTTGTATTAACATGTGCTCGCCAGCAAAAATTAGCCAGAATGAAAATAATGTCGCATAAAAAACTCCTTGCTTTATGTCTCCTAAAAGTAACATAAATGGAAGATCAAAGTGGAGTGTTAAATATTCAAATGGCATGTTGAGAAAGCACAATGCTATACCAAGACATAAAAGCATTTTTTCTAATAAAACAGGCTTTCTTTGTAACATATGTATGCGATTCCAAAACCAGGCTAATATGCCGATGATACAAGGGAAGAAAATAGTTTTTAATGACAACCATACTTTAGTAAAACCTCCATTTTGATTGATAACAGTGAGCCATAGATCTTGTATATGCCCTATGTTGGTATTCATGGTGGGCGAATCCACTGGTAGTCGAATATTCAGTAGATAAAAGTCATGGTACAATGAACCTAGTTCAAACAGTGGAATAGCTGAACAATTGTATAAATATTCTTCAGTTTTCAAATCAATGTCGCAGTCCAAATGACGTTTTTCCACCGATTGCGTGTAAAGTTTCCATGCGTCGTCTGTATCGCCTTTGTTTTTGTACGCGAGCCGCGCATCGATCGTAATAGTACTTCTAGGCTTCACTTCCATTTGCGAATGGTACTTCAAATCGACTTGTAGGACGCCGATTAAATTCTGTTGCCATCTGGAGAAATCTAAAGTTCTGCTATCGCGAGGCACCGGCATTTGGAATGCGAAAACAACATCCGTCTCAGACAAGTCTTGATGCATGTCGCCGAGATCGACCGTCTTACACGAACCTTTGCCGCGATTGTAAAACCATGTTTTCGTATCGTTTTTCATCGTAGTCGTGTCCTTGCAAACTGTACCAAGAATATTCTGGACATTAGCAGGCGTGGGAGCGATTAAACCTCCGATGAGAAAACACGTAACTTGACATAACAAAAGAAACGTGACTAATACAGCAAGTTTTCGACCGCTTAGATTTTCTATTATAGTCCCCGTCATTTTGAGGTACACTTTTCGCGTATTTTATTGAAATGTATCACTATTTTAAAACATTAAACCGGTTTCCATTATCGTCTACCTTAAAAATGTCGACCGACCGAACCGACGCGGCTGATAAATTGACGCGATGTTTTTGACATGCGCGAGCAGAGATGTTGCCAGTAAAATACGTAACGCTATATCCAACTAGCGGTAAGCTTTTAACGACGCTATAACTTTTCGTTTCTTTCGTTTTTAATATTCACGAATTTTAATTTAATTAATAAATGAAAAAGAATGCGGATCCATATAAATATCACGGTAGTATTTCATGGCTACTTCACAATTATCACGAAACATTTGTAAAAGTTTAAGCGCTAATAGCAACAGAGTGCAGCTAATTACAAAGTAAGCATCAAAATTTTTCTCGACAAATTTGACGTCGCTACTAATTTACTAATTCGTATTCGCTTGACCCAATCCCATTCCTAATTCCATTATTTTTATTTTGGTTCATATTTTCTATTGATTTAATTCCTTCCTTAACAATCCTTAAATGAGTAGTATCGTTAGTGCTACCGCTACCTGACCCGAGTAAGCCGGAGCAGCATGAAGCTTGTTGTCCGCTCGGTAAGACTACATGACGTGTTTCTAGAACCTTCCTTTAAAGTTCTTAGTAAATGATGTTCTTTAATAATCAATTCAAAATTGTTTATTTAAAGGTCGGTTCAAATACGATCCGTAGTACCATGGTGTGGCCTAAATATAATTTTGCAATGTTTTAACAATTTGCTACATTTATTTTTCTTAAATGTACAATATGTGCGTATGTAGCAATTAAAATAAGCTAGTAAAGCACGTAAATATTTGCAATTAATTAATATTTGGATTTAATTTTTTTTTTTTTGGTATCAATAACTTTTTTAATATTTTTTTTATTGCTTTTTTAATAATTATAGCATGAAAATGGTATTTGGTTGCATTTAGCATTTTTGTATTAATTATTTATAAAGTAGATACTTAATTTATAAAATAAAACAAGTGCAAGTTATTTACTATCATGTAAATATTCATAACGTACATAAAGAAAGTAAATAAACATCGTAATATGATAAAATCAATATGAATACCTTGAATTTCTTAACAAATTATTAATTTATATTTAAAAGATCTTGCTCTTGGTTTGTTATATTTGCTATAATCGGTGAAAGAGTGAACTAATGGTATTTTATAATTCCTATTCCTAACTGCACATTGTTATATAAAAATCCGATTTTTTTTATGTGTTATGTTGTTTTGTTTGACTTTTTCTGATTTTGTTTGTTATTTTTTTCCCTCCCCTTTTACCTTACTACCATTGCACGAATCCTTGTTTTTTACACTGTTGTGTTTTTTTTTTACTATCCCTTTACCGAATGGTTTTCGTTGTGTCCGTGCCCATCCCCGTCCTTACCCTGTTTGCATCCCACGCACTGGACGCCGCCCGCATGCAGCTAAGGGACGCACGAACATCGAACTGCGAGAACAGTTCATTTTGGCGGATGGCGTGTCTCAGAGCATGGCAGCGTTCCGCCCGCGTACGCCCCGCTCTAACACAAACACGCCACCCTCCACGGGACCCATCACCAAGGTAAGTAGCTAACGATTGCTACGACTATTTATTAAGTTTCCTTTCTACAGGTTAGAAAATAGCTGTAATTTCGCACAAAACATTTTGCACAGTAGTTGAATAGAGGGAGCAATCGGTTTGGGATTTATTTTGTTTTTGCTTTATTTTGTTGCCCTTTGTACATGGATTTCCACATCCATTTGCAAGAGGCACCTCCGTGCAGCGCAGCATGTGTTCAGCTGGTAGCGTTTGGTCGTATTGCATTGGTGTGCTCAAGGCTATATTGCAGCTCGTGTAGTGTTTGGTGTTGTTTGTTAGTGTACCTATTCATTGGAAACACCGCATTGGAGAGGTGGCACGGCAACGCCTATGGACTACACGGTAAATATCTCGTTTGTCCTTCCCACTCGTCCCTTCATATCCTTTTCACCAAATGATTCGCGTTCGTGAAGCGTGTTAAATAATCGGCACCCCGTCGTAACATCGTAAACTGCGCGTTGCGTTTAAACGATTGGCACTATGAAAGTATTTCTACTGTATGGGTGTTTCCCTTGGTATCCTTAATGAAAGTCCCGGTTTTGTATTGGTGCGTTTAGCTGAAGAATTTATGGAGCAGCTGAGGCCTATTTTTGAAGCTCTAAGGCAACGTGAAGAGCTTCCGTGTTCGTACCCGCTGCACGTGGGCTCGACGCATGGCACAAAGCAAGCTTTTATTTATCAACACTCAAGATCGCAAGGTTCCACGACGCCGGGCTCGCACCACTATACTCATCACCACGGATACCAGCCTTCTCCTGGATATTGGGTAACGCTACTTAGGCAGTGTGAAAGTGCCGCGATTGTTGCACCTCTTTCAATTTTCAGTTTTGTTATTCGATTCTCGTTTTTTGTTTGATAATGTGAATTGTTGTCACTGTGTTAGAAATCGTTATTCAGTTTGGTGAATAAATTATTCTAGTTCCGCATGCATGATGTAAATTAGTATTTGAAGAAATCACACAAATAATCACCGATATTTAGTGTAAACATACAAAATTGCTTATAGAATTCGCAGAAATCTATTGGAAGTGAACACAAGTTAAAGTAAATTTTATTGCTCAGTCAAACTTTAAATCTTTAACCAAGTTTAAGAAAATTCTCATTTTTTTAATTTTTACCACGTTTTTGGGACTCTAATTAAGAATGAATACGTATAGGTGAGGGAGCGCACAGTCCGCTCCGTGCCGATGTCTGGTACGGGGGCTACGGGCCGCGCCTCACGCTCCTCGCTCAGTGCCGGCACGCCGGACTCTCTCAGCGACAACGAGACTGCGGGTGGACTCACCAATAGATATAGGAAGCCTAGTGTGCCCAGGTAAAACCTTATGACTTGTCACACTACTCTGAAAAATAAATATTTCAAGCTTTTTTTTACTAATTTGGTATGCTTTTTTTTAGGTCAACATTAACTCCTGGAGGATCAAGACCAGGTTCCAGGCCAGGATCAAGGGCAGGATCTAAACCACCATCTAGGCACGGGTCAAATCTTTCCTTAGATAGTACCGGTATGTCATACTTTGAAAAAAATCCTTGTTTTATCAAGTGATGCTTATATTTATAATACAACAATCTTTTTTAGACGAAGTGTTGACGCCATCTCGCATTCCGATGCGTAAAGTGACAAACACGAGGGCATCGATAGCTCGAGCAGCGGCCACTGCCAGCAAGCTTGGTGCGACAACACCCAACGGAGGCTCGCGACCCAGGACACCCACTGGACTTCTTACACCGGCTAGTGGAAGGTACGTTTCACTATCAAATATTAGTACAAACTGATTAAGGAATTGGAGAAATTTAGATTTAAATTTTAATTAGACTATAATTTATAATTGCAATTCGCCCATGACGGGACAGGTTTACAAGTGGAGGGATATACCGCACTTCCAGCATACCGACACTGTCCCCGGTGCCAGCGCTCGTGAGGTACACAATCATTGGAGTTTGCTCGTGCCTTCTTTGTTAAAGGGTTTTGTAGTGATCGCAATTAGTTACTTCAATACTGTTATACTAAATCTGGTTAATAACTTTATACCATTTTGTAAGATTAGAAATTTCAAATTGCGATCAACACTGTGGGATACACCGAGTTGAAGTGGCACGTTTTGCTTATGGGGTATATCTATGTAGTGACGTCAATAGCAACGTATGTCATCGCAGGGACTTGCTGGATGCTGTTACCGTTGGAAATCTATAAATATATAAAGTCTGGTGGTGGGGTTTGATTTTTGTACGTTGTATCGTCTTAGCAGAGACAAAGCACGTTGAAGTAGTTCAAGGAACATAACAGCTTTATCGTTTCAAGCCTGTTGACTAATATAACAAATTATATTAATACGATAAGGTTTTCAGTATTTATGATATTAAATAATTGTATTTTTCCTTCCCGCATGCAATACCAAAATGGATTAAAAAAAACAGTTCGACACATTCCCAGCCATCTTCCGTGGCGTCTGAACATCCCAAATCTTTATCACACAATCATCCAGCATTCCAAACCCAAGGTTCCACCAAGATTCCAGTTTATATCGGTCATCGATCTCAAAGGTCTCCATCCGTCGACCGAAGTTTAAAAATTTCACGCAAATCTCACTCTAGAGATATATCTCAAGAACCCAGTCCCACTTCCTATGATCCTTCACGGAAATCCGACCCGAGGAGTCCAGAAGATGATTCCTCGCTATTCAGCATATCGGGAATGACGAGCGACAATGAATGCGAAAGTAACATGAGCGAGTCGAGTGGCGAAGCACCAAAGCCAACTCAGCGCGACGGCAAAGGGTACATACCTATACAATGTTAGCTATGGTTTTGCCCGATTGTTTTTATTGATGCTGTTTGAAGTTTGATTCTTTTGGTTGTATTCACGGCATCGCCTTTTCATTGTTAGATAAATCTCGCCACATTTTAAAATCTCTCGCGAATGCTCCTCGGCTATCATTTGCTTGTTATTTTCATTTAATACACAGTTTACGTCTAAAAACACATTCACTCCACCCAACATTAGGAACCTTCATACATTTTTATGCTACTTGAATGTTGCCATAATAAAAAAATATATATTTACCAATAACTAACAATTTACCTTCTATATAGCTTTGTTTGTGCACTTTAGTCAATGCTTTCCCTAACACAAAGACAATACGCTATATGTGATATGTTTTGAACGATTCTATGATATTTCACATCGTTAAAAGCGAATAATTAAAGAGGCTTACTTAAATGTCCAGTCACAATATCTCATTTCTTCGCTTTTTTATTATATTGTTGTCTTTCTCTGTCTATATTGCTGTCTCACGTGCACTGTATGTTGTTTGTGTTGTATTTGATAAGTTACATTTTTATAAAGCTTTTTTTTAAATCAATTTATCAATATTTTACCTTTACTGAGAAAATCTAAAAATCGAATAAATCTATTTTTTCGCGTTAATTTCCAAAGACAGTAGCACGTGGGGCCGCAAATATATATTAAATAAATAATATATACTACGTTACTAAATTTCTATACGTGTATGCACACTAACATCGTCGTAGGAGCGGCTCGTTTGCCTTCGCCGAGGGACAAACGCCCGGCCGAAGTCGCATACCGATTCTAAAGGACCAGCACACTAACAGTAACCTTACTAGGTAATTCTTTCCTATCCTTTCTTTTACTTGTAGATGACAGTTTTTGGTGATTTTTTTTCATGTTTAGGTAAAATATTGAATGGGTTACTTTGGGATGCATGTTAATTTTGTGATGTCATGAGTACAGTTGTGATATTGATCGTATAGGCAAAGGACGCCATCGGGCAGCAGTACGCCAGTGCGGCCCGGGCAGCAGACCGCGACAACGCGACTACTCAGAAAGAAGTCAGACGCGTCAGATAGCGGAGCTCCTACTACGCCTCTGACACGACGCGGGACTCCGGCGAATCGAACTACGGAAAAACGCGAACCATTCCGACTATAAACGAATTTTTATTCGATTAATCGATAAAATTGAGAAGTCGTTTCTCGATTTTGTCGCTTATCGATATTATATTGTATTATGATAGACACTTTGATACGAAATTAATATTTTTCAAATTATTATTTGCGTTTATAAACAAATATATTAGCCAGGTATAAAATTTGCATATTAAAAAAACTAGAAAATCCACAAAAACATAATGTTAAAGTGTCTGTTTTAGTACATAATTAAGTGCCGATATGTCTATTGGATTATACTAACATTCAAATTAACCTGTTCGCGAATGAAGCCAAGCTTTTAAAATATTTGCGAATTTGGCTTTTAATTAGGATCAACGATAGTAGTGAACATAAAGTCTGCACTCGTTGCCTTGTATACTGCTTTTTCTACAAATCCGTGCAAATTACGTTTGTTTACTTATCTTTATTGCCAGTATATATTCTTATGTAGAATCCAAAACGACATATTCTTTCGTACATTGCCTTGTGAATACGTTTTTCTTATTTATTGTCGACGTTGCCATAATTGTTAGTGTATGTTAAATACGTAGAGTCTCTCTGAGGACGGACGAGTGAGAGTTGAAAATAATTATTTGTATTTATTTCTTTAGGGACCATTTTGTTTACGGAATATTGACTATATTTGATCAATGGCGATGGGTTTCCTTCCCGCAGACGATGTGGTAGTTTCGCCAGACTACTGCGACGTTACAGGTTCTGAAATCGATCGTCGATGATCCTTTAAGGTGATAATAGGTGATATTGATTAATTTTTTTTTGCACAATCATGGTTCTTTTGTCGTTTTTTTTTGTGTTCAAATGAATGCTATTTAATTTGACGATTGTCATTTTAGAATATATATTATACTTTCGTATGTGATTTATTTATATTACGATTTGAGCACAATGTTTTGTATGTGAGTAGGTGATATATATTGAAGCTTGGAGATTGAGATGTGTTTGTGACTGTCGCCAGAGTCACGGGCACACCGACATCTTCTCGCTTCTAAGAAATTCCATAGCGGACTTTAATTTTAAGTGAAATAACTAAAGTACACTTGTCGAAAAGAAAAGACATTTCCTTAATAAAGCTTAGAATACTTTTGATATATAAAATAAAGAACGCTTAAAATGTAACCTTCATTTATAAATGTTAACCAACACTCACATTTATTTGTTAATTTAATTATAAATTTGACTTTACGATTAAAATCTTATTATTATTAGTAACTATTTTAAAACTATTAATCTGGTCATTTTTATTTAAATCATTGTTGTATTTGTTGAATATAAAATCAAAGCAAATTTAACTAAGCTTGCAATATTTTTTGTATAAAATAATGATTCTTAAGAGCAACAGTTTTAAAAATCTCATTATTGATTTCTGAATAAACAAATAACAATATTACAGTGTTTGATTTCATTTCCTATCCCTTGGATTTTTCATCTCATAAGGAGGCAAACGAACAGTGGACCTTCGATGTGGAAATCTTAGCACACAAACAACAATACGACAAAAATATATCTAATCTTGAAATCACTTTTAGATTTTTTTATATCATGAGGTGGCAAACGAGCGAGCGGCCACCTGAAATCGCTGAAATAGCGAAGTGACCGTTGCCCATAGACATACGCAATTGCATATGCGTAGCCTACCTTTGATCGACGGAGGAGAGGATGCACTGAAAGCAAATATATTCCCTTTCCATGCATCCTCTCATCCGGAAAGTCCACTTCCCATCCTATAAGAAAAAGGTGGGAAGGGAAATTAGGCCTCCGGGACGCACACTCATCAGACGAAACACGGAATAGCTTCCACTTGAGGCGTGTCTTCTGTGTGGTCGTGGTATTTCACCGGGCAAAACGGGCCAACTCGTGCGAAGATGTTAAAGCGGGCTCTGCCACTGTTAAAGATTTAGATGAATAATTTCGATACAGAGATTTTCGAATAACAAGTGGGATGAACCTTCAGCATTGTAAACCATGTCGGATATAGTAATTCTGGGTATTATTCGCTTCAACCTTTGGCGGTTCAAGGTTAGTTATGCAGCGCGCCGCCTGCATTCCTTTATGCTTGCAACAACTAAAATTGTGTTTTACTCAACGACTCACGCGAAGATCCCGGCCCCAAAATGTCTGATTTCCCCTATAGTCTTTTAAAGTTATAATAAAAGCTGTTACGAAATAACGGTTACTTTAAGATTACTGCTAAAAGAAACTTTTTCCGTTATTTTTTAGTGTGGCAACTTTCAAGTTTTCGTGACAAGTAAAAAAGCATTTTAGGCATTTGACAGTGACAATTCAAAAACAAATTAAGACGAAAACAATATTTTCTTTGCACCTATATATTTGTTTTGTACAAAATTTTTATAAAAAGCTAGAAAGGAACTTACAAAATGGTTGGCATTAATATGGATGGCCCATCACGAGAACGAGTAATGAAACTTATTGAAGAGAAAGATAGGATTGAAAGAGAAATTCAGGAACAATCAGATATCCTTGCAACGAATAATGTTGGTATGCACGATTCTCTGGTGGATAGTGATGGATATCCGCGTAACGACATTGATGTGTACAAAGTTAGGCACGCCAGACATCAAATTATATGTAAGTCTAAACTGCAAATGACTAAGCAACTTTTGTGCCTAGTTCATATTCTGTTTATTTGTAGTAGCATCATTAACCAGTAGGTTTGGACTTTAGTCAAACTAATACTAATATAGTGATGTTGAACAGTGGTAGAGCCTACGATAATAGTAACTGTTGGTTGCACAAATGAGTTGGCTTGACAGTGAAATACCACAACCACATTGAAGACATGTGAAATGTAATCAATTCTGCCTGTCATGTGATGCATGTTTGTGACAGAGGCCTAATTTTTTTTATAAGAGAAGGGGGCAAACGAGCGGCGGGAACACCAAGGTGATCAACAACATCCATGGATATCTGCAACACCAGAAGAACTCCAGATGCGTTGCTGGCCTTTAAGGAAATAATGGGAGGGATATGAGTATTGGCGGAACATGGAATGCTATGGGAAATATTCTTGTTCTGTGTGGGCTTTCCTCTGTTGATTAAAAGTAGGCAACACACCAACAATTGCTGATGTCTATGGGCAGTGGTTTCTTCGCTATTCCTGTAAATTTGGGTGGTTGCTTGATCATTTCGTACCTTGTAATGAAAATAAAAAATTGTCAAAAAGAATGAAAGAAATGACAATATGTATTACAAGGGTAGTATGTATAAGAATTCTAGGGCTAGGATAAAATATGGTAGTAATTTTTACAGATCTTGTTTATTTTAAATAAAACTCATTGTATTTATTATGAAAATATATTACGGTGCTCTCCTATTTATTAAGAGATTATAATTTTAGGCTTACAAAATGATCACAAGGCAATCATGAAGAGGATAGAAGAGGGTCTTTATGAAGTGCACTCTGAGTTCCGCGGCTCAAGTAACACTGGTACATCGCAGCAAGCTACATCTGCTACATATACTAATGGACATGCTATAAACAATATTAACAGAACTGTGACTGAAGATCGGTGTTTCGCTATTGTTGGATTTGTCCATGATGGCTCTCCTGCAGATCTTGCGGTAAGTATTTACTGAATTAGGACTTTGAAAATGTCTTTTTAAGTTATAAAATATATTATTTTATGTTTCAGGGTTTATTACAAAATGACAAAATCCTTCAGTTTGGATCTATCAATCATAGTAACTTCTCCGATGTAACACAAGTGCACCAGATTGTATCACATTCTGTGGGTCAGAGGATAGAGGTCAGGGTCAAGAGGGATCAGAATGTCATATCCCTATCAGTGGTTCCAAGACCTTGGACGCACCCAGGTCTTCTCGGCTGCCAGATTAGACGGTATACAGAGTCATAAGGAATACAATGGAGACTTTCATTCATGTACAATGCAGTTTGTTTCTTGTTATATTTAAGTTGAAAAGTTAATTAAAAGTAAATGTAATAACAAAGATTTTGTTTTAAAATTTAAAAATAAATTTTATGATTAATAACCATTGCCTTTGATTTCTTCTCTTTTGAGTGCCTCTCTATAATCTCTGCTACATCTAGCTTTTCAAATGTCAATTCGGGAACATTTGTGTCAGATTGTATCTCTTCTTTTTTAATATCTTCCTCGTCTGGATATGTATATTTCATGGAACAATCAAAGTAGACCTTGTCGTCTACCAGGCGGTAGTCCGGTTTAGTTATGGTACCTCGAACGCAGTCATGATAGTGGCAGACAATTTTCTCTTGCTCATAAGTTTCACATGAACCTAAAATACATAATTCAAAAGTTTTTATTACTTCTATACTATGTCATTTTAAAAAGTAGTCTGAAATCATAGTTTTCCTCTCCTAGTTCTTAATAGACAATTATGTATTACTACTTTAGTACATTTTGGCGCTTGGAATTCGCGAAAGTCGCTGCGCAAAATACAATTTTAGGTAAGGGGCGAAGCGCGAAGTACCTTATGTTGCAAAAAACACGGATAATACTTACCAGGTCTTTGTACACGTACAGTAAGTACAGCGCGCTCTGGGGCCATGTTTTTAAAGTGCACGAGGTAGCAAGCCAGCATTGTCCCCGTACGCCCCCGGCCATGACGACAATGTATACCAATAACCTACAATACACTCTTTAATAACTTATTGTGTAAAGTAAACTTATACCTAATTTACGTGCCACTAACAAATATGGACTTATCGACATGACAGATTTTTGTGAGTTTTTATTTCGAACTTTCATCATTGGCGGTAAACAGAAAAATATTTTTAGCGCAAAAAGTAAACTCCTCATAACTCTAAAGATGAAATAATTTTCACATTTATAAACTAATAAAGAGTGATTTTAGATATAATCAATAAATAAATGCGTAAATAAATGAATTCTCTCTATTATTTGTTTGTTTATAATATTCCGACAATTGCATTTTTGCTCGTTACCGTTACGGAGATTTGAGTAAAAATAGATTACAGTATTTTCTTACCTCTCCATTAATTTCTGCTCTTTCACAAATTTCAATAAATTTAATAATTTGCTTTAAAGTAGGCGTTCCAAACTCTTTGATACCGATCTCCGTCCATTTCAATTTTCTGTCAAAATCGTAAATTGGCGGCAACTTTTCTGGTGACAGAGTAATCAAATGATTGATGCCAGAGTCAACTAGGTAATTTAAATTCTCTATGGTTTGCGGCCAGCCCATGGCTGCAACTTTTCCCTTCACAAACCATGAAAAATTATAAGGTGGATACGATTCACGCTCTTTCTTCTCTTCTGCGGGTTTTAGTTCTCTTATTTCTTCTGTCTCTTCTTTAACAGCTGTATCAGCATATTTGTAAAATAGTTTGGCAAGTTTTACATTCGTCCTTTTTGGTACGGTGCCCATCGTAACCTTTGTTGAATAGAATAAAGGAAATTAATGAAAATGGCCGATCTAATAAGAAAAGAATTAAAACGGATAATAATAAATATAAGCAGTGTCTTAGAATTTCAAAACGTATTCTATGTATAATTAAAAACATTCTTTTTTATTTAACATATAATTATAACTATGCAGCGTTATACCGAGAAATAAAATTCAGTTTCAAACCTACCTCAAAAATTGTTAATCCACCACTACAAAGTAATAAATTAATTCAGAGCACAAAAAATTGTCTAACGCGATTTGATGTGAAAATAAACAGAAAACCATAGACAAGCTAAAAACACAGGCGCGAAATTAATGGCGTTATTTTCGTTGCAACCTAGGTCGCCATCTCGCCGTTGACGTCACGCAGTAATCTGGAACTCTGCCAGGAGCCAGGAGTATTGGCAGAGGCAATTGGCATCGACAGATTTGTGTCACATGCTTTCACATGTGTAGTGTCAAGTACATTGTGCTGATTGAGGTGTAATTGTTGCTTATTATTTCACTTTCAACTAATCCTTAATTTATCATCCGTATTCACTTATTTATAGAACTATTTCTTAATACAAAACATTTCATGTATATAAAATAAAAATTTGTACGAAATATATTAAAAATAGAGCACCATTGGCTGCGTAATCCCATGACTCAAGCAATCAGTGGTCAGGGCTGCAGAGACAGAAATCTTCTCACGATGCGCGCGTTTTCTAGGATCCAACTGTTTAGCGAGAGCTTCTTGATATGTTGGTCGAAGTTCTTTGCTATTAGTCCATTCACCGATACGACTATCGGAACAATGGTAGTCGATTTCATACGTCACATTAATTTCACTTATTATAACAAGTTTTGTTACCTCGATGAATTAACTACTACATTTTGTTTTATTTTTGATTTCTACGGTTTTGGTGAAGTGGCAAGTGACATTGCGTATATGAGTACGCAAAAATAAAATAGAATTATGTAGTCTAAAATTAAACTTGAAACAGGAAGGCACAAATACGTCAACGGAGTTTAATTCAAGAAATTGTTTTTATTTATATTTTTTGTTATTTATATTTATCTCAGGAAACGGAAGATGACAATGTAGATAATATATTGTTGAGCAATCGTGTAAACTTGGCAAAGTCTCAATAAATCTTATAATTAATCACGATGCCAGCGTTTCTGTTTATAAAAGTTTTTTGTGCAATTTAAATCAGGAAATGCTCGTTAAAAAAGATTTATTTATGTTTCATCGTTTTTGTAGACTACAAACAATTGTATTTCCATCGTATGAAATAATCCTTTAGACGTCATTGGCAAGCCATTATTTAGGGTGAGTAGAATCGAATTTTATTAAGGAATTAAAGCTGTTATTGCTAGTTAATGTTAAATTGAAGTTAAGTTTTAAAAACATCGATAACTTTATTCCATCAGGTACAGTATTTTTTCAAATAGATTATAAATAAATCACAATACAGCATGATCACAGACAGATGGTGCTAGATTAGAGAATGCGCTTTGTGCTCTCTCTGGCTGCCTCAATAAACTCTTCCATCACCTCACCACTGACACCGAACCTCAATGGATTGTCTTCAGTTAGGTGCTCGAAGTATTTGTCAACCATTTCCTCTTGCTCCGGGAAATCCAAAGAGCCTGCAGAATACGTTACATGAGTGTTTATACTAGTGATCCATTGAAAATTACCACTTAAGAATCTCTGTACCAGTTAAAGTAGGGTCAAACTAGTAATAATTTAAATACTAAGAGACACCACTTAACAAAGCTGACTCCGGTAGTTAGAAGTTCAACTTAAATTGCCTGGTAAATGTTCCTGTAAAAATAACCTTGTCTCATCATCCGGATGACGTTGCACGCCTGGTCGGGCAGGAACCTGTGGAAGTGCACCAAGTAACAGGCCAGCATGACGCCGCAGCGACTGCGCCCTTGTCGGCAGTGTATGCCCATCACCTACAATCAAGTATCACATGACATTTTTACGAAAGGTTAAATATTTGGGGTTTCGTTATAATTGTCAAACCATCGAGCTTGTATTGATCAATAATTTGCCGTCATTCATTAACCATGGGTTTCTGAGACTTGGATTGAAAACATATTGTTATCTCTGTTTTGTAAAAGATAATGACAGTGATGACGATATGTAGCACAGATTTTCATCTCAGAAACCAACGGTAAGTCAAAATTAAAAAATGTTTACTTTAAGCCACTAATGTTTCCGTTGTAATTTTTACACAGATATGTTACACCTCTATAACCAAAAGATATTGATAACAGTGCCAAGATTCTAACTGAAAACTAGTAAAACTATATTACGACCGATGGCAAAGGGAATAAGCATCAAGAAAATTAATTTTGACTGAAAAGTTGATTTGACTGTTTCCACTTAATGGCCGTAACAAGTAAGACGAGGTTTTACAATCAAATTATTGTGTCACTCACCTCGCCATTTTTGTCCGCTCGTTTACAAACGTCAATGAACTTCTTTATTTGTTCTATTGTCGGTAATTCAAACTCTTCTATTGGTATCTCTGTCCACCTCAATCTGGCAATATCGTCTACGGGAGGTTTTTTCCCCGCTGTTAGTGTTACCAGATTCGTTATACCTTGATTGACGAGGAACTGCAAATTCTCTTTATTCCTTGGGAACGCCATAGCCGCCAACTTCTTAGGAATGACCCATGAAAATTTGAGAGGTGGGTACGCTTCTACTGCTATTTCTGGGAATGGATTTTCTGGTATTAAAACTGTTAGATCATTCCTTATTTCCTTTCTAGCGCCAGCTAAATGTCTATCTTCTTGTTCTGTTATATTTTCCATTCTCATATAAACTTGAAAACCATCGTCTGCCATATTGTCGAAATATTTTCCCGCGTCAACAAATGTCAAAGTGTACCTTTTTTTTCACAATATTTACGCTTTAACACTTTCGATTCTGACCATCGGGCACGGTTACCGCGTGTTGACTGACGCTACGCATCTAGGACGGGAACTTGGCACTGAAATCGTGATTCTGGAGAGGGTGTAATATTTATTTCTGGAGTCACAAACCTTGGTATAAACAATTGAAATAAACGCGAAAAAGAACTCTATTCCAACACCATAGAGTATAGATGTGTGACGTTTGTTATATTTATAATCTGTGGTCGTTTACCGCCGAAAGCGACAGGTGCATTAAAACATTGGCTTGTAATATTATAGAAGCGATTATTTTTCGCAAAGCAATCTATCTTTAGTTCATAAGATACGTACAGAATTAATCTATAAATATTCTTTATCGACATTAAATGTACACAAGTATATGTTTGACGAAAATATTGTATTTGGCACCAATTATATCTTATTTATTTTGTACTACATATAACGTGATATCTTATTAATACTATAAATGCAAATGTTTAACAGAAGAAATGTCCCAAAAAGGCTGCATGGATTTTGTAGAAATTTGGAAGAGCGAAGAACATAGCCTTGACGAACACATAGATTATTAATTTGTTTTTTTTTGTAATTCCGCACAGACGGAAGTTTTGCAAAATATTTGCCCCCCTGTATCCATAAAAAGCAACATCTTTATTTAACTTTGACAACGTACTAATAATATTACGTACACTTTTCAAATGTCATTGCCTTTGTTATGAAAATAACTTATCGTTCAACACCGGCCAAGGGATTTGAGTTCGATGTTCATTTACAAATATAGTTGTGAAAGAGTCGACGTAAATTACACATGGACTAACGTCAGACGTTATAAGTAACTAAGGAGGTCCTTAGTGTACATTTAGTATGGAAAATATCATCATCATCATCAGCTCACTATACGTCCCCACCGAGGGGCTCGGAGCGTACCCTAAGTTAAGGGTGATTAAGCCATAGTCAACCACGCTGGCCAAGTGCAGGTTGGTTGATTTCACACATATCTTTGAATTTCTTCTCAGATATGTGCAGGTTGCATCACGATGTTTTCCTTCACTGTAAGAACGTCGGATAAATGTACATATGTAAATCGGAAAATCGAAAAACACATTGGTTTCGAACCCACGACCTGCAAATTGCAAGTCAAGTGCTTGACCACTGAGCCACCGACATGGAAAATATACTAAGCGTCAAAGTCACAAACGGTACAGGAAACGTGTAACTCGTCATCTCACTTACGTAGGTTGGGCGTGCCAGTTTTCGTCCTCCAATTCAATCTATCTCTAGTCACAACAGAAAAACACCATTATTTTACCTGTATATACATCGTGCAAAATGAACATGAAAAAGAAAAATAAACACATAATATATTTACATATAAAATAAAAAATATTACTATTATTATCAATAAGAATATACTTTATTACAATGGAACACAAGAATAACTATAGAGTAAATATATAAACTATCTGAATCACCATTGATATAGCATTTCAAACATCTTGTCGGCTCAGAACATCGCGCGAGTCGCTGCAAAAAAAAATATTAAGTGTCACTGACCTCTATAAATGGACTGCCTATAAGATAGAGTATATTATGTCTGCTTTATTGTCTCGGCTTGTAGCGGTGTTGTTGATTCGAAGTAATATACATAGAATTAACTGTTACGTAACATCAATAGCAAAACTAGACAAAGTTTATTCAATCCGACGCGATTCTACTTCAGAAATGTACAGGACTGATACCTTCAATAAGTCACGTGATTGTCGCGCGTCAATACCATATAATATTGAAATTCGTTACGGAACGAATGAACTTTGTCTAGCCCCTAATTTAGTTTAAATCGGAACTAAACAAAAGTCGTTTCCAAACTGCCTATCCATTTATAGAAATAATATTTACATTCATATAGAAGACTATACCGCGCAGATGACTGAGCCGGAAACATATTTGAAATGATATTTACAAAACCAATCGGAATCCAAAAAAAAAAATCTTTTCCATAACAACAGGAACATGTAAACTCTAAGGCATCTTGTGATTTTTCATATTAAGTACATATCCGTATAAAAAAAGTGATAAAAAATACACAATAGAAATAAAGTGCTAACAATATCAACTAAGTATATAATAAAATAATACATATGAGTTCACTGCATTGCATACATATTGCCATCTCTTTCACACACTTTGAAATAAACAGAGACAGCATACACAAGCCTCACTGCAGTGAAATACATAAATTAAATCGTAATTTAAATCGAAATTGATTTTATATGCATACCCACAAATCTGGGGTTGTAAACATTTTTTGTAATAATCATTGCAAAAAAAGGCTAAGACGTTATAAAATATTTGTTTTTTTTTATCCAAAAACGATTTTTACTCATTTAAGAATACTTTCAAAAAATACTATAATATAAACTAAACAGTTTGGAATGTTTCGAATTAAATTAAAGTTTTTACTTGTTAAGATAATATTGTTGACGTACTAAGAGACTCTACATTTTTTTTAATTTATATAGAAATCTAAAAACCCATATAAATAAATTAAAATTACTGAAAGTTTAAAATTTACAATAAATTTACACATTAAAAGACATTTCATATTAATACAGTTCTGATTAAACAATTTAATATTTTTTTTATAAAATGTTATGAACCCCTGATATTTTATAATACAATGAAATAACCAGTTACAATTATATTTATATTAAAAAAGATATATTTAACATAGCTTTTTGATATGTATTCAAATAACTTACAAATTCATTAAATAGTCAAAATAAGAATATAAAAATCCTAACATGAGGGCGCTTTAATCGACAATTACGTAATTTTCTAACGTTTTTGAAGTAACTGGAACTATTTGTTACATATATTTCCGCTATATAGCGAGGTTTTTTATATTCGCGGTCAAACTTTACTCTTAAAATACTAAAATAATTAAATTAGGCTCGATAATACTTAATACCATGATCCAAATATAATAAACAGTTTTAAATATCTGATAAAACGACTTAATGTTGGTATAACCGATTTTGATTATTTACATTTTTTATCTCATTTTGTATTTCAAAAGGCACTGATGTAGGCCCCATTATTTTTTACGACTAAAAAAGTTAATATATAAATAATTAAATGCATGAAAAAACTGGGTTGGAATATTGAAATGCCTAAATATATAAAATTCTAGGCAATATTTATAAAGGAATGTAAATTTTTATCTTTCACTAATGGATGATGTTAGACCTCTTTTCCACTAGCGCTACACATATAAGCTATATGTTTCTAATGGCGCGACAACGAATTTAACAGTGGAAAAGGGATGTAAGAAGATATAAAAAACATTTTTATTCTATCGTTGATTTAACTTTAGTAGAAACATGATTGATAAATGATTTCTAATCAGCACCTTTAAAAAATTATAAAACTACTCGTGTAAAATAACGCGAAATGTGTTTGATGACGTCATAATTTCGTAGATGGCGAAGATGAAGTCGATGCAATACTTTTGTTATCGTACTCTTATCGTAATTTAGAATGCACTGCACTCTTGAAATCAAACATAAACACTGGTTTCCACTGAAAAACATATCTGTCTTGAAAATTTCAAAAAAGTTTTTCAAAAAAATTTTTTTTTTTAATTTTTTCGCCATTGGAAACGCACTGTAAATAATTCCTAAGCCTAAATATATTTGAAAAATCATTTTTTTTAAACATTAAAAACAATGCAGTTTAATACGCATAATTTTCGAGTACTTAACTATAACAATATGGATGGAATCCCTCGTACCTATAAACTAATTTATTGTCCAAATTGAAAAAAAAAAAACAATATTTTTTTTCACTAAATTAAGTCGATCTACAATTCATTTTAAATAATTTTTTTAATACTTTTAGGAATGTAATATAGGAAGTTGAAATATCAAATATAAATACTATTTAAGATTTACGAAAAATGAAAAAAAAAATTAAAAAAAAAATCGAAACTGTCCAATTTAACGAACTTTATCCCTAATATCTTTTATAATGAAATTAAGTAACAATGAAAGTGTTATGCAATAAATGAGCAGTTTTTGTCAAACATTTGTCCAACATTTGATCAAACATTGAAGACAAATATTTGTTATTGGTCCAAATATAACCAACAAATACATTTCAGCAATTTCTATATATCATTATATTATTTATGGTTTTTATGTAAAAAGAAATTCTAAAAGTACACTTTCATTGCACTCACAACATACATAATACATATTGTGTATATAACAACTATTATGTAATATATAATTGAGCCAATTACAACAGTTTTAGGCACTTTCTATTAGAAAAACTACAATACTCAGAGACATTAAATGATCACTAAAAGCCATCCTTAGTAATAATTTAACTTGTAATCGTTAAATTACTGACTCTAGTAGTTATTACTTTTTATTTTTTATTGAATTTTATTTAATGTAAATTTTATAGTATGTTCCAAATTATATTTTCATAGTAAAGAGGCGTCCATAAATTACGTGAGGTGTTTTTTTTTATTTTCTGCCCCTAGCTCCCCTCCTGGTGAGATGTCGTGAGATTTTATTCAACCCCCTACCCCATCCCCCAACGTTTCCAATAATAATCCAACGCGTTTATGTTTCTTACGTAAACGCGTTGGATTATTATTGGAAAAAGAAAAAAAAATGCTTCGTGCTTTTGATTTTTTTTTGTTTCCATCAGAAAAAAATGCGTGATATTTGTCGAGATTCTCTCCAACGTAAGATTAGATGAGATTTGACTCGACCCCCCCCCCCTTAAACAACTCACGTTATTTATGGACGCCCCCTAAACATAGTGTTCTTAAGTTTTTTTTAAAGATTATATATCTTATTTATATATCTATGTTATGTTAAAGTCAATTCACATGATGCTAGGAAAAAATCTAGAATTTTTATTTCATAATTTAATAAAAAAAAATCCCAACTATAGAAGGCACTACAGAATATTGTCTTTTTAGTTTAAAATAGGGGTCAATAATTTATATTTTCAAGTATTTTTTTCAATATCTTTCGATATTAATTTAGAGTTTATTTTAAAATTACCTAATCTATTTGAAGATTATATTTATATAGCTAGGCCATAGACAACCACGCCGGCCAAGTGCGGGTTGACTTCACACATATCTTTGATCTTCTCATATCTGTGCAGCATCACAATGTTTTCCTTCACCGTAAGAACGTCGGATAAATGTACATATGTAAATGGAAAATCGAAAAACACATTGGTACATGGCGAGATTCGAACCCAGGACCTGCAGATTGCAAGTCAAGTGCTTAACCACTGAGCCACCGACGCTCCGACGCTTACTTTAGTTAAAGTTACAAAATTATATTTTATGACCCCTAAGATTTTAAACTATAGAAAATTTATGAATTGTATAATTTAAAAAAAATGTGAATTAACTTTAAAATGTTCTAAGAAATAATTGCTTTTATTATTGCTAACTTATGATCGATATTGTGACGTAACGATATATACTATTTTGACACGTATCTATATGTAATTAAAGCGTATAATCGTCTATCAACACGCCAATTATAAATGGAATGGTCACTGCACTGCACTAAGGAATGTCTTGCGATTTTGTGACCAATTGCTAAGAGATTATGGTTTAAAATCACTTGATTTAAAATCACACCGCATCGTAGTAACTATGGAGGACCTTTCTTTATGCGATTTTAGGCTTTATTGCTTGTGAATTTTGGTTTAAAATCGCTTGATTTAAAACCACACCGCAGCGTAGTACTATGGAATGCCTGCATGCGATTTTGGTCTTAATTGTTTAGACTATTTTGGTTTAAAATCGCTTTCTTTTTAGTTTTATGTCTTTCTGTGATTCTAAGTCTTATTGTTTATACTTGTTGGTTTAAAATCGCTTGCATTGAGCTTTCTTTATGCGATTTTAGGCTTTATGCCTTTGACTTTTGGGTTAAAATAGTTTTTTTACTAAAATTACACCCCATCGTAGTTCTATGGAATGCCTTCATTCGATTTTGGTCTTAATTGTCTAGAAATTTTAGTTTATAATCGCTTGTGTTCTAAGAATCACTGCTGCGTAAGTATTGTCTTTATACAATTTGGTTATATTGGTCTAAAATCATCTTCCTTTGATTTTAGACCTTATTGCTTTGATTTTATAGTATAAAATTGCTTGCATTTTTCTGTAGTAATGTCTTTATGATTTTAAACCTTATTCCTTAGTTGTTTTGGTCTAAAATCGCTTGTATCCTCGCGCGTCGATACCTATCAAGTATATACTAAAGGTGCAGAACTTGGCCGTCGTCTTTAACGGGGATATGAAATGCGGAAGGTTCAGTGTTCTGGTCCTCCAAGGTCACAGCGGTCAGGTCCACTATCTCATCCTGTTCATCTTGATCGAATCTGGAATAATAATAAAAAAATGTTTTTAATTATTTGTCATTTTTTTAAAGGATTCAAAAGTTTCAAATTTTTTATCTACGATAATTCTTTAGATTTATAAAATAGCAACACTTAAAATATTGAACTCCATCAAACGTAATTTGGTACAGTTATGTCAAAAGTCATGTAAAAAAAATATATTTGACAGAAATTCAACAAATGTCAAAAAGCGTCAAAAAACCAGTTTGACAAAGTTTGATCGTTTATTTAGTTATATTTGATTTAATGTTGTTAGTATTGTGTTGTACGCGTGTACGACGCGGTAATGTACCACCGTACCTGTCATCATCAGGTTCGCTGGATGGCTGGGAGTGGCGGGACACTGTCTCGGGTGGAGGTGGACCGGCGCGCTGGTTTGCTGGACGGACTGTTATTATCAGGTTTGAAGAGTTAGCCACCATCATATCTGTCACCTGAAAAGAAATATTTATATAGAAAAATAATCATACTTCGTACGTATGTATTTGCGTTGCTTATAACGAAAAAGTAATTTTGAAAATGTTGTCTGTCTGTCTGTAGGCAAAACCTCGTTTGTTCCGAGTAATCTCGAGAACAGCTGGACCGATTTTGACGGGTTTTGAGAGAAAGATTACTTAGTTTTTCTTTTTTGACGCTGACAAAGTCGCGGGCGACCTTTAGTATTCGATAAAAACTTTAAAAACAAAAGTGTAATTTAAAAACAGCTTTACCACCGAAACAATAAAGAAACAATTTCGACTAGAAGTTGACAGATTTCCCATTTTTTGTCTAACATAGAAAAAGTCCTTTTCCACTAAACGACAGATTCAAGCTAGTTGAAAAAGGGGTGTAACTAACCTGATCCAATGTCTTGTTAGAGACATCGATTCCGTTAACTTCTAGCACCTCGTCGTTGACGCCCAGCAGTCCGGTTGACTCCGCGAGTCCGCCGGGCACTAGCCGCGATATGAAGATGCCGGGGGAGCGCTCCACACCGTTCGGTGTTACACGCACTGATGTACCGTCTCTGTTATGTACAACACAATTAAATTGACGAATCATATTATTAATATAACTAGCTGTCGCCCGCGACTACGTCCGCGTGGGATTAAAAATAAATGTTGGCCGATTCTCATACCTACTCAATATGCTCTCAAAATTTCATGAAAATCGGTCAAGCCGTTTCGAAGAAATATGGGAACGAAAATTGTGACAGGAGAATTTTATATAAAAGATTATATTTCGCTAGTATATAGTAGTTGTATATAGTGTTGATAGATGGATGGATGTTTGTTTGACGGATCTCGATGAAATCTGGCACAGATGTAGAACATAGTCTGAAAGAACACATTGGCTACTTATTAGTTTTTTTATAATATTTCCTCGTCGACAGAGTCACGGGCGATAGCTAGTATTTACAAATAAAACAATAAGAATACCTTATAAAAAATCCCAAGGGTCTGTCAGAGCCGTGTTTAAGGAGTTTCACTCTTCTACATGTCTCTGGTACAATGTCTACATCTATGATTGCTGATACCTGGAAGGAAAAAAATGATTACTATCTTACTAATACATATTATAAATGGATGGACGGATGAATTTTTTTTCAGAGGGGAATGCTTTATGCATACTCCGCGCCCCGGGGGGGACGCGGTAGTTATGTGGGATTCTCCTCCATTGCGGAGGCATACCCACTAAACCCCTCTGTTCCTCCAACGCATCGGGACGGGACCACGGGCACGCTTTCGCTCTCGTCCGCGGCCCCGTCTGCGCCAGCTGCCGAGGCAGCTCCCTCTCGGGGATAGAAGGTATCTGCAGAACTGCTGCATGGATCTCGTTGAAAACGGAGAAACCTCACGGACGGTGTCGCGGGCGACAGGTAGTAAATAGATTATTTTTTATTAAAAATAGGTTAATGCACTTCTTCTCATCCATTCTCGCAATTTATTTAAATAGTACAAAATTTTCGCCTCACTTAATCTTATTAAACTTGTAAATGCGAATATTTGAATATAAGGATGGATAGGTGTTTGAAAAAAGGTTTCTTCTGACCGGATCAACAGATCTTCCTGACATTTGAAGCCTAGAAAAACACATGGCTACTAAATTAAGTTTTTTTTTAAATTCCACGAGTGAATTGCTGGCCACAGTTAGTAATAATGGATTTCTTTGTTACCATTCTAAAATCGTGTGGATTAGATATAGCCAGTCCTTTATTCTTCGCTGGAGTACCGCTCAGGATGGACGAGATTATGTTCCTAGGCCGCATTGTACCATAGCCATTGAGTTCTTCAAGACTGTCACCTGAAAAGAAAAAAAGAATTAAGTTAAGTCCTAAAATTTGTACTTTTTATTTATGGTAACATGACCCTAAACAGTGATGTAAGGTCTAAAACTCGTCATAGCAACATAATTAAGCAATAAGTCATTATGCTTTGGTGGGTCGGAAATTAATTTCTTTGACAACGATTCGAAAAAAAAACTGAATCATCAGCTCACTGAAGTCCACACTGAGTGGCTCGGAGCCTACCCAAGTTAGCAACTAGGCCAGAGTGAACCATGCTGGCCAGTGCGGTTTGATTTCACACATATCTTTGAATTTCTTCTCAGATATGTGCAGGTTGCATCACAATGTTTTCCTTCACAGAAAGAACGTGCGATAAATATACATATGTAAATTGAAAAACACATTGGTACATAGCGGGATTCGAACTCAGGACCTGTAAATTACAAGTCAAGTGCCTAACCCCTGAGCCACGGACACTCTAGTATTATATGTTATTTTATTTTTTGTTGCCAGAAAAAAGTCTAGAAAAAGTCCTTGACCATTGTGAAGTAAAGTATCTACTATTCCAATGTCCAACAAAGAACGGAAGTCAATAGTTAAGGCAATTTAACAAATACTTTGACCTCGTTAACTAAGCAATTAGTTTAACTATTCAATTGAGTCAAAGTATAGTTTTAACAAGAAAATGTTTTTCTCACGTCAAGAAAAAATGTGGCTTTGAGAAAAAAAGGTTACATCTCTTATGAAACCTCATAACTGAAGTAACATTTTTCATCAATATAAGTCTGTAAAAAGCATTATAAGGCTGACTAAATAATCATCTATCTACTCATGAAGTGTAAGTCTCAATAATTTCATCATCAGCTCACTATACGTCCCCACCGAGGGGCTCGGAGCCTATCCTAATTAAGGTTGATTATGTCATAGTCAACCACTCTGGCCAAGTGCGGGTTGACTTCACATATATCTTTGAATGTCTTCTCAGATATGTGCAGGTTGCATCACGATGTTTTCCTTCACCGTAAAAACGTCGGATAAATGTACATATGTAAATCGGAAATCTAAAAACACACTGGTACATCACGGGATTCGAACTCAGGACCTGCAGATAGTAAGTCAAGTGCTTGACCCCTGATCCACCGACGACCTACGACGCAATAATTTAATAAAAAAAAAATTAAAAAGTTCCTTCTTGACAACAAGCGTACCCTCTATACAAACAAGGTCAATTTTTTTACCCACTGCTGGGCAAAAAGGCAAACTCTTTAATATGTTAGGAACCAATACTGTTACATTTACCTTTTTTGTAATAGTCCATAGAATAATGTCAAGTAATATATATGACCATGAAGACAGTCGACCATAAATGGGTATTTACCCTGACCACCTTGATATATACCAGATGTTTATATTTGTCATAGATTATACATAAATCTTATTACGGTGAGTTTCTAAGACAAAAATATCTGTATAAAATAGTCATCCCTATTTTTTTTCAGAGGGGAATGCTTTATGCATACTCCGCGCCCCAGGGGGGGGGGACGCGGTAGTTATGTGGGATTCTCCTCCATAGCGGAGGCATACCCACTAAACCCCTCTGTTCCTCCAACGCATCAGGACGGGACCACGGGCACGCTGTCCCTCTCGTCCGCAGCCCAAAAAAAATAGTCATCCCTGTCATGGTCGTAATCTTTGACAAAACAAATATAACGATATCTTACTAATATTATAAATGCAAATGTTTAAATGGATGTTTATTAGAAGGTATCTCGATGATGAAAAAAAAACTTAATAGCCTTTGATTCTTCCAGACTATGTTCTACATCCATGCTAAATTTGGAGATACGTTAAGCCGTTCTGGAGATACCTTCTAATAAACATCCTTCTAAACATTCGCATTTATAATATTAGTAAGATAAGAAGAAAGATTTAATTCAAACGCTTGTACTAAAAATAACGCGAGCTCTTCAGAGATTCAACACTAGGGTACTTTTATTAAGGTCAAGCATATGGGTCAAGAAATCTCACATATTTTTTTTCTCTTCATAACATTTTCCCTAGCTCTTAACGCTTTAATAGGTAAAATAATCGACAAATTAGATTTTTATACTGTATTTCATGTTCATATGACTGGATATAAAGAATTAGTGTGTAGTCACCTTTATTCCATGCATTTCAAATATCATAGAAATTCTATACAGATGACGTCACATCATAAGCCTACACCTGCGTGAAATCTGAACAAAGAGCGTACCATTGAGGGCAACCTTCCTAATACAGCTGGAGTTACCTAGACTCTATTTCCACTAAGCAATTAGTCGCACGAAAAGACGGAAATACTCGAAATTTGCTTGCAATTGCTTATGTTTATGGGCAACGGTCACTTCGCTATTTCAGCGATTTAAGGTGGCCGCTCTTTAGTTTGCCACCTTATTATAAAAAAAAAGTAGCTTACGGCTGGTCGCTGATGGAAATGGGTTCTAATCTAGACATTCTGTATAAACGTTTAATCGATCAATTTAATTGAAATTTTACTAGATGTCGCTCGCGACTCCGTCTGCGCGGAATTAAAATCTGGAGATACCTTTAAACAAACATCCATCCAAAACATTCGCATTTATAATATTAGTAAGATTTTTGTGGATCGCGTCGTCAAGCCACTTGTCAAAATATTAACGCCTCTATCCCGGACGGATGTAGTCAGTGAATTCAAATTATCATATCTTTTACTTAATAAAACCGTGTTTTTTATATTCGTAAGATTTCCAATGCTGTCTGAAACATGTTGCCATCTCTTTAATTCTTTCTCCAAAAAGCGAGATAACATTATGTTTTTGTTTGAGTACATTGACAGTGGAAACACGGTCACATGCACCGGTCCGTCATAGTCCGCTAACTACGAGTTAAAATTAACTGTACGTATCCACTGTGAATGTGCTTTATTATAATTAAAAAGTTTTTATCTGCACAATTACTACTAGATTGAAATGGTTGGCAATTATTATCGCGAATGTATATTACGTACAATTTCAATCCAGTTTCTTTCGTATTTAAATTAAGCTATATTTATAAAAAAAAGTTAAAAAAATAATACATATCACAACCATTGTATAAAAAACAATAGACAAACAAAAAAAGTTTGCTATTGACAGCCAGCAAACCAGCCAGTATCCAATGCTTTAAAAAAAAAATCACTACGTAAAAACATTTTACTATTGGCTTATATCAAGACCATACAAGGCAACGTAAGCCTTATGTCATAACAATGACATATAATTGAATATGGGATGTCTCGTATTCTATGCTAATTCGCCTCGTTATGGATGACGAGCGTAAATAAAAAAAAAGACAGGACATCAGTTACTATTTGTAGTCAAAGAAACTCAGGGCAATTGGCGGTTTTCCACTTACAAAAAAATTGCCTTGTACCTTGCAATGAGACGAATTCTACACTTCTTACTAATATTATAAATGTGTATGTTTAGATGGATGGATGTTTGTTTGAAGGTATCTCCAGAACTGCTGAACGGATCTCGATGAAGTTTGGCACACATATAGAACACTTGCGGGGTTTTGGGGCGACAGCTTGTAAATTATATATGTAAAGTTAAAAGTTACGTATATAAGCAATAAGTTGCACAGACGACGTGATAATAATTACGTAATTAGTAGTATACCAATGATTGACATTTTTCTTACAACACAAATAAAATCTGAGTCCTATTCAATCAATCAAAATCAAAGTCAATGCTTATGAAACACGAAAAACTATACCTTTGAAATTCGAACACCGTCAATTTTCCCGATAGTACATCACAAAAATAAAGAACGTTATCCTTCCCTTAGTATTACATACCTTTCCTCTGTATAATGACCCTGAGGAGCGGCCTCGCAGTAAGCAGCGCTCTGGCCAGGTTATCATCATTGTTGATCGGCAACAGATCACCATCTCTAGGATCCGTGTAGGAGATGAGAAAGGCAACATCATGTAGACGATGCAACTTCTCTATCAGGCCTTTGAAGTCCTCATATTTCAACTTCTCCGTACGACTCAGAGCGAAGCGACGGAACTCCGCATCGAACTGTGGATACAAAGGGGAGGAAATTATAAAGATGACTTTCTGTGGGTTACTGATACTAAAATTCCCGTTTAAAACATATCTCTGTTTTGTCAGAGATGACTCAGAAACCAACGGTTATTAGATTATTTTCAATCGTAGTTGTAATGTTTTAAAACTTGCTTTTCAAATTATAAAAGCAAAAAAAAAACAATGTCATAGAAAATTTTGGCAGAAAATTTGCGAACCTTTGTCCTACATTATAAAAACGTACAACAATAATAAAGAAAACAAAAATCAGTTCCAAGGTCATTTATTTTTTTATTCCTCCGCAGAATGTCATTTAGTCAATTATTATTTTTAAGGTTAACTAATTCTTGTCTTAGATCTTTGATTAAAAACATAAAAGTGTGTAATATAAATTCACTAACTAGTATTCACTGAAACTCGGAATTATTAAAACGTTTGATCGTAATTTATCTTATCACTATTAGCTTACGAGATAATGTATTAGATCTTGAGTTAAACCAAATCAAATAGAACGTTAACCGTAGATTATAAACCAAAAACAGCACTTAAAAAATCAGTAAAAAACAAAAGAATTCTCTGCCGAAACACTTATATTATAACAAACTATTTTCTCTTGTTTTTCGAAGTTAAGGACATGTTTTTTAACCAACTCATTTTTACATCTATTTATTCACTACAACTGTTACTGTGATAAAAAAACGTCGTTTCTCTTAAAAAAAAAAGCATAAAAAATAAATTCTTTAACATTTCAATTATAAAATAATATTGATTCTTTAAAATAAATAACTAATTGAAAAAAAATGTATCCGAAGCCAAGTTTTCAATATTCTTAAAACAATAACTCAATATAAATAAAACAAATATAACAAACAATAAAGGGCCATTCAAACGAACGCAAAACTTTCAAGAATACGTCTTACGTCAGAGTACAAAAACAATTGCAAGAATTGTGATAATGTTCACAAAAGTGTATATAATTTTAATGAGATGAATTCGAACTTAATTAAAGTTCTTTGTGTGAAATTAGACGCCGAAAATCATGTGTGTTACGTGAGAAATGTCATTACACTAATCAACATCAGCTCACTATACACCCCCACTGAGTGGAACGGAGCCTACCAAAAGTCAGTGTCCAGACCATAGTCAACCATGTTGGCACAGTGCAGACTTCACATATATCTTAGAATTTCATCACAGATACGGCTGCATGGACCTTACTGAAATTTGGCATAGCATGTTAGTCTGGTAGAACACATATGCTACTAACAATTTTTTTTAATTCCCCGCAGATAATGGTTGACAGCTAGTTAAGTGATAATTTGACCAAGTAAATTAATTCATTTTAAAAACTATCGTTTTTAAATGAATCACTAAAACCACAACTATGTTAACACAAAAAATGTGGTATAACATACTATTGTTCTAACTTAGGACAAAGACCTTTTTCATTATATTAAAGATTTTTTTTACACTACAAATGTACTTTGACTATGCACTACACAATTACAATAATCAATGTCAATATTGAGATGTAAACTTGACCCGATCAAATTACGAATAGTTACGAAAAATTAAACATTAGGTTGCAACCTGCGGCTACAAACTCAAAGGTGTGCATAGTCAACTAATCTGTACTAGCCCATCATAGTCACCCCTAAAATAAGGTATGCTTGAGCCCTTCGGTATCCCATATATGTGAATTTGTAAGAAGTTCCAGTGTGATTGTAAATTACTGAACATACTTTTATGAGTTATGTCATTTTTTTTATATCATAGCTGAAATAGCGACGTAAACGTTGCCCATAGACATACTCAATTGCATATACGTTGCTTACCTTCAATCACTGGAGGAGACGATGCACAGAAAAGAAATATTTTCCCTTTCCATGCATCCCCTCATCCGGAAAGTCCACTTCCACTTCCCATCCTTTCCTTATAAGAAAAAGGGTGGGAAGGGAATGAGGACTAAACTAGGCCTCTGGGACGCACCCTCCTCAGATAAAACGCGGAATTGCTTCCACTTGACGCCAGTCTTCTGTGTGGTTGTAGTATTTCACCGGGCGAGCCAGGCCAAATTGTTCAAAGATGTTAAAGCGGGCTCTACCACTGTTGAATTTGTATTCTATTTCATTATTGTTCCCTGAGTTATATAATTAGTTAAATCTTTATGCTTTTTAATTACCAAAAAGTTATTTAACATCTTCCCACTTTCTAACAGCAGTATTTGTATCCATAGATTAGTATTATCATTTTATTACAATGTTAGTATTTGTATCCATAGATTAGTATTATCATTTTATTACAATGTTATTATTTTGTTTTTTATTACATTGCCATTGTTATATTGTTTATTGTATTCAGTATTACATTTAGGTGTTGTATCATTGTATTGTCACATACAGTTTAAACATAACATTAAGATAGATAACAAAGTTCTAGAGTAATAGTATATATCAAAAAAGGAGTAGTCAGCAGTGGAATTATACATTAATATAGGACAACTCATGTTTCGGATGAAAGAAAATTGTACATAGCTATCAAAGTGTTAGATGGATTGTATGAAAGTGGATATGCGTAAGACAGGAGTGAATACACAGTAAAATCTTGTAAGGGACTGTATGAATCATTATCAGTGTGGTCATTAAAAGGTTAGAAACCCATGAATGAATGATTCACTATTTACATCAAAATGATTCAGGAGTTACTAGTAGGTCAAGGCATTAATTCATCAAAATATATAATTAATATGCATCATCTCTTATCTCTTTCTTACTCATATCATAAATGCGAAAGATTGAATAGATGGATTTTTGTTATAATGTAATTCTACTGCTGAACCAATTTGGACAAAAATTGGAACAGATAAGTTACTACTCGGAACAGAGCATAGATAAGTAATTAAGTTGTTTTAATATCACACAAACCCAGTTAAAGGCAACACCTAATATTAACATAAAATGGTAGTTGAAAGCTTAATTTCTACTTACATATTTTATACCTGTACACAACTACTGAATAGTCTGCAATGAATTTGTGATGGGCAAGTAACAAGTAAATATTAAACTATTTGTTAATTAAAAAAGTAAGAAACTCATCTGACTGTACTCTCTCACACTCCAGAAAATGTAACCTGAGTAAGTCAGTTAAAGAGACCTTCTTGTCTACATATGTTGGTTAATTGTAGAAAACTTGTTCTTTAACACATTAGTAGATAATTTTATTTGTATCTATGAGACATATTTCCATAAGAAAGACTAAGAATTCAAGATCTAGGTTTAAATTACACCAAGTTAAGGTATTTGGTCAGCAACCAAACACTTTAAACGGCATTTTTTATGGTTGTGATGAATTCAGTGAGTAAAAATAAGACGTGTTCAATAAAATGCAAACTTTTCTCATAAATAGAATATATAAATTAGAAATTTAGTCCTACATACCTTAGTTTTAACTTCTACACTTTGGCTGTCAATACGAGCAGCTATTTTATTCTTCGACATCTCGAAAGCATTTAATACACTTATGCTTAATCTTAAAACTTATTTCAAAACATTTAGGCACTTAATTTGCTACAAAACATTGTAAAATATAAAAAGTTTTTTAAATAATTTAGGCTGTTCCTCACACTCGTAACTCTCGCGTCGTAATTTCAATAGATACTGTTTCGTTTACAAATATTTTACAGTATTAGTAATTATCCACCAATCATATTACAGGATAAAAGTTAATCTGCTTTTTAATAGGTTCTCTGTGTACGCCGATGAAAACGCATAATTTGACGTTCCGTGGCACAAGATTTTTGGCTGTCATCACTTTTTAGCTAAATAAAAAATCCGACCCATGTAGAGCGAAGGATTGGTAGTAAAGTAATATAAACCACTTTAATTTGTTTTACAAGTTTTAAGACGAATTTACAAAAGAATAGTTTAATAAACAACAAAAAAAAAACAAAACAGAAAAAAATGCTACGGCAAGTTCGCCAGTTCTATCATCATCAATTATGAGTATGACATTGACAATCAACATTCAACAAGTAATGTGATTGTAAAAGTATGAAAAGTTGTAAAAAAATAACAAAACAATAAAATATTACTTAAAAATGAAGTTAAATAATTTGGAGGCTGCCGCCCGGCTGAATCCATGTTTGAAGGTTATGATTAATGCCATACAAACTTCAGGATTTCGCTAATAATTTCTGTGTATTTTTCATTATATAATTTATTCAATTTAGGAGCAAAATCAATCTTACGAGTGCTTAAACAAGAATGGATACAACCAGGAAAAATGTGAAGCTTATTTCGATAACTATAACACTTGCAAAAAGTTTTGGGTAAGGACACATCAAATTAATATCTACTAATCATTACTGTAGTCACCAACCCTCACGGTGTCAGTGTGACTAAGACCTAGACCTAACCTAGGGTAGGCTATATCTTGGTACAGATGTATATGAACTGATCATTTCATTTTTTTTTCATTTTCAGAATCAAGTTTCTAAAGACAGAAGAGCAAGGGGAATAAAACCACATTTACCAGATTTGGAAGAAAGGGAAAAAGTAAAAGAAGAATATATCAAAGCTTGGGGGAATTAATACCATTGTCATTTAAAAATACACATGGACAAATAGCACTTTATAAAATTAAGTCTGTAAGCAATTGTAATAAAACTATAAATTATTAATTGCCTAATAAGCATATTGCATTTTATTCAAACTAAACCACTCATTTATGAATATTGTTGAAACTCCTATGTTTCATAAATATTTCCAGGTCTAAAAATCTACATGTAAACATATAAAGTTATTTTTAAACTAGTGTTATAATTTGATACTATTTTAATTTACTTTGCAATATGTTGGGTTATTTTTTTTGCAGACGGGGCCGCGGATGAGAGTGAAAGTGTGCCCGTGGTCCTGTCCCGATGCATTGGAGGAACAGAGGTTTAGTGGGTATGCTTCCGCTATGGAGGAGAATCCCACATAACTACCGCATGCCTCTCGGGGCGCGGAGTATACATAAAGCATTCGTCTCTGGAAAAAAAGGGTTGTTATTTTATAGTTTTTTTATGGACGATGCTGTGCAATCCTCTTTCACACCTAGAACGGTGGCCAGTGCGGTTTTCTGTGTATATAATTATTATTATTCTAAACCTTTACAAATAAATTTATTTTATACTATAAATACATTGTCTTGGTTTTAACAATAAGTGTACTGCAATATTTTCTTGCTATTAGAAGTTCGGGGGAGGACTATTCTAGCAGTGGGCATCATATGGCTGGAGGGAAAGAGACAGAGAGGTTTCTCTGTTACGGAGGTCATCTGTTGGGACTGGACAATGCTTATACATGTTTGACTGTAATAAAAAAATAAAACAAATAGATTAAATAAAATTTTATTTTGTGTTACAGTAATGTGTTCTCAAGCCAAATCATGTTTAGCGTCTTATCACTAGAGGGCTGCAATCTTAAAGGCATATAACCTACAACAATTATGTACTTTTTTATTTGCATTATGTAAAATGATTTATGACTTACAGATTAAAAATCTTTGGATATATTAAAGAATATTATTAATTGATTTACTTGATAGTTAAAAATAATATTGGTTATTAATATTGTTCATGATAACAAAAACAAGTAAAAAATAATTATAATAAGAAATAGGAGCTAATATATTCAGGCACTTCAATTTGTACCATTTTCAGTTTAAAGTAAATTAGCACTATTTGGAAATGGCGATATAAGATTTTTAGTATTAATAAACAAAAACCAAAGTATATTAACTCTTTAATAAAAGAGATTCATGCGAATGCGATGCGTCGGTGATTCAGGAGTCAAGCACTTAACTTGCAATCTGCAGGTCCTGGGTTCGAATCCCGACATGCACCAATGTGTTTATCGATTTCCGATTTACATATGAACATTTATCCGACGTTCTTACGGTGAAGGAAAACATCGTGATGCTGCACATATCTGAGAAGACATTCAAAGATATGTGTGAAGTCAACCAACCTGCACTTGGCCAGCGTGGTTGACTATGGCCTAATCACTCTTAACTTAAGGGTAGGCTCCGAGCCACTCAGTGGGCGTCGACGTATAGCGAGCTGATAATGATGCGAATGTGTTACATTTATACAGCCATTCAAATAAAAATATGAAATAAAAAAAATGTCAGCTTTTCACTATAACAAAACTTGAATCCGATGACGTCATATTTTTACAATGCCCAATACTTCATAGAGGTATTCAATTATATATTCGCGTAGTAATTTTCACATAGAAATTATTCTAAGAATTAAATATATATTAAAATTGATATAAACTTAATTTTACAAAGTTATAAGTTATACATAAATAGTGTTAGCGATGTCCTTGAGTTTGTAGTCAAAGTTCTTGTGTTGTCATCTCTTTCATACTCTTTTATAAAACAGAGATAGCAATATACTTTTTTACATGACCTTTGATAATGAATACACATAGTATGTTAATTGATCATTAAAATGTATATTTAGATCCATTGGTATTGTTAATCCAATGTAGGAATTCGTGAAGGCGTAACTGGGGAATTAACACCTAGAGAATAAAAAAAAATGCGTAAACTACTGAGAAATTCTAAGATAACTATAGAACCACGTTGGTAACTCAAAAACTACTTGTTAGTTTTTAATAAAAAAAAATTGGTATACGTAATTCTAACCATTTCTTTTGGAATAAAAAAAACATAATCGAATGTATAATCTGTACTATTATATTACTTAAAAAATAACTTAAAATACTTGTAATTAAATAAAAAAAAAACTTTTTAATACACTTATTAAAAAAAAAATTAAGAATGAAAAATCAGTTTTTAATTAGAATTAATAGTTAATTCTTTCATACCTTTGGACCTAAATACATATTTTATTACTAAATTATCTAAATAAATAGCCGTATTAAAAATATGTCGAAATACAACAAATAAAGTTTATTAAAAAGCGGTGGATAGGAATTATATAAAACTTATGATACATGATTTATATAGATTAAATAAAGTCAAAATTAAAAATATATAAATATAGGCATTATCTTTGTTGATGTCCAGTGGAAACCAACATTTAGAGGTACACGCTAAACTCTCATCATATTAATTACAAATATCGTAAAATCTTAATATAAATATTATACTTTAGTTATAATTTAACTTACCTACGTATAACGTAGTGTAGTGGTTCAGTGGTTAAGCACTTATCTGCAGGTCATGGGTTCGATTCCCACATTATGTCATTGTTTTTAGATTTACATATGTACATTTATCCGATGTTGTTACGGTGAAGGAAAACGTGATGCTGCACATATCTGAGATCAAAGATATGTGTGAAGTCAACCCGCACTGGGGCCTACTGATTTAGTGTAGGCTCCGAGCTCCTCAGTGGGTATTTATAGTGAGTTGATTTAAAATTTAATACTTTATTAATTTTTCTTATATATAAGCGTGATAAAGCATATTATATATATATTTTATTTCTAACACAACCTTGATTTTAGCGCGTACCTCTATAAAAATTATATGAGTAAAATTAAAATTATAAAAAAGGACAATGCGTGCCGTAAACACTCAAAAATATCATGTACATGGAAATTAAAAAGAAAACGGTAAAAAAAAACAAATTCATAAAAATTATTCAAGATGGCGACGATCTGTCATTTTATCTGTTAAAAATCGTGAAATTACCGTTTTTTTTTGGATTTTTTTTTAATTTCGTTACACTCATGTACAGAATTATTTGTATATAACACAACATAACATAAAGATGTACAATTTAACATTTTAATAGAGGTAAATAAGATTTCTCTAACCTCTATTTTATTTATTGTTAATTTGTACACATTGTATGTAACACCGTGAACATAAGATAAGTTGAAAAATGCTTTTTTTTAAATATGAGAAATTTACTAAGAAAAATATATTAAACCTTTTCTGGTCCTTCGAGCACAAAGTCTGACATATTAAGACATATATACATACTAAAACATATAAAATTAATGTTATAATTGTATGACAATTTGATATCTTTTTCTAAATCAAAATTTGTTCTAATAATATTTTTACTGCGTAAAAACTATCGTATCAAATATACATTCATATGTTATATGTTTAGTATTATGTTAAATGTTTTACCGTGGGTTTCCGAGACCAAAATCTCCATTTAAAATATATCGTTATCTCTATTTTATTAAAGATAATGACAGGGATGACGATATGTTTATACAGAGATTATTGTCTCAAAACCCAACTGTTAGATTATTGATGTTGATGTTATGTCAGAAAGCTATCATAGTATATTTTTCAAGATCAACAAATTTAACTGACCCGGCAAATTACAAAAGCACTTTACCGCATGTAAATGTCATTTTTATGTCTATGTACATTTACATATTTTTTTACAAGTAACTACGATAGTAGCGCCTCTCACCGGGCCATAGTATGTCAGACTATAGTTTGGATTGTGCCGACCGGGTCAGATAAGTTGTTCTTACTATAGCATATGCAGTTATGTCACGGTGTATATGTCATGTCATCTTAGCACGCATTGTCATCTAAGAGTCAATCTGAGCGTTGCTTTATATGGAAACAGCTTATTCTGAAGTGGTCGCACATTTGGCGTACCTGGAAAGAAAAAAAAATGTTTTTTTTTTATATTTCTATATTGTGGGAAGTAATGTGGCAATCTTAATTCGCCGAAATAGCGAAGTGATCTCTGTTGCGTTGCCTTGCCTAACATTAATCGCCCTCTCAATAGACAGGGGATGTACGGATATTTTCCCTGTCCATGTGCATCTTCCCCCATAAAATCCACTTCCCTTTTCCAACCCTTTTTTTATAAGAGTAAGTTCTCCGACACATCAGCTTGTACTTGGAATAACTTCCAGTTGAGGAGTGTCTTCTGTGTGGTCGTGTTACACCAGACGAGGCATATACGTACAGAAAATGTTTTTACTGTCGTCTACAACTATTAAAATATTACTCTTTTTAGGGTTCCGCAAAATACGGAACCTGTATAGGACCACTTTCTTATCCGTCTATCAAGACCGCTTTTTTGAAAACGCGTGAACGTATCAAGCTGGAATATATTTCCTTATGTTATTAAGTTTAAATTATTCAAACTTTCGTGAGACATTATAATAAAGTCGTGAGCTGAGGGCCGCGTTCGCGAAATAATACCAGTCCCACACACCCTGATGAAGGGCCCCCGGTAGACTGGAACTGGAGTATACGTGAGTGTTTAGCCGTTTTTATATAAATATGTTCAGTATATCGCAGTGTACTGACCACACAAGCGCCGTAGTGTAGATGTGCGGCCACAGTGAGCGCGGTGAGTGAGTACAGCAGCGTCACCTCGTGCGCGGGGAGCAGCGCGCCGAGCGCGGCGCACGCGCACACCGCCCACACCAGCGCGCTCACACCCTCGCACCGCTGTCCGCTCATCTGACTTACTATCAGACGACACTGGAATATACATCATTTTACTTTTAGTAATATAAATGCGAATGTTTGGATGTATGGATGGATGGATGTTTGTTAAAATTTTCCGATTCTTTTTTATAGCCGAAGAAGGCAAATGCGCAGCGGGAACAACCGAGGTGTTCTTCGACGCCCATGGACATCAATACCAGAGGAACCGCAGATGCTTTGCATATGTTTCAACGCATCTCGATGAAATTTTGGTATAGATGGCAAAACAGGTTATTTTTTTTAATTTCTCGCGACCGGAGTCGCGGGCGACAGCTAGGCTTACGACTATTATGAATGCGAATATTTGGATAGATGTTTGTTAAAAGTTATCTTGTAGATAACGGTTCAACGGATCTTGATAAAATTCGACTCAAATGTATAATAGAACATAGTTTATTTTAATTCAACGCGGACTAACTTGCGGACAAAAATCGTTTGAAAATGACATGATACTGATCTGATGATGGATCTGGAAGGTGGATAGGAACATCACAATAAAACGACAGAAATTCACCGAGTTTATACTCGTTTGTATCGTCTCGACGATTTTCTGATTAACCTTTAATTCTTAATTAAAAAAAAAAGATTTTTTTTAAATAGCTGTAAAATAAAAGACATTCTCTTTGACAAACCACAGACAAAATGTAACAAAATCATAGACAGTTATATAATAATGGTTGAAATACAAACTTACCGCAACATTACTAAATATAGTTCCGATTAACAAGAAGACAACTCTGAGATCGTAGTCTGGTAGTACACTGGACTTGTGCACCCAAACTGTGGTCACTGTGAACACAGCTAGAATAGACCATAGAGGTCTTAAAGCTTCACTGAATGAACGCATCTTGCCTGTACGAAGAGTGTACGACCTGTGAATGATTTAACATTTTATAGACTGGCTATAAGGTGTCATATTTTGTGCTTATTTGCGAGCGGCCATCTGAAAGCGCCAAAATAGCGAAGTGACCGTTGCCCATAGACATACGCAATTGCATATGCGTTGCCTACCTTTAATCGAACGGAGGAAAAGATGCACAGAAAGAAAATATTTCCCTTTCCATGCATCCTCTCATCCGGAAAGCCCACTTACATTTCCCATCATTTCCTTATAAGAAAAAGGGTGGGAAGGGAAAGAGGACTAAATTAAAAGCCTCCGGGACGCACACTCATCATACTGTACTTGGAATAGCTTCCACTTGAGGCGTGTCTTCTGTGTGGTCGTGGTATTTCACCGGGCGAGCCGGGACAATTCGTGAAAAGATGTTAAAGCGGGCTCTACCACGTTAGTATTGGTGGAACTTCATTATGCGCGTTTAATAGGAACAAATCAAAAGCTGACATGACCTATCCATTTATAGAGATGTGTGGGAATGGATGTATGGATAACTCACCTGTATGTATTGTAGATAGCTACAGGCAGATTTGTGAATATTCCCGTGCCGTAAATAAGCCATTCGAAGCCATTGGCCAGAGTGTATGTACCAAATATGTACCGCTTGTAGTACCCAGTGCCGTGTATACCCGTCCACACAAACAGGAGGGTTGACGCCTGGAATATACAGGATGTTTTTCTAAGTAAAAAAGATACAGGTTGTTCTTTTAGTGCAAAAAGTATTGGCTGTTTTATATTGATAAAATACAGGATGTTTTATATGGCTAAAGTATAGATGTTACATAACTAAAAAATACAGGCGTTTAATTTGAAAAATATACAGGATGTTTTATATGGATAAAGTATAGGCTGTTACATAACAAAAAATACAGGTGTTTAATTTGGAAAAAATACAGGGTGTTTGATATAAAAATACAGGCTGTTTCATATAGAAAAAAATATAGAGTGTTTTTAAAGTGCAAAAAAGAGTTTTATAACATAATTTTTTTTCTATTTAGATGATTTTTACAATGAAATTATTAAATATTTGAGCACTATGCGAGGTGTTATAGAAAATGTTGTGTATAACATTTTGTCCTCATTTTACTATGATATGAATAATATACAGGATGTTTAAAAAAGTACATACCCACATACTGAAGTCATACCCCCAGGGTAGAAAGAGTACCCCAGTGTTGTACTTCTCCCAGTGGCTCAAGTAGAAGTTGAGAAGTAGGTTCCACATCACATAGTACATTCTGACAACAAAAACTATAATTTAAAAAAAATAGGACCCACACGTAAACAGTCTTTCGGTTAACAAGCATATAAAAATACAGACGAATTAATAACCTCTTTCTTTTTTAAGTCGGCTAATAATTATTATTTACCTAGCAATTAATTTCGTCTATATGTACTTCCAGATTATATTCTAGATCTATGCAGAAGATCAGAGAGATATACGCAGCCGTTCAGAAGATATTTACTAACAAACATCCATCCATACATTCACATTTATATTAGTAATATTTATTTATGATGTACAATAAAATCAGTTCAATGAGATTATATTGTTATCATGCATAAAATTTTATCTTCATATTTGACTTACTTTCGCAATGATAAAAAAATTTCAAGGCCTAAATAAATTTTATTTTAAATGCATTATAACTGATATACATAAAAGGTCAAAGATGACTGGGTCATAAATTATTCAAACATTCGTGAGATATTTTAATAAACTTATATAAAAACGGCTAAACACTCACGTATACTCCAGTTCCAGTCCATCGGGGGCCCTTCTTCAGGGTGTGTGGAATTGGTATTATTATACTACTCACTTGAGTGAACTGAGGGCCGCGTCCGCGAAATAATACCAGTCCCACACACCCTGAAGAAGGGCCCCCGATGGACTGGAACTGGAATATACGTGAGTGTTTAGCCGTTTTTATTCGCATTTATAATATTAGTAAGATTTAAAATAATATTACCTAATAGGCGGTATAGAGAAGTCCCATCGTCCAAATATAGAATAAAGACAGGCTGGTATGAAGAAAACTGAATACGAATCTAGACCATGGTCAAAAAGCTCTCCTAAAGGTCCAGATGTTTGTGTTCTTCTAGCCTGTTTACCATCGATACCATCTAGAAAGGAAAACAATACAATAAAACTAAAAAAATCTTAATACAACTCATATGTTTAGTATATAACATCTGGAGATATCCATCATAGCGTCAAAATCCATAAATCTGGCTAAATGCAATATTTTTTTATTATAAAAAACGATATATCCAGACTCTTGGTCTGGACTCTATTTCGTATATATTCTTTAAGGTAAGCGTCCTTTGATCCGCGCCGGACGCACCGTACGCACGGCCCACAACGGATTTTAATTTGCTTTATATGATGTTACCATCATCCTCTATGCATCAAGACAAGGCAAACCCGTTTAATTACGCCCGAGGTGGGCGAATGGACGCGAAGCTTTATGCTAATTTTATAATAGTGAGTTCCATTTTTTTTAGTAACAACAACTTTAGGTCATCTAAGCAAGAGCGTTACGAGACTTGACCGCTTCAGAAGTCCCTCCACGATCGCTGCGTCTCTTTCCCATATCTATTTAAAAGATAAATTGCAGTTTTTTTTTCTATGGAATATCGGTGAAATTCAGACAAAATTAGGTTTAAAATCTACTTTTTAGTGTACAAAGGTTTATCATCATCAGCTCACTATACGTCCCCATCGAGGGGCTCGGAGCCTACCCTAAGTTAAGGGTGATTAGGCCATAGTCAACCACGCTGGTCAAGTGCGTGTTGGTTGACTTCACACATATCTTTGAATTTCTTCTCAGATATGTGCAAGGTTGCATCACGATGTTTTCCTTCACCGTAAGAACGTCGGATAAATGTTCATATGTAAATCGGATATCGAAAAACACATTGGTACATAGCGGGATTCGAACCCAGGACCTGCAGATTGCAAGTCAAATACAAAGTCAAGTTACAAAGGTTAGTATAATTAAATTACATCAACATTCAATGTAAATCTTCTTCAATAAACTATATAAAAAGAATTAAGGGCAACCTTTAAACATCTTATATATACGTCTTGAAGAAGCCTTGTAAAGGCTTATGTAACGAGATTCAACTAACATTCTTTCAACTTCTTACTATAACTATGACTTTCAACAGAAAACATGTAAAAATATTTTTATCTTTTTTAAAGACAACAACATAACTCACGCCCGTAACCTAAAGGAGTAGTCAGAGATCACAGACTTCCATTGGGCGTGGTATTTTCAAGAATGGATTAAAAGATTAATTTTATGTCTATTTAAAAAATCGAATAATATTTATTATTTTTAAGTAAAAATTTAAAAATATATATTTCTTGAGACAAATAATTCAATTTGTATATAACCTATTTAAATAACAAATATGTACATAATAAAAATAAACATCACGTGAAAACATTATCTTTTTATCATTTGACATCAAAACCTGTGATTTATTTACCTATTCTTGTATGTTATCTCATTTCATCATTAAATATGAGTAGAAATGTAACATCGAAAATGAGGTTCCTTTAACCTGAGCTTATCGCTTGGTCTTGGTCCTTCGGGGGCGGACAAGGGTTATAAGGGTTTCTCCATTATCCAGGTTTTACTGTATACTATTCTGTTTCAATATAAAATAAGTAAAATTATTATCTTACCTAAAGTATAAGCAAGGAAGAGAAAAGCAGCAAGTAGATACCATAACTTCTGTGGTATAACTTCAGGATGCCCGTTCAAAGGCTGATCAGGGCTGGTCATGTTGTGGACCGAAGTACTCGCAGCGCTGTAGTCATAGTCGTAGTATGAGAGTAGAACGAAATCTAGGACAGTGAGAAGAAAGCCGACGAATGTAAGGACGTTCGGTGCGACCCATCGTGGTACCAGCTGCGAAAGAAATTATTAATTTTAACCTTTTAGTAGCGATGCTGTCTATGAATACGTGTTTTGATCAATTAACACGTTAAATGCTACTGTGAATGAAAGTTACATGTTAATTTTCAATGCCATCGACTCGACTCAGAATGCAAAGCACGTAAAAATCTTAGCGGCGTTGATAGTGTTAAGGTGTAAAAATTTATAGAGATTGAGCAGTATTTTAAATATTTTTAATTTTAAGTAAAAAAATAATTTTTTTATGATATTTAATAAAAGCTATTATTCAATTCTGATTACATATAAATTTTGACGTCAATATTTTTTTACGTAAAGCCGTGGTTTTTATTAACCTAATATTATTAATAGAATTGAAATTTTAAACATTCCTTATTAATCCGATCCCTCGCATGTGATCGACATTTTTATTCATACCAATATTGGTTGTTTTACGTGAACAAGAATCGTGATGTGTTATTTAAAAGTCATGTCTCATAAAACTGGTATACTTCTCGATATACCGGTTTTATAAAGAGTGAATTACAAATCACAATGAGCTAGATAAAGTCTATATTAGCTTACCAATATTATAAGTTTTTTTATACCATAAGGTAGCAAAGGAGCGAGCCAGTTGAAATCGCTGAAATAGCGAAGTGAACGTTGCCCATAGACATACGTAATTGCATATGCGTTGCCTACCTTGAATCGACGGGGGAGAGGATGCACGGAAAAAAATATCTTTCCTTTCCATGCATCATCCGGAAAGTCTACTTCCACTTTCCATCCTTTCCTTATAAGAAAAAGGATGGGAAGGGAAAGTAGACTAAATTAGGCCTTCTAAATTAAAGTGCGAATGTTTAGATGGATGGATGTTTGTTTGAAGGTATCTCCAGAACTAAATTTTGGAATACATATAGAACATAGTCTGAACACATAGTCTACTAACAGTTAATATAATAAGTTAGCTGCCTCTGTTAGATAAGAAAGTATAGATTATCTGTTAATTGCCCAAAGTACCTAAGGTTTTCCGGGAATATCTGTTTCATTTTAAGAAGTACGGTCTTATACGATTCGTATTCAGTGTCATAGACTAGATATATTTTTTAATTAATTATTATTTAGTATTCAAATCAGGCCAAAGTATGGATTTCTCATACAATAAAGAAGGTACATGTCGGGAATTCAGTCTAAAGTAATTTACTTATGAAAACATTCGTGCCTTATATATTTCTATCGATGAACTCAGTTTATTTCTATCGATAAATATTTAAAAGTATAAGACCTCTTTTCCACTAGCGTGTTCAGTACTGCGGCTTGTGACATTTATTACCGTGATTGCTATTTCCACTGATGCGACTACGACTGACATAAAACTCGCGCGTGACCGCAATGCGCGACTAGTGGAAAACACCTTTAACCTAACTACGCTACTTTTGGCAGCAATATACCCAAGGTTTCGAGTCAATTATTTCTACTGGAATGCGGTAGTTGTGACGTAACGGATTGTAAACTGCGGCAATATTAAAAAAAAAAGTAAAAAGTTAAATATATTTTTCATATACAGAGTGTTCAAGACATGTAAAATGGAGTATTCCATTGTATACATTTTTCGGGACATAACTACTACCATACTACTAACTGTATAAAAATATACATAGAGTTAGTCATAATCAGAAAGCACATGTACACTGTCACGATAAGATATAAAAAAATAATATCGATAAATGTTATGAGTAAATTACTATTCACAATGAACATACAGCATGTCAATAATCTATTTAATATAAACTTTATCTACTTAACCATAAGGTACACATTCAGTTGTACATCGTTATCAAAAATGGCGCGACTTTTGCAAAACCGCGCGATATTTACGCCATAGATAAACCGATAACTTTTGATATGAAATATGCATATATTTGTATGACAATCAATTAAAATTACTAGTATAAAAAAACTGAACCATATTACCAATCTTACTAATATTATAATGTGAATATTTAGTTGGATAGATGTTTGAAGGCTACATATATCTCACTGAAATTTGGCATATATAACATAGCCTAGAAGACATAGGCTACTAATTAAGTTTTTATTTTAATTCCGCGCGGACGGAGACGTGGGCGATAGCTAGTATTGTAATTTTTTCTAGCATAAAAGCATCATCAGTGGGTCTGGTCTTTGTTATGAATAACACTAACATCTATAATGATTCTAACATTTCAATCAGCTAATACTTAAACTTAATGAAGTCTTAAGCCTTACTTAAGTTATGATTGACTGTCTTATAAAAAAATAGACATCAAAATATCTACTATATTTAGCCGATGACAAAAATGTCCTCTGATAATATCTTTTATACATAAATCTTAAGGTAATCTTCTCTTGATACTCGGATTGCTATCTATTGACTTGTTATCAGAACTTAGGAAGTCTGCAAGGCCATAATATTAAACAGACAACATAGACAAATCAATAAACAGCATCAAGCTGATACACAAACCCTAGTCTCAAAATATAAAGAATTACTTTTAACACTGGCTTTCTTTTTGTATGACATTAAATGTTTTAAAAATACTAACTTGGTTAAACATATATCAATACTAGCTGTAGTCTGCGACTCCGTCCGCGCCTAATTTACAAAAACTTAATAGCCTATGTGTTGTTCCAGACTATGTTCTACATCTATGATAAATTTCAGGGAAATCTATGCAGCCACTCTGCAGATACCTTCAAACAAACATCAATCCATCGAACTAACATTCACATTTATAATATGAGTGAGCAGGAAGAACATAAGGGAGAACTTATAAGACATAGCCAGCAAAGAAATACTAGCCTTTAAACTTCTGCATTTTATTAAATATATATTTAACCATACACCTAAAAACTATAACTTTTATTACCACAAAAGAGGATAATATTTTTAATGTCCATGTATTTAGGTCATACACAAGTTCCAAAACCTATATCCTAAATTATTTAACTGAATTTGAGTTTTTTATTCATTTTCAAATTTAAAATAAGTAACTTACCTCTACAACTTTGTTCCAAAATGGATGCATAACATAAACACTTAGGGGACTGGTGTCTATTGCCATGTACTGGAATAAAAAAAATATATTGTAGTTATGTTTAAAAGAAATTACTGCATACAAGTTTTGCGATATAAATTTAATTACAAATACCGTTCGGCGACGTTTATTTAGCGTAAATTAAATTAATTTCAGTTATAATAAAATTCACACTTTTTCCTTCTTTAAAAATAGTAAACAATCAAAAAACAAATGAAAAATACAGTGCTAGAAAACTTTACGTTTAAATAATACAATTACAAGTGTTTTGTAATAAGCAGGAAGAGAATTTCTTCATAAATTCGAAAGTACAATCTTTCTAATGCTGCGTAAAAATCGATGAGTTTTAGGTTATATCACGGAAGTTTCCTATAATTGAGAACCACTGTCATACAAATATCAATATAAATTTATAGAATTTACCTTGTAATTATCGAAGCCTTCTAGGTGTTCCCTAGTGAGATATTTATAGTTAAACATTTTTGTAATTTTTAAATAAACACCGAGACTTGTAAACTAAGTGGTATTAAATTAAATTTTATTACGTTATAATTTACATTTTAAAGATTAACTTAATAATGGCATCACTTGTTCAGTAACAATAATTTTAATTGATTATTAAATACGCCACTTTATTAAATTCATATCAGACCACCCATATGAATGTGTTATACAAAATTACTGTTCGGCTTCGGCTTGGTAATTGGCTATATTTTGTGTAAACCGTGTGAATACGTAACGGTGATGTCACAAATATTTTAAATATGTAGCATGCTGTTCTATATCTTATTCAATTGGAATAAAGAATATAATAAAATCTATTGTATGAGTCGAAAAGGATGCATTGAATGAGTGAATGAAACAGGCACATTGATCATTGATGCAGCCAAGCAAACACAAATCTGCCTTGGATTCTTGGCTTTTGGCCCAAATAATTTACAGGGAGAATAATTAAAATTATCTAGAGAATATAACGCAACTATTTTGAACTGATGTTTTTGATTGGACAAACTGTTATTAAAATAATTTGTTCAATTTAATAGAGTTTTGTTAATAAATATTGCCTGTTCAATTTGTGCAGTTATTTGTTCTAAGGGGTAAATTGCTATTTTCATTGGACAGGCGCAATAAATTTATTGCAGATTGGCGAAATAAAAGTTTGGAAAATAAAATAGTTTTCTTTAACCTTTCCTGGAGCTAATTTCTCAGGGCACCAATTTTTATCTTCTTCTTTCTTGGTCTTTGTGATTGTTGATACGATAAGCTATTGGTGCAATAAACAAAAAAAAAACCCATCAGTGCGTCAACATGGTGTAAGTACTTTGTATTATCTGGTGTAAAATGCTTGTCGATAAATCGAATTATTGATTAGATAAGATATTAATAGATCAAACGACGCTTTTAATAATCAGTCTTGCGAAAAACTTGCCAGTGATATTAAGTCTATAACATTTAATTAAAATGTATCGAAGTTCAGACGGTTATTTCGAGAATAGTATAGGCGAGGAATACGTTGTGCGGAAACGTAGAGGCAAGAAAAAAGGCAAAGGTAATATAAATTTAAAAACAAATCAAGTGCCAACAGCCGATGATAGCGATGCCAATATGGAGGAACTCGAAAATGATGATGAAAAATCAATAAGTGAAGTACAACAAATAAAAACAATAAATAAAAATGTAGATTATCAAAATCCAGATGAAGATATGTCAGATTGTTTATCAAGGGTCTCGGTAGATGGCGTTATGAAAGCACCACCTCAAATACAAGTCATAGAACCTGAACCATACGAAAAAAACAAAACATATTCTCCAAGTATAAGTCAAGAAGAACAAGAAACAATACTATACAATAATAGAGCATTATCCAAACACGCTGTGACATACGAATTAGAGAAATTCGAAAAGAATTGCCTTATTATATTCAATCAAGAGAATGTCGACGGTTTTAAACCGAGACATGGTACGGAGAAGGATGTGCAGGCTCTCAAATCTACGTTTAGCAATTACGGTTTCGAAGTGACGGAACATAAGGATTTTACCAAAGATGAAGTATTTAGAGAACTAATGACGTGTATGTATTCATTCCAATTGTTTTTTTGCCTTAAAGTAGCTTTTATTAGCGAAACTAACTATAATTATCTATTGTTTTTCCGGCATATGGAAAGGATAAGCAATTGTTTTTTTTAAATAGTAAAAGATAATAAACAAGCCAGCGGCCAATTTAGTTATTCAAAAAAGCGAATTTGCGTTGTCTACCTTTAATTGACAGACGAGGGGTGTACTCATTCCAATCGTGATCCGCTTCCAATCCCATCCTTATAGGAAAAGAGTGTTAAATGGAACACGTCTAAAATTAGGCTAACGGAATGCACACTCCACTGCAATTGCTTTCACTTTACGTCTGTCTTTTGTGTGCTCTTAGTATTTTGCTTGAAGAGTCGACCCATTCGTCCAACAGATGTTTTTGTAGGCTCTACCACTGTTTAATTTGCAATTGTTTTTAATGCTATGTTATCTTGCTTTATGATTTTTTTTTCTTATTGCATAGAATTGGGTGGTTTATAGTTGAACATCCTTTGTAATCTACTTTTTGGTTTTTTTTTACGTAAATCTTATATATATAAAAGAAAGTGGTGTTAGTTACACTATTTATAACTCAAGAACGGCTTTACTGATATGACTGAAAATTGGTGAGGAGATAGCTTAGAGCCAGGAGACGGACATAGGATGCTATTTATTCATTTTTTTTTTCGAATTTATGTCTTGAAGAGCTGCTTTTATTTAGCTTACTTACTTAATATTATAAATGCGAATGTTGAGATGGATGTGATGTGGATGGATGGGTGTTTGAAGATATCTCTAGAACGACTGAACGGATCTAGATTAAATTTGGCATACGTATAGAACATAGTCTGAAAGAACAGATAGGCTACAATAAGTTTTTTTATATATCCACGCGGACGGAGTCGCGGGCGACAGCTAGTAAAGTATAAAATAGATAATAATAACATCATACTTTATTCTAAATGTTAAGTGTATTTTAAAAACGCAATACATATGTACCTTTCATCTCAAATATAGATTAAAATGACAATTGTGAAACATTTATCTAGAATCTAGATAAATAAATGCCTGTGAATTACAACAATCTATAGTCATCATGATAAGAAGAATAGAGAATCAAAATTTACTTCGAATAAGACGATATTAATGCTATCTTCTAGACCTAGTCTAGATCTTGCTTGCGACGTCTATGCTTGATATATATATTGCTTACATAGTTAGGAGAAGACTGAGGTACCTTGAATGGATTGTGTGAAAGTGGATATGCGTAAGAAGGAGGTGAATTCAGATATGACAGCTGACAGCGATGTATAGAAGAGTTACATTCTATTGACCTCCGTACTAAACGATGGGGTCCACTAATAACTAAAAGAAGAAGAAGAAGACCTCCGTAGTGAATAGAACTTAACATCTGCCCGTATTTATTAGATAGTAAATACATGGAGCGTCAGTGACTCAGAGGCGAAGCTCTTGACTTGTAATCTGCAGGTCTGGATATCGAATTCCGCTGTGTACCAATGTGTTTTTCGATATACATACATTGATCCGACGTTCTTACGGTGAAGGAACACATCGTGATGCTACACATATATGCGAAGGTCATAGATATGTGTGAAGTCAACCCGTACTGGGCCAGCATTGACTATTACCTAGTCACTGACTTAGGGTAGACTCCCCTGCGAAGTATATCAAAGATATATGTGAAGTCAACCAACCCGCACTTGGCTTGACTATGACCTAATCATCCTTAACGTAGGGTAGTCTCCGAGCCTCTCAGTGAGGACGTATAGGGAGCTGATGATGATGATAAATACATGTGTTCCAGTCAGTGAGAGGGACTTCACGGATTATGGCTGCGTGGCTGTGGCTGTGCTCACCCATGGCTCGCATCACGGCCTACTGCGCGCTAAAGACCTGCCCTACAGCGAAATTGAGATTATTAACCATTTCAAAGTGTACAACAAGCCTACACTCGTTACTAAACCGAAGATCTTGATTATACAGGTAACATTTATTAATAATATAGTTGTCGCCCGCAACTCCGTTCGCGCGGAAAATAACGTACTCAGTAGCCTATGTGTTCTTCCAGACTGTGTTCTTAATCTATACCAAATTTCAGCGAGATACATGCAGCCATTCTGGAGATATCTTCAAATAAATATACATCCATAATGCTAGTAAGATTAGCAAGATAAATAAAATGGATATCTGTTTAAAGGTATCTCCAGAACAGCTCAATGGATCTTGATGATATTTGGCATAGATGTTGAACATAATCTGGAAGAACACGTAGATTACTAAATTCTAATACCGCGGTCGGAGTCGCGGGCGACATTTAATTGTCTACACGATTTTGCTAAAATAGCGAAGCGACCCACATATAATAGCATAGCATCTTATCTACCATGAGTCATGACTCGTTAACAATAAAAATCTATCTAATGCAATGGGGAATCCATAAATATATATTTCGCAACAAAAATGTTATCTTTTTTTATCTCTATAACAAGAAGTATCCGGAATGATTCAACACAAAACTACTGTTGTTCATAATTTTATCTATACAAAGACGTTCCGAGTATTACTAATTTTATATCTTTGTTATTTTTCGTACATCAGCAATTTATCTCCTATGGACATATGATTCGATATATATAATATGTTATAGGATTAAGACTCCAATAGATAACTACGATAAGAGTTATTTTTGAATGTTAAGGATATACTTTTTCTTTAATAGGCTTACTTTGTACCAGCCAGCAGCAGTCGGCAAGACAACGCCATCTGTTGGGGAGCATTGATATTACAGAATGTATCCTTCAATAACTAATAGTAAACTTACTGTTGGTTTTGGTCTGAGACCAAAATTTCTGTATTATCGTCATCCCTGTCATAACAATATGTTTTAAATTGATATTTTGACTTCAGAAACCCAAGGTTATTCACACTAATTTAAACGATTGACCTTTATAATAGATGTTTAAAAGCTTTTTCTTTGTATCAGGCATGTCGCGGTAAGAACGAAATGCAAGGAGTCCCGGTCTTTCACAGTGGGACTATAAGGAAAGATTTCGATGAATCCTTGGAGCCCTACACACTGCCAGCGGAGTCCGACATGTTGATATTACACAGTTCTTATATCGGACATCCATCACATAGGTAAATATTAAATACTTAAGTATACAACAAATATGGTAAGTATGGTATATGAAAACTAAAAATCACTACCACCGCCTTAGGGGGCCGCCCGGGCTTAGGGGGGCGCCTCAGGCGCCAGATTCAAACATAAAGAGGCGCCTGTGATGCCCCTTAAATTACCCTATCTTTGAAAGACTTACCCCGACACCAAAAGAAGGAGCGCCGAAAAATGTCGCCTAAGGCGCCGGAATTACTTAATCCGGCCCTGCGTCATTAGTTACTCTCAAATTGATAAATATTTTTATTTTTCAGAGACGAACTCTACGGTTCATGGTTCATCCAGGCATTATGTCATAAGATCAACCAATTAGCTTCAACACATGATTTTGAATCGATTGTGACAGAAGTAAAAAGAGAAGTTGCCGTTGAGAAATATCACGAGGAATACAACAGAAGAACATTCGAGATGGATGTTAATAAACAAATGCCTGTCACCACATCGACATTGATAAGGAAATTATATTTAAAAAAATATGGCGATGATTCACCTAATTTAACTCCAACTTATAACAGGATTGGTGTTTCTAGTAACGAAGTTTTAGATAATAGTACTCCGAGCACACCGCTGTTGGTCCATTTCGGACCGTGCTCCTGTTTCTTGGATCATTTTGCATACGTCAGAAGATGTTTGAGGTTAGAATGTTTTTAATTATAAGTTTTTAACACATTCAGTGCTCACCACTCGGATCCGACCGGGGAGGAGGCATGATAGGGGTGCCGACCACTCGGATACGAAAAAGGTTTTTTTTAATTATAAATAAAAACAATGTACTTTCCATTTTTTTAAATACATATATACATAATCAAAATATGCCTTAAAATGTTGGCCCCTGGCTAATTATTCTATATTATATCTTAAGTAGTGAATGTGTTAAAGGTATGCCAGATACAAAAAAAAATTAGTAATCTTTTATTCTTTGGTATTAGGTAATTTTAAAGTGAAAAAGTCTGTGCTATTTATAAAATTCATGGCTGCTCAAGCCTTCGTATTGATGAAAAGATTTGAAAATCCTCCGATAAATATACATTGAAATCTTCGATAAAGATGGAGAAGAATATGATAAAAAAATAACGTATATGTTAGGTTCACATTAGATAAATATTAGTATTTTTTATTTATCTTAATGTGGCAATGAGCGAGCGGCCACCTAAAATCGCTGAAATAGCGAAGTGACCGTTGCCCATACACATACGTAATTGCATATGCGTTACCTACCTTTAATCGACGGAGGAGAGGATGCACAGAAAGAAAACATACCCATACATCCTCTCATTCGGAAAGTCCACTTCCACTTCCCATCCTTTCCTTATAAAAAAAGGGTAAGAAGGGAAAGAGGACTAAATTAGGCCCCCGGGACGCACACTCATCAGACTGTATTTGGAATAGCTTCCACTTGAGGCCTGTCTTCTGTGTGGTCGTGGTATTTCACCGGGCGAGCCGGGACAATTCGTGCGAACATGTTAAAGCGGGCTCTACCACTGTTAAATAATGAATAAAAAAAACAAACTGTCATTTTTAATTTGCCATGTCACTCTTCATAACCAATTTAATTTTATTATCTGTTGTTTAAATGTGTTTCTATTTTCAGTTACCACGTCGAAGAGAACCCACATGACATAACAGCGAGATCATATTTAGAGATATCCGAATCTTTTGAGGATAGCACAGAGTTTAATACAGCTAAAAGGAAAATGGCCAAAGCTATTAGCAATCATTTAAATACATGCGCGAAAGATGCTTATTATTTTAAATATTTATATTTTTATAAACATGGTAATGACTGAATAAATATAAAAAATTTATACTTCGTATTTTATTTTAAATACATCCCTGGCGTAAAAATTACCCATACTTAATTCGTAAGAACAGTAACTGATTAACCCCTGTTTATGATTAGCTTATGTATTCAAAATATAAAAGTTATAATTGTTAATTGAAAAAAAACAAGCAAAAGTTAGCAAACGAGGAAGCGGCCACTTGAATTCTTCAAAATAGCAGTGACCGCTGTCCGTAGACGTTTGTATTTGCAGATGCGTTGCCTACTTTAAACAGACAAAGAAGGGGACGAACAGAAAGAGGATATTTCCCCATTTTTATGCGTCCAATCATCCGTCAAATCCACCTCCCATTGGTATCCTTTCTTTGTAAGAAAAGAGTGGAATGATAGAAAAATAGGCCTTTAATATGACTGTATTCAGAGGAGATTCCGCAGATGATTATGATTTAATGGATGGACCTCTTCAAGTCATCAGCCGCCATACAGTTACATCATCATCATAATCATTAACTCACTATACGTCCCCACCGAGGGGCTCTGAGCCTACCCTAAGTTGAGGTTGATAGTTACATGCATGCGTGAATAAATGTAAAAGAATATTACTGATTGGCAGTCGGTGAAAAATACTCATAAATCTGTACCTAGGTCCGAGATATGTTTGCGTAAGTTGTTATTCCTGCAATTTCAAGTATCCAAACAATTCTAATGAAGATTATAAATAGTCTTAGCCATTTCTGAACGCAGTTAGCACCCAATTGACAAACAATACGATAAAGGAAATGACTCAGGAATTAATTGAATCTCAGAACACAAACGACTCTGACCTAATTTCTGGTCGATGTTAAATTTATCCTGTTTTCGTAAACGCATTGGATGCCGTAAGATGTTTGCATCTGATGTGTCATTGTTACCTATCGATTGTGAATTTAGACAACTTATATACGGACTAAGTAGTCATTAGTTCTAAAATGTAAAGAAATTGTGAACTACATTTAAAAATTGGGCATCCTTATATGACATTAGCGGTCGCCCGCGACTTAGTAGCCTATGTGTTCTTCCAGACTATGTTCTATATGTATACCAAATTTCATTGAGATCCGTTCAGCTGTTCTGGGGACATCTTAAACATTCATACATCCATCCATTCATCCATTTAAACATTCGCATTTATAATATTTGTAAGATAATGATCTTACAAAATTACTTAAAAAACACTATTTATCTGTCTTTCTGTTTGTCCGCAAGTCTTCATTTGTTTTGGGTAATCTCCGGACTACTGGACCGATTTTGACGGGACTTGAACTGGAAGATAGCTGATGCATAAAGGCATATTATAGTGAACTTTGACTAATTAAAAGTAAAAAGTTACACTAAAAGGATGACTTCAGTTTCATTGAAATAAATCCAAAATTAATACTGGTGACAAAATTAAGAGGATAAAGCATTTGATGAGCCAAAAGGAAAATTTATTATCAGCCGTATATTCGGTCTTGACGTAATTGTTTTTATTTAAATGATACGACCCAATTTTCATTATGACGTCATAATTTGATTCAACATGTAAAGGAAATTAAACTGTTTTGTACCTTACTTGTAACGTTTCATGGTTTAAAATTGAATATCTTTTGATTATATCCATGAAATGCATCTCTGAGTCATTCAAAACAAATGCAGGTGGGCAGAAACAAGTTTGCGATGGCGAATGCGCTCGTCAACAAATAAAGCAGAACTATGTTTAGACTGAATGAGTGAATGACATAGAGTCATACTTGATTATTGCACTTTTGTTATATATTTTTGACAGCATCCTAATGAGTTTTTTGACCATGTTGACTCATTTTTGTAACTTGGAGTTTCACATGTTTATACATAGCGATTGCTCAGTAAAACTGTTGCTTTTCTCATACTAATATAACACTAAGGGACTCGCTAGTGGTCACTTAATAATTATCGACTAACCGTAGGTTTTTGAAATCAAAATCTCTGTAAAACTTATCGTCATCTCTGTCATTATCTTTGACAAAAAATATGTTTTAAACAGGGATTTTGGTCTCAGAAACCAACGCTAAGTATGCCCATTACAAATTACAGTTACATATTATAGAAGAATAAAATATATACGAATAAAAATTTTATCAACTACGTTGTAAGAAATGTCTATCTCCAATAAATATTTTTTTTCCATTACGCTATACAAAACCAGTTTTCTCAAAGATTTTATAGTTTAACTAGCTGTCACCCGCGACTCCGTCCGCGCGGGATTAAAAATAGATGTTGACCGATTCTCAGACCTACTTAATATGCTCACAAAATTTCATGAGAATCGGTCAAGCCGTTTCGGAGGTGTATGGGAACGAAAATTGTGATACGAGAATTTTATATATAAAATATAATTACGAATATTTAGATGAATGGATGGATGTTTGTCAGAAAGTATCTCCAGAATGGCTGCATGGATCTTACAGTAATTTAGCATAGACGTAGAACATAATTTGAACACATAGGCTACTAATACAACCAATTTTTAACAATAAACTAACAAAGAATCTAACGAATAGTTTTAAATCTATGATATGAAATAAAATATTAAAAAACGAATAATTTACTAAAATATATTATTAAAAGGAGTCCCTTTAGGCAAGGTCCCGAAGATACTGGCAGCGTTCCCCCTTTGGACAGCTAAACTAATTCTTTGACCGAGGTAGCTGCCAGCTCTTCGGTCCCCTGTGATGTCGGCTACTAATTATATTTTTTAATTCCTCGGGGACGTAGTCACGGACAAAAGCTAGTATTTAATATAAAAATTACGGTGCAAAGTCTGTACGAATTTTATATAAACTTTGATTACGGCATTTTTAATTTTTAGATCGTTCAATCTCCAATGACATCATCGTTCCTAATTCTTAAACAGGCAATTAGTTGTTGCAGAACAGACGAAATTGCTTCCTAGAACAATAGCAAATGATGTAATCTTAAGATTCTGTTTTTTGTAATCTGATAACGTTTTCATTGTCTTGCAACAATAATAAGCGAAGAAAGCAAAAAAAACACCGTAATTTTCGTAATGCATTTTGAACTTAAACTCAACATCTACACTTTTTTTGTTACTATAAGATGGCAAACGATCGAGCGGATGAAATCGTTGAAATAGCGAAGCGACCGTTGTCTATAGACATACGCAATTGCTACACTGCTTGCTTGGATACACAGACAGAGAATATTTTCCCTTCCCATACACCCCCTCGTCTTTCCTTGTAAGAAAAAGGGTGGGAAGGGAAAGAAGACTAAAATTAGACTTCCGGGACGCATCTCATCAGACGAAACGCAGAATTGCTTCCAATTCACGCCTATCTTCTGTGTAGTGAATGATGAACGATGAATGATATAAACGAATGACTGATACCTGACAGTAAGCAAGACGTATCACCTCCTTGACCTAATTTATAACACTAATTTTACAAATTTCTATGATAAAAAGATGTGCAAAAACATCAGTTTTTTACCTTGACTCAATTAACATGTGCAAATTGTTGCATTGTTCTGCGCAGGCGAATGTCTGCATGTGTTTCATATTAACGGGAAAACGAGGATAAAAATAATAAACTTTTATATTTCATTTGTTTTATAAACTTACGCATTTATAATATACTAGCTGTCGCCCGCGACTCCGTCCGCGTGGATATATAAAAAAACTTAATTAGTGTAGCCTATGTGTTCTTTCAGACTATGTTCTACACCTATGCCAAATTTCATCAAAATACGTTGAGTCGTTTTAAAGATAACTTCAAACAAATATTCAACCATCTAAACATTCGCATTTATAAGTAGGAAGTAAGATTTACCACAAAAGTAATTCCTTTCCCTTTTCCCCGCGTACTGTAACATAACCTAAAAATTTAATACATATACTAATATTATAAAGCGGAATAGTTTGTTTGTTTAAACGCCCTTATCAGGAGCTACCGGTTTGGTTTTAAAAATTCCTTTTTTGTTGGATAGTCCATTTATAGAGGAAGGCTTTAAGCTATATAACATTACGCTGCGACCAATAGTTTTTTATTCCGCGTGGACAGAGTCGCGGGTGACAGCTCGTACTTAACTAAGAGTTTAATTACAGAATATAATCTCAAAGTATTTAAAACTCAAGTGGTTATCCACAATTAATTCTTAGCATCATAACCCCTTTTAACTCTGTCTGATGTGGCAATGAAACTGAAATATTTAGTACCGTTTGACGTCATCACTGTTATTCTCTTTGGTTTCCACACTAAGACTGATAAACAAACATATTATTAATTTTTCATGCTAAGTATATGCCTTAGTTGTATTACGAAGAAAATCCGACACTGGCAGTGTACTGGCGCAACTAGCCTTATCAAAATATCAACGTTTATGTCCCCTCAATAATCAATCTTACACTTGACTGGGTATAAACTTCTAGTCAGTTTAAAAATTAATAAAATAAAATGGGACCCACCAGAAATTCAACATCGGAGCACCAGGGGCGGAGTTACGCGGTAATACACATAGAAAACAGGTGAATTGATAACCTCTTTCTTATTTGAAGTCTGCTAAAAAGTGCACAATTCGCTCTAAATTATTGTAACTAATAATGTCTAAAAGTAGCCCATTAAGGACTCTGAGTTCAACAGTTACTGTTTAGTTTTTATTATTACATAACATTCGAGAAGAATCAAGGTTGAGTTTTAGTATCGCTATAAAAGCCTTAAACATGTTAATAAACCACTGAATTGTGTTAAAAAGAACAAATTGTTTTATTGGTATGCAAAAAAAATATTTGCGAATTCCTTCTGAAGTTAAGACGCATATCTTAGTTCTTTTAACAATCTCTTTTTCCAGGAACGTATTTTTATTTAATTACTCTAGGTTATAATAGGTTATCTTTAGCTAATATTAATTAGTTAAGTTCGTATAATTAAATATATCAGTATATCAACAAAAAGAGACGGAAATCGGGACTTATGCTTATCGCGTTTTGACTTCAAAAGTATGTCGTAAAGGATCAAGGTCAAATAAACTCTATAACTAAGCTTCCTGTCGTACTGTTATTCTTATGGACAAAAACTACTGGTTTTCGCCGCGACTCCATCTGCGCCAGATTAAAAAAAAGTAGCCTTTGTGTGATTCCAGACTATGTTCTACATCTATTCCAAAATTCATCAAGATCTATGCAGCCGTTCTGGAGATACCTTCTAACAAATGCCGTCCAAACATTCGTTTTTATAAACTAATATTATAAACGCGAATGTTTAGATGGCTGTTTGTTACTATGAATCAGGCTCAACGGATCTCGCGGAAATTAGACGTATAGATGTAGAACATAGTCTGGAAGAACACATAGGCTACTGTTTTTTTTTTAATTCCGCGCGGAATAAGCCGCGAATTTGTTGTAAAATTTTATAGTTCAAACGTTATCCCTAAGTTACCATATATCAGAGTGAAAGTGGATTAGCATACTAATGATGCTGGTGACCTTGAGGTCAGCGCGTGACGTAGTACTGAGCACGCATTTGCTCCCGACACAGCCTACATTTGAAAAGGTTAAGAGAAAACCATTTATTCAACCATAAATGTATTTTAACTACAAAATACTATGGTAAACGATCTTATGAATTTATTATTTACTAGATAAATGTATCTTTAATAATTTAGAGAATGGACCAGACTAGTGCGCATATTTCTTTTTCAAATAAAAATAAAAAGTAAACTCGCTTGTCTGTCATTTTCTGCGAGTGTGCCCAATAAGTTGCAGAATTTATTTAGTACAACGGGGGCTCTATGCCTAGTCCATTACTATAAAGACAACTAGCAGTTACCCGCGACTTCGTCTGCGCAAAATTATTTTTTTTTGTAACAATGTAGCTTAAGTCACCCGGGGGTTATGCAGCTTCCCAACAATGAGAGAAATTTTGAAATCGGTTTAGTAGTTACTGAACCTATTCAATGCAAACATTTAAATCTTTCCTCTTTATAATATAACTATTGGCGATGATAGTGTAGGGCGAGTTGGGGTGACCACCTAGGGCGGTCGTGCATTAGGGGGCCACAGCGACAGAGTCGTTTATAAAGCGGCGCCTGCTAGGCCCCCTAAGATGGGTATCTTTGATGGATTTCCCACCGACACCAAAAAAGGGGCGCCGCAAAAATCTCGCCCAGGGCGCCGGAAATACTAAAACCGGCCCTGGCAACAACATTGTGTATTCCATACTTAAAGCTGAATCCGTAAGATGCCTTGGAATTTCATCAATAGCTTTCGAACGCACGATTGCAAATTGTTATTGTGTGCAATACCAATACCGAAGTATTGACGTATTATTTCTGGTTTCCACATACGTTTTGATCGTTTCACTCATGCTTTGGAATCTTCAACTATTTCGAGTGGCGAGAATTCGGTTATTTGACGTACGAATATTTTTAACCTGTGCGAATAATTATAGCCTATTACAACACTTCATAAATTCCATTTGAGTGTTGTAATAGCGACATCGATATGTAAGCTATAGATCTAATTAGGGGCTTAAAAGTGAGACAAAAAAGGTCTCTGGAGGTCTATTTCTTAGGGTAAATTTCGTCAAGCATTGTTGACATTTCGAATATAAACTCTCGATAAAATTAGATGTCAAATGCGAAGGGATGGAAGTGTTTTTGTTAAAAGATATCTTCAGAATGACTCCATGGATTTCGCTAAAATTTGATGTAAAAAAAAGTCTAGAAGTACATAGGCTACTATATTTATTTAATTCCGCGCAACCGGAGTAAATGACTGATCCTATTTTGACGAGTAAGTTGTTATTCGATCCGTATTCTTTCCCTGATACAGGCAATCGAGATTTTTTATTATCGTCCGTGATTAAGAAAAAAAAAGATTTGAAAGCTAAATCAACACATAGTATGTAGTATACAGAGAGGACATTATATTTCATTCATTGTGAAACAACAATATTGTCGGGAACGCCAATCGATTATTAATGCATTTGTCATGCAGTAAGTGACGATATTGGCACCGACATGTCCTTGTCGTGTGTTATACTTAAAACAATGTCACCTCTATTATTGATATCTTTAAATTATCTACATGTTTTATAGGATTGTTTACTAGTAGTCATTTTCTCTATACATTTATTTACCAACTAGCTGTCGCCCGCAACCCTGTCCGCGGAATTAAGAAAAAGACTTAATAAGTAGGCTATATGTTCTTCCAGACTAAAATCTAAATCTATGCAAAATTTCAGCAAGATCCGTTCAGCCGTTTCGGAGATACCATCAAACAAACATCTAAACATTCGCATTTATAATATTAGTAAGATGTGAAGGATACGGTATGTGTTCAAGTAGACACGAATTCGAATCCCATATTCGACTATTGTGGGGTACCTAAAGCGCACAGAAATAGGAAGATTCCCCTTCCTATGCATGCTCTCCGCCTAATTCAGTGCTATGGTTATTTACTAGCTTGTTTGTTTAATATTTCCATTGCAAAAAAAACTTGTATAAAAACATAATACCCTCAATAGTAGAATAACGCTTTAATTAAACATGTACTGAGTAAATAGGAAGCTTGTGTGTACAACGAACTTTTGGTATGACTCCAATCTTTTATAAGCCAATAAATTCAACCAAACAATCTACCAATGATTTCATTCTACGTGAGTCGAGTTGATTTATCAATGTAAATTCCCGCTTGCAAAGTCCCTTTTTAAAAGCTTACGACATTGTTTTTATCAAGAAGTTTTTTTATTGAAGTTTTTAACGTATAATAACTGATCTGTGAGCGTCGGTGGCTCAGAAGTCAAGCACTTGACTTGCAATCTGCAGGTCCTGGGTTCGAATCCCACCAAGTACCAATGTGTTTTTCGATTAACATATGTACATTTCTCCGACGTTCTTACGGTGAAGGAAAACATCGTGATGCAACCTGCACATATCTGAGAAGGAATTCAAAGTTATGTGCGAAGCCGACCAACCCGCACTTGGCCAGCGTGGTTGACTATGGCCTAGTCATTGATTTAGGGTAGGCTCTGGGCCTCTCAGTGGGGATGTATAGTGAGCTGATAATGTACATAACTGATTTCTATTGATGCACTTTAGCTAACCAGTGTACAAAGCCCTTTTCAGTAGTGTAATACGTACAATAGTCTATGATTTATGTACACTGTTAATCTATGTTTGGAATGTCAAGGAGTGTTACTGCAGATTTTTTTTTATTATTAGAGGAGGGGGAAATTCGCAACACCAGAGGAACTGCAGATACGTTGCCGGCCTTTGAGGAAATGGTATGCTTGCTTCTTGACACAAAACATATTATGATTTTTTTTATTCCTTAACAGAGAAAATATCTTTCTGCATGTTCTGTGTTGTCTTAATTGAAATTAGATTGCAAGTCTGCATATATGTTGCCAGTGCGAGACTGTTCGATATTTGAACATCAATAATAATAACATCGAACACTTTCAAATAAAGAACAATTGAAATTCTAAACAAAGGAATGCGCCCATCGTTATTCCCTGTTCCAAATTCAAAATATAAATCAATTAAAATGTCGTTAAAAGTAAACAATGTACATTATCGTCTCAATCGAAATGTTTATGATACGTTGATGTGTTTATATGATTTATTTTCAATATTGTTTATAGTGACAGTTCGATGAATACGTCCAAGAGTTTCGTATCGCTTTTGTTTCTTTTTAATTCTCATTAAAACCATGGTGGTCAGTAATCTAATGTGTAAAGAGGTTAGTGACTTTTTTATAAACACTGGCCATTTGTTAATAAAGAAGACTATAAAGTACGTTTGTTAATGGTACATGATCATTGGAATGAAAATGGATTCATTGAACTTGATATTTTTTGAACGTCTTTAAGTATATTATGAATAAGTTTCTTGTAACGTAATTAATAAATGATTTAATGTAACAACTACTTATGATATTATTATAAAAATTCCTTTATTTATCTTAAATTTTAATGTCATTATAAAAAAAAGGTAATTAGTAATGTGACTTCAGACTTCAATATACTAAGAATGAAAAAATGTTTCAGTAGAAATTGTCTATTGGTTGGTTTTCTTAAGGCTCTTTTCCTTTCTTGGGAATTCCTATTACATTTATAGGAAATGTTTTGAGGCAAGATACCACCTGTTGTTAAGTCTTATTGTGTTCGAAAGATGGTACGCGTGAGTTTTAATATTAGGTTAGATTTTAAAACGAGACACCTTGCTCTGAATATGATTTATTGCCGAAACAATGGCAGTTAAAGATGTTTCACCTGAGCTCGGTTTACGACTGCCTCTCAGTTGCCAATGCTGTCTCTATTTATAGACGCCGCAAAACTCGAACGCGCTTCCTCTCATTCTAAATTCAAAATTTTGCCTCAAGCATCGACAATTAAAAAAATTTAAAAGGACACAATCATTTTTCATTCAGCCAGATTTCTTTTTTTTTTTAATAAATATAGCAATGATAAGTTGGCTCTATTTAAAAAAATACCTTTAAAAAAATTTCAATTAATAAGCGTCATGCTCTATCAAATAAAGGGATTCCCAAGTATGGTGGAAGATTGTAAAAATATAAAGATGGCCTAGTTCCACGTAATAAGGTGCGAAGTAAATTAGTCTATCGACTATATTCTTTGGGCTTATATACGTAAGTGTTTTATTTTTATTTATGATGCGTCCTAAATACCTGGCACCATCGAGGTCCTTTATAAAAATAAATATACAGTGAGACACATCGTCTGTTTGCAAACGAGGTCGAAGTCATATTTTCATTTCGTACATTATGTAAGTATAAAAAAGTTTTATATCACATTTTTAATTTGTGTGCGTCCAAGCACCAATTGCAATACTTGATTGGGTTAATTAAATTGCATTTTCACTTGTATTAAGGACAATTGGTTTAATTGTAAAATTGATGAAATTGGTCGCGGAATTCAGTCGTATACGTTTTGACTTGTAAGCAAATTGTGAACGTTCATTTCTTCCATATGTACCTATAGCCGTCTAAATCATCCAAAAACCGTGTGACTCAGATCATAAATTGGCAACAATTGAAAACTAATGACGATAAGTTGAACCTGTAATGTTACCCGACTAAAATTGAAATGTCACTAACGTCGCAAATATTGGTACATTTAAAAGGTCATCTGTGTCAAGCGATTGATTGGTCCCCAATTTCTTAGACCCGTTTTTCACTAACTGATTCGCTATTGCTTGTTTATACTAGTAGCTGTCGCCCGCGACTGCGTCTGTGCTTGACTTACTTGACTTAAAGTTCTATCTCCCCATAGTGGGGCAGAGGGCGTTCACAGTGCGCCTTCTACTGTGTTCGTTTCTTGAATCTATAAAGTTCGGGCAAGCAGATTATTAGCCCACTCTGCCCTAGGCTGTTGGCGGGGCTGCCGCCTTGAAGTTCACAGCCGAGCTCGGTTTGTTTCGGTTATCCCTGGTGAACTGTGTCCGTGCGAAATAAAAATAAAAATAATAGCCTACATGTTCTTCCGGACTATCTACATCTGTGCCAAATCTCATCAAGATCTGTTAAGCCGTTCCGGAAATACCTTGTAACAAACATCCAGCCATCCATCTTTCTAAACTGTCGCATTTATAATATTAGTAAGATAGTAATATGTTGTCGGCGCATTACATGAGCAGACATAATATGTCCCCATCGAATCTCAGAGCCTACTCTAAGTTAGGGGTGACTTGGCCTTCTCAGATATGTGCAGCAATAAGATATTTTACTTAACCGTAAGAACGTCGGATAAATGTACATATGTAAATAGAAAACAATTTATTATATTGCGAGGTTCGAACCCGGACGTGTGGATTACTGTCCGGTCCGGTGAATTGCTTAACTGACATCGACGTTATCCTTATAAGTAACTTATGTATTTGAAATTTTAATTTATTACAATAAATATTTATATATTTATTAATTAATAATTTAGTTCTAAATGAATGAATCATTGCTACAGTATTTATTAATTATAACTTTATTTGTATCCCAAGTGAATCATTTTATATAATTCTATGAATTTAATAAAATAAATAAGAGAGACGAAGCTCACATCGTTCGCGCAGTTACGTCAAAATGGCGGAAAATTCAACAAATATAATTCATATTACTAATATTATAAATGCGAATGTTTAGATGGATGGATGTTTGAAAGTATCTCCGGAACGGCATTGATGTATAAAATACTCTGGAAAAAAACATATGTTAGTTGTTAAGTTTATCTTTAATTGCGCGCGGTCGGAGTGGCGGGCGAAAGGTCATCAAATATATATTTAATTATGATATTATCAATCATCGTATGTAAGAGTTCATCATTCATCATCAGCTCACTATACGTCCCCACCGAGGCGCTCGGAGCCTACCCTAAGTTAGGGGTGACTAGGCCATAGTTAACCACGTTGGCTCACTGCGGGTTGACTTCATACATATCTTTGAATTACTTCTCAGATATGTGCAGCATCACGATGTTTTCCTTCACCGTAAGAACGTCGGATAAATGTACATATGTAAATCGGAAATGGAAAAACACATTGGTACATGGCGGGATTCGAACCCAGGACCTGCAGATTGCAAGTCAAGTGTTTTACCACTGAGGCACCGACGCTTCTGTACGAGTATATGAACCAAATTAAAAAAATTCGAACAGAAGATCTTCCAGAAATTACCTGGAACCAACGCAGATTTGCGGAAAGACAAAGTAGCAAATACGTCTTGTGAACGAAATGTGATCTTTTTTTGATATAATATACCGATAGTCCAATTTTATTAATACGTATAAATGAGGAAAAGTAGACACGAAAAGGAAAAATACGTAACATTTTGTTGTTTACAAATATTTTATACACGTACAAAAAGTTAAACACACACATGTAAATAAAACAATGAACAGACGCGTAAGAATTTGAAAAGACATATACAAAGGTATAGTACTATCCAAACTGTATATCAGCTTGCTATATTTATTATAATCAACAAAGAAGATTTTTCTTTGTTGTGTTTTCGATTTTTTTTTCGTTTGTTTGATGTGTTTATATAACGACGATCTTCCGTAAAGTTTGAATGTTATAATACTTTTAGTTGTCATTTCACGTTTCATTCATTGACTTAATAAGTGAATGAGGTAATCCATGACGGGATATTGACTAATTCATTCATACATACAACTAAATTTATTTCGTAAGCGCGGAATTAAAGAAAATCTTAAAACTATACGTTCTTCCAGACTATGTTCTACATCTACTAATATCAGCGAAACCTATGCAGTCGTTCTGGAGTTAACTTCCATCAAACATCTATCCCAACATTTGCATTTAATATGACTAAGATAAGGTTATGAAAAAGTTTCGGCCCCGAGAACTAACACAATACGAACTTACAAATTTTCTGCCAAATATTTGTACATTAAAAAAACGGAATTATAATTGCTTTCAGATGCCTTAAACATTGATTTTAATTAACAATAATTTAAAAAATAAACGATTTGTAAAAATCAACACTATTTTTCTATGTCATAGTAACGTATGTCTTACGTAACACATACTAACCAATAATAAATTTAAAATATATTTACGTGGAAACAATACTCATTCATGGATTCAATGGAGTTGATAAACAATTCCGACAATTCTTAGTGGAATTCATCTCAATGTAATGTATTGTTACCTTAATATAAAGGTGACTACAAACTAGAGTAGACCGAAGTAGTTTATATTTTGTATGATCGTATTTAAAGAGCGTCGGTGGTTCCTGGGTTCGAATCCCGCCATGTACCAATGTGATTTTAGATTTATGATTTACATATGTACATTTATCCGACGTTCTTACGATGAAGGAAATCATCGTGATGCAACCTGCACATATCTGAGAAGAAATTCAAAGATATGTGTAAAGTCAACCAACCCGCACTTGTCCAGCGTAGTTGACTATGGCCTAGTCACTGACGTAGGTAGGCTTCGAGCCCTTCAGTTGGGACGTAAAGTGAGCTGATGATGTATTTTAAAATTATACTATTTAGTAGTCGAGTTTTACTCATTATTTTCTTTTTAAATAGCGTAAATAGTAAATAAATTATTTTAATTTAATTATCACAATTATATGAGATGCCGTGCCGCCGATTGAATGTTTTAAATTTTGTTTTTGCTTTTGGACAATAGATGGCGCTGTATGTTTCTATTTCAATTTATTGTAACTAATCACATTAATAACGATAATTTTATATATTTTTAGTACAACGATAATAGTATTACAACTATTGATTCCGACAACAAATCAATCTTGAATTTATGATCAGAAGCTTTCGAACACATTGATTATTTTTAATCTGCAATTGTAATATCTAGGTTAATGCATGCACTGAATAAAAAAACCATTCTATCTAAATGTGATCAGTTTATAAAGATTATAACCTCATGAAATAAAATTTAACACACTTGAATTTTAATACGTGACTTACATTATAGTTAAGGGACCAAATTATTACCAACATAACTACTTAATTATATGTATTATTTTTTATTCATAATTTATAACTAGCTGCTGGCAACTTCGTGCTGGCAAAATAAAAAAAACTTAATAGCCTATTTCTTCTAGACTTGATCTAAATCTATGCCAAACATCAAGATCCGATGAGCTGTTCTGGAAATATAAAATATCTATCCATCTAAACATTCGCATTTAAAATATTAGTAAGATTAAAAAGAAATTATCAGTTTTTATATCTGACTTTTTAGTAAATAACGATAGGAAGTAATATAGTAAATATAAATATATTTTAGTTTTCAATATACGGTGTAGATTTCCTCAATTAAATATGAATGACAGCGATAATTCCACTGCAGCTAAGATCTAAATTAAAATGCAAATTTCTCTGCAGCTTTAAATGCCTTTGACATTTCACACAGGGCCGGATCGAGTATGCAAATATATTAAACATTTAATTTCAAAAATTATCGTTTCTTTTTAAATAAGTTTCCACAAGAATTGCATAAAATATTAGAAGAAAGTACTAAATAGTGTCGCCATAAGTGATATTTAATATTTATTTGTTTATAAAGATGTTCATTACTCACAAAAACACTATCGTTGACATTGATTTAGTACTACTACGTAGTATTATACTGCAGCGTAATATTATGGAATACTCGTAAAATATTAATCCTAATACAGCCCTGTCTTTATCTGTCAAATATCCATGCTAAACAGGATAAATCCAGTTTTCTTTATTAAAATTCCTTACTCTATGTATCTTTCACTCAGTTGAATAGAATACTCACACATAGACTACTATCTTTTTTTTCACGCGAATTAAGTCACCGGTGACAGTTACTACTAGATAAATAGTTTAAAAACGTATAACATGAAGCATAAATCATACTAATATTATAAATGCGAATGTTCAGATAGATGGATGTTTGTTTGAATGTAATCTCCAGAACGGCTCAATAGATGTCGCTGAAATTTGGCAAAGATGTAGAACATAGTCTAGAAGAACACATAGGCTACTATGTTTTAGATTATGACACCGCGCGGGAGGTGTCGCGGGCGACAGCTAGTTATCTGATAAATAGGTTTTTATGAGTGAATTCTTTACAGATTCATAACTTGTGAATCATTGTTCAAAACAACGACTAAATTTATCATATGACATAGTGTGTCAATTAGTCGTTACAAAATATATTCAAGGTACGATTTTCGTGACAAACTAACAAAAAATATGCTTTGATAAATGATAAAAAAGATTACGACACAATTATTCTTGGAATATTTAAAAATGTATCTTAAACTAAAATAAAACAGTTGCATTTATCTTACTTCTTACTAATTTTACAAATACGAATGTTTGAATGGATGGATGGATGTATGTTAGAAGTTATTTCTAGAACTGCATCATGGATCTCGGTGAAAGGCATAGGTTTAAACATAGTCTGGAAGAACACATAGGATATTATTTTTTTTTTAATTCTGTGAGACGGTGCAAATTACTGATTGAATACACTCTTGAATAAAACCTTTTTATTTTTGAATTCAAAACTTTATTGGAAAGTTAAAACAAATTCTTTGCTACAAAATCCTGACAACTTGATATAAAACATTTGTTCATACCAAAATTGACAGGATTACACTTGAAACATATTTGTCCGTATCGAAACCGTTCTTGTATTATCATAATATATGTGTATATATTTTCGCGGTATATTAAATCAGGTGTTTGTTGGCGGGAAACGCAGTTTGTTCGCGCCGGCCATAGAGAACAGACGCTCCCGCGCTCGCAAACGTCAGTCCCGCGCGCGCTTCGAAATTCGAAAAGTGACAGTTCGTTTTTTTTTAAATGTAAATTCCGTTCGAACTGTCAATGTTTCTTTTTTATTTTACGTGAACAATGAACAGATAATAAAAGATTTTGTTTCTTTAAATACATTGTGAAAAATTTGAACTAAATAGTTTGGTATTTGCATTTTCTTAAGACCCTTTTGGCTGTGCTTAGTGTTGTCAAAAGCTGCCATGACTAACACGTAAGTAAAACGCTATTTTGCATAATTTAACAATAACACCGTCCTACATATTGTTTTTCTTGTCACATTTCAAGGCAAGGAAGACTAAACAAAATATTTTAAGATGTTAAAAGAACTACATGCCTGGTTATTATCATGTTAATTTCCAAAATATATTCACTATTGTATTGTTTTCATTTTAAATATTGAAATTATTATTAATATTTGCGTACAAAATTGTCATTAACTTTGTCACAAAAACCTATTGTGTAGATATGTAAATTCATTTTTGGATATTTAATTGTTTTAAACTCTAATAAAAAATAAAATTTACTATGAAATATCGCCTTAAAATAAATTTATTCGCTATTGTGTAAGTTGCCAGAATTGTCTTTCTCGAAATGCGATATAAATTTTTGCCTACTATTTTTTTTTAATTGCCAAGTCCGAAGTTTTAAGGCACAGACGGCATATGGTTTTGAATCTTTATTTTATCCTATGGTTGTTCGCTTTTACTCATAAATTTTCAAAACATAAGAAAGTATAGACGCATCTAAAAATAAAACCACAAGAAATCTCTCCTTTGGTTGCTGAGTGTTTTTGTTGGTTAGTTTTTAGTGTAGTGGGTTAGACAGGTTTTATAAGACAGACTCGACGGGGTGCCTTTTGCTGAGAATTGAAGCGCCAACAACGATTTGTTCGCATGCAACATACAAACAGAAACAAATTTAAGTCTAATTGCATACATTCTACTGCAAATAAATTAATAAATCACACTAATATAAATTGTGAATGTTTAGATGTACGAATGGACGTTTGTAAGAAGGTATCTCCAGAACGGCTCAACACATTTTGATGAACTTTTAGCATAGTCTAGAAGAACACATAGTTTTTTTTTGTGACTGAGTCACTGTCTTGAAGAGGCATTTACAGCTTCACCGGGCATGAGGTGGCCGAGCGCAGATGGCGCTTAGCCTGAACCTCGTTTCAGAGTAACAAGACTCGAGGGCTCCCTCAGGAGCCTCGGCTCGGGCTGTTACTTAGTTATCGTTACCGGATTGGGACACATAGACTATTTATTAAGTTTTTTATGTATTCCGCGCGGACGGAGACGCGGGCAAAAGTATGGGTTCATATTAAAATCAAGTGTAGAAAAAACTATATCATAGGTAATATTTTGACCATAGACTGACTGCATATTTTGCGACAAAACTCAAAATTTCTACAATTTCTGGTAACATTTATTCGCACACAACTTTATGACATTAAAATGTCCGCTCACGAAAATTATTACTTGATTTCGGCTGTTCGAAAAAAGACATTTAACCAAGGCTATAAAAAACATTAACTTTACAATAGCGCTATTATCAAAGGGAATATCTCAAGTTACTAGAATATTGTGGTTAAACTTTGAATATAAAAACTGAAACCTTATCTACGACCGTAAGATATCTGTGGTCTTATTCGTTCAAGAGTAAATACCGTTACGATATTCGATACTGAATCGATTAAGATATTAATATCGAGACATATCAATATCAGTAAAAAAAAAACATTTGTTTCCTTTTTTAAATATTGCTATCGAAAATTAATCTGCCCTGATTTTTTTTTATTTTCAAATTATTGCGCGAGTTATTAAAAATTTAATTTATTAAATAAAAATTTCCGAATTAATTTCCTGTTCAACGGTATTTCCAAAATTGTATAATTAAATTAAAATAAATGATCTATATTGTTTTTTTTAATAGACAAAAGTTTATTTTTTTTATTTATCGTTTTAACCTGTCAACAGTTGAGAACAAATCATTTTTTTTGTAAATGCCAAGGCTTCTGCTTTAAACTATCTATGTAATTTATTAACGTATTAAAAAGATAATATTTTGATAAATATGAAGTGTCAAGTATACAGGAGAATCGTTTTATGAACATAATAATTATATTTTATCTTCTATATATATAAAAATCTATCGCTGTTCGTTAGTCTCGCTAAAACTCGAGAACGGCTGAACGGATTTATCTTATCTTGGTCTTGAGATATTCTTGGAGGTCTAAGGAAGGTTTAAAATGTGAGATAGAAACGTTTTGTAAATAAAATGTAGAGTCAATTTGAACTTAATCGACTATTTATGTTTTTTTTAATACCGCGCGGACGGAGTCGCGGTTGTCAGCTAGTAAGCTATAAAAACGTCATAACATACCAGAGATATGATTATGAATGAGCCTTTGTTTACAAATTTATCAGTTTACTTCCTGGGATGAATAAAAGAATTCAATATAGTTTTGACACATTTTAAATCGGTTGCTGTAAATGGCTTATTACAAGACATTTTTATAAAGCATGTTTAAATTAATTAAAAGATATTTTTATTGTAGAAGACGGTTAACGAGTAAGCTGACAATTCGTTGAAAGAGTGAAGTGTCGTTGCAATTTGCAGCAAGTCAAAAGGTTGCAGTAACTGGACATAGCCCACGCCTCCTCCTACACCTATTACAAGGTAGAAGGAGGTGTAAAATATTTCCCTCTTCCCACCCTTTCATTATAACTGTCGCTAGAGACTCCGTTCGCGCGTTAGTAAAAAAACTTAATAAGTAGCTTATGTTCTTCCACAATATGCTCTACATCTAAGCCAAATTTCACCGAGATCCGTTAAACCGATCTGGAGTTACTTTGTAAGAAACATCCATTCGGTTTTCCATACACCCAAACATACGCATTTAATATATTAGTAAGATAAGGAAGGAAAAGGACTAGATTTTGCCCTCTGACATGTACACTCATGAGACGAAACGCGTAATTCATTCGATTTCAAGCCTTTCTTCGATGTTGTGATGGTATTGTACTGAGCCAGTGAGCTGCTGCATACTCTACCACTGTCATATTAAGCATAATCAATATTCTACTGAAGTACCATCAAGGCGATTACGTATTCAAAAATCTTGTTGGCTCAAGGTACCGTAGTGCTACCCCGCATCCCTTTACGCCCCGTTAACAGTGACTTGTGCGATGTTCCGAGCCGCTAAGATACTTGAATAAAACTATACATTTAATAGTACTTTAAATCATAAGGAAACCTAACTAATTGATAGTCGACCTTATCGGTTATTCACTTGTTTAAAGGGAACGAAGTGTTTTACAACAAACTACGCGCAATAAACAGTATTTCAATAACAATGTTTATATTAGCTTCAGTTAATTACTTTATAGACGTTTATTGATAGATTACAGTAAATATATCTTTTATAGTATACTAACTGTCACCCGTGACTCCGTTCGCGCGTAAAAAAACTAATAAGTAGCTTATGTTTCTTCCAGACTATGTTCTACATCTATGCCAAATTTTAGTGAGATCCGTTCAGCTGTTTTGGAGATATCTTTTAACAAACATCCATCTAAACTTATGCAATAATAATTTTAGCAAGTAAGTAACTCTTTTTTTCCATTTTTAAATGCGTAATACAAAACATATTTAAATTAAATAATGATTGGCCGTTAATTTGAAATTCGAACATATTTTTTTTTTAATTTTTAAATGACATGAAAATAGCTTTATGCACGTGTATAGAAATAGGTTATAGCTTGGAGTAGCGCATAGACTAAACTTTTTTTTCCACGCGACTATGTCAGGTGACAGCTATTATAAATCGAAAAAAAAAACTATTTTATTGTCTTTAGGGGTAAAGGAAAAAATAGAACTCACATAGGATCACTTTGTTGTCCGTCTGTCTGTCAATACCCTTTTTAAACAATAAATTACTATAGATTATGAAATTTATTCAACAATTCGCATAATATGAGTGTAAAAAAGCCATAAATTTCGTCACGCGTTTCGTTCGCATTAAAATTGTTAACATGCAGTTGCCTTGAAAAATACATGGTCTTTTTGTAAATAGCTTGTTTATAAGCATTTTATAAACACAATTTATATATCAATCAATAATATTTTAGAACGGCCGAATATTTTGAATAGATTAACTATAAGTTCTTGTTTTTTAAATGTGTTGTAAAATAGCTTTGACCTTGAATAATCCCGTACAAAATTTCATTTCTATTGTTATTCTGTGCCTTTGAACGTTATATTTATTTACATCAAATTAACAGCAGCTTCTAGCTGTAAAAATTACGATCATCATCATCATCAGCTCACTATAGTTCCAACTGAGGGGCTCAGAGCCTACCCTAAGTTAGTGACTAGGTTATAATCAACCACGCTGGCCAAGTGCGGGTTGACTTCACACATATCTTTGAATTTCTTCGCAGATATGCGCAGGTTGTATCACGATGTTTTCCTTCACTGTAAGAACGTCGGATAAATGTACATACGTAAATCGAAAAACACATTGGTACATGGCGGGATTCGAACCCGGGACCAGCAGATTACGAGTCAAGTTCTGAAACCCCTGAGCCATCAATGCTCCTGAAAAATTTCGATACTTTCGTATAATTATTTATCCCCTCTTTCGACCTCTTACAACCCTTTTTCACTATAAAAGTAGCCTATGTCCTTTCTCAGGCTCAAGACTATCTACATATGTAACAAATGTCATTTAAAACAGTTCAGTAGTTTTGGCGTGAAAGCGAAACACACATGCAGTGTTAATTTCGCATTTATAATATTAGTAAGGACTAGCTATCGCTCTGACTCTGTCCGCGCGGCTTTAAAAAAACATAACTAGCCTATGTGTTCTAGATTACCTTCTATTATATATGTATGCCGAATTTCATCGAGATCCGTTCAGCCGTTCTGGAGATACCTACCAACAAACATGCTTCCATCCATATAAACATTCGCATTTATAATATTAGTAAGAAGTAAAATATTAAGTAAGTATTTCAAATAATGTGGCACATAGTATATTGACAGCAAGATGAAATAAATTACTTAAAAAAAAACAATATTTTTTTATCGTATACCGTATTGTTAACATAACAACATGTTGCAGCAGTGTAACCGAGGTAAAATACACTACGATACTTTGGTATTATGAATTACACGCTAACCCCAATGAAATGTGTGATTTACAATTACACAGAACATTTTCAAATGTTATGCATTTGTTTGTAGTCAGTACTTATAGTTTGCTAGGTACAGTATGTTCTAAATATCATTTTAGAGAAATTAAAAAATATGGAAAGCATTGTTTGTTTATTTTTAATTACATAGATGGCGTTATTTTTTATAAGGAAATTATTTCTTAAAATCCTGACCAAATTCAAATGAATTCATATAAAAGAAAAATAAAAATGTCATGTTACCAGTCGCTTATTCCAGTGCTAATATTTAAGTTAATTAACGAGTACAAATTACTTTAAGAAAAAACATGTTAAATATAACATTTACGCGACAGCATAGTGCCAATAAAAAAAATTAAATATCTACATTTTCATTCATTTTCCAAGCATTTTTAGGCTTTTGACTTTAAATTTGCACTTTTTGTCGTGACCTCGGTCTATCCGTCAAATATACGTGACTGATCATGACTGATTGTCTTTGAGAAAGTGTTGCCATGCCATGTAGAGACACTACTGTTAAAAATATTACGATAATATCATCATCATTTTCAGTATGTTTTGAAAAGACAGAGAGAGAGATAGATTTGATCGAGTGGCTTGTATCTCGATAGTTAATCTGTTTTAGAAAGGAAATAGTTTCGTTTCTAATGATTAAATCTTGAAACAGCATCCCAATTGTAACATTTGATTCTACTTTAAATCAATCTTTTGTATTGACAGGTAACAATAAAATTTACTATACAGCTTCGTTGGCTTTCTAATATTACTTAAAAGCGATCATATAAAAGAATTTTATTCTCTAATCTCAATTTTAACGATAAACCGTCGATGTAAGGGTAATTGAGACGGCCATAATTCATTTTAACGACTTGTTTCCAAAGGCCAAATGGATTGCGATAATATTTCACGATTTGAATATCGAACGCGTTTATTTTGACGGTTCCATTTTTACAAACTAAAATAAAAACATCGAGTCCGATGATGTCATGCTATTGTTCTTTCTTTAAAAATAAATAAAATGTGTGTAGCCAATATTGGTGTTGTATTATTCTGATTCAAGACGGATTTAAATTTTTATCCGTGTTGCCATAAAATCCTTAAGTATTAAATAGCCCAGTCAAACTTAAGAAACTTTTATTTCTAGTCTGTTAATATGAATAGTTTTAAGCACTTCAGCAACCTATAATTACAACGCCGCTATAGAGTCAATTTGTTTTTTTTTTATTTGATTGTTTTAAATAATTCACAGCAACAATCGTTTTGGCGCCAACGCGGACTACATACAGATCATGAAATCTACGAAAGAAGTGTAAATATTTAAAAATCTCTTTTCCTATAAGTAAATACATTTTTATATTATGCCTATCCTGTGCGTTTTTGATGTATTGGTAGAAACTACTTGAATAAAATTTTTAAATTCGCCATTTTTTAAGACACTTTCCTATTAATTTGACAAAGATTAGAGGTTAAGTAAAAAATAAAATGCATACAAGGCTGTTTGCTCTATATCTCTTTTAAATCTTGACTTGATCTATGACGCTGTCACAGGAATGTCAAGGTCAGACTGCGCCGGCGCTAATTAGCTGGCAAACAAACTTAAAGGATAAGAATTTAGTAGCAAATATTTGTTGATGAATATTTTAAGCGATCGCTAAACATTACAACGTCACCTTGAAATAACGTAACAGTTTTAGCAAAGTTTGGAATGCAGTCGTGATCTTTCAAGAATATTTGATTACTATCCTAACTTCTGAACTAGTACCGTACAAACCTCGAACCATACCGTACATTGTTTGCTAAATGCAAAAAGCCGGATGGCCCGGACACCGTTTATTTAGGCCGGATACATAATCAAAAAGCCTACCGGGTTTATCCGGACGCCTGCCAACTGGACATGTACTTTTTTCCACGTTGACGAAATCGCGAGCGACCGCTAATCGACCATAAATTAGTTGCTAGGTATTATGTTCCAAATTAATCTTCATAAATAAGACCTTCAGATCTCTTCTGATGGAGAAGAAATGCAATAGTCTTTATGCAACATAGATAAACAAGTTCCATTAAATTGAGAGGCACCTTGAGAGAGAGAAACACAATGCAGCGAAAGGACTTATTTTAAAAGGATGTGATGTTTTAGTTTTATTATTGATATAAAAATTAGGTCTAGAGAACGGAAAACGTTAGCCTAATTCGGCACGGGAAGTCGATAAAGTTGAAATTATATTTAATCTGTCAAATTAAATATATTCAAGTTGAAAATAAAGTTCTGTGGTTGAACAATGTATTCTTAACCTTCTTTGATTTAATTTTAGTTCTCAGTCCCATCCCACCCTTTTCTCATAAGGTAAATATGGGAAGTGGATTGGACGAAGGGAGTACATAGGAAGGCGAAATTTTTTTTTTCTGTGCGTCGATTAAAGTTAGGCAACGCATCTGCAATTACGTATGTCTAAGGGCAGCGGTCGCTTCTCTATTTCTTTGATTTCAGGTGGCCGTTTACTCGTTTGCCACCTTATAATATAAAAGAAATATTTTTGGTATGTCAGTAAACAGATAACTGCAGATGACTTGCAAAACTTTTAATTATAAACGTACTTTTAAGAGTTCCGTACCTCATAGGAAAAAAACAGAACCCTTATAGGATAACTTTATTGTCCGTCCGTCTGTCAAGACCCTTTTTCTCAAAAATGCGTGAAGGTATCAAGCTGGAATTCATTTGGTGTATTCATTGTAAAATCGACCATAGACAAGAAATAATTAGATCACAAAAATCTTGATAATGACAAGGTCGTGTTGTTCGCATTTTTGTGCTAATCCGTAACATGGGATGACTAATATTATTTGCATATGTTATCACTATTCCGTTACACGCGTTTTCTTATCGTCAATTGTTTTGACACCGATGAAAAGACGAGTATTTTCCTTACGGGTTTTTCAGTTACGAAATAACAGGAGAGAAGATTTAATTTAGAGTTCATTTGACTCATTGGAAGATCATTTCAGAATTTATCCTGTTCTCATTTTTAAGTGATAAATTGCTGGATTTTCCTTAAAGAAGCGATTGCATAAGAAAATATACTCATCATCAGTTCACTATACGTCCCAACTGAGGGGCTCAGAGCCTACCCTATGTTAGGGGTGACTAGGCCTTAGTCAACCACGCTGGCCACGTGCGGGTTGGTGAAAATATACGTTTCTATATTATTAAAGAAATTTATATTGAAAAATGCAATAAAAGTAATATTCCAGCATCAAAACGCCTTGAGGTTAAATCATCAAGGCATTTGATAACTTTAACAATGACAAATTAAACTTCTAAGCACGCGCATTTAAAGCTAGAAATTGTCTAGACAATTTAGGTCGTCTAGAACTAGATTACGTTTCATGGAACTCACTCGATATATTCCTAAGGTCATTCAGCTGTTGGGAGATAAAGTAAACGACTCTATAATTGTTATTAATTTAGCACAATTAATATAAAAAAGAGAAGAAAATAAGTTTCTCAGAAACTATAGTAAAAGATCACATGTTCAAGATTCATTCGGCCACATAAAAACTTTCGTTTTTTTATTCAAAATTTTTATATATTTTTTTGTTTAAATATAACTTTTAAAAAAAATAGGGAAATCATAGATTAATTTAGAACAATGCAATTCGTTGCAAATATTGAGTAACCATAGATAACATTTGACTTTTATCGTAAAATCTGGAAAGTGAATGATTAATTGTCTATGATCGAATTCGATAAATGATAGCCTAAATAATTAAATTGATGGAGCATTTATTATATTTCTCAAATAATACGCTTTTAAATCATATTTCGACAAATTAAATCACTAAATTCTAAAATTAAAAACTAAATCTTATACCGTGGGTTTCTTAGACCAAAATAACCATTCAAAACATATTGTTATCTCTGTTTTGTCAAAGATAATGACAGGGATGACGATATGTTTCATACAAAGATTTTAGTCTTAGAAACCAACGGTGCTACAGCTAACCAAACCTAACCATCAAAGTAAGAAATAACTCTACCACAAAATTAATGTTAAATTGTCGGTAATAAACCGAACACATTCTGATCTTCACTGCCAGTTACTAGCGCCCTGGGCGGAATTTCTACGCCTCCTCCTAATTTACCATGAGTTGGGGAGGTCGGGGGTAACAGGGTTACGTGAGACTGTGTAATTCGCAGACCTGCAGAGTCCCTTTTTGTCAAGCGCCCAGGGCTGTCGCTCAACCCGCCAGTACCACGGATCTATACCACCAAAAATTTATTGCACAGCCATAAATTGAACTCAACACTCTTTTAAATAGAGCTGCAGTATACTTCTAAGTATATTTAAATCTGCTTCGTAGTATTTCGTAGGTGTTTGATTTATATTTCCTGTTTACGAAACATAATTCCACCAATCTGTAACATAATTACGACCACTGGTACAGAAAATCTAGATTCATCTAGATCTAGGGCATGCTAGTTAGGTCGATGAGTTGCATCTGCTCATAGTTAAGAGCAACTAACGCTTGCCAAGAATGTATACAATGTGTGATAATTAATATGACAATGAATCCAATCTAACGTAAACCATTCTAACATATCTTACTCTTATAAGGAAGGGATGAGAAGGGATTTGGCAGAAAAGGGGACTAACAAGAGAGAGAACATCAAAAGTGTTACCTCAAATAAACTGAAAATGATTTAAGACTTATTTAACAAACAAAATTGACGGTTAAAATATTAGATAACCTTTATACTTCACTTACAAATCAAAATAAAACATCACTGGCCATTAAAAACAAGATTAAAAAAACATAATCGTCACTTTTTAATAATTTCAAATAAAGAAATGAAAACAAAACATACTGGCAACTAACAAGTGATAAAAAAGCAATAATTCAATGCTATTTAATTAAAATAAAAACAATAATAGTAATCTACAGACTATTAAAAATATCAAAATAGTGCTGTGCTAATTTTGTTTTATCAATATAATTTCTATTTCAAAGAAATAGGTCAATGTACTCACTAAAAACAGACGTGCAAAACTAAATGGCTTTAAGTAGAATATGCGTTACACAAATAAAATCTGAAATTTATTTGTTTTTTATCTAGCGAAATGTAAAATGACTCTATTTTAAAATATCTAGAACATAAATTGAAATATCTTTCTGTGACTGGCTTTTGGTTTTTTTTATGTTTACGAAATTTTTAAAAAGTATAAATGTGATAAGCCATGCGTATTACTGAATCAAGAATTTATAATAACCTTCTTTTTGAAGTCGGCTAAAAAAAGATAAACAGAAGAAAAAAACAAAAAATAAGCGTACCTTAATTTTTAAATTAACTATAATAAATGCCTATATTCTGACTGACAGATGAAATGTGTTTAATATTATTTTGATATATTCTCTTCATGTCGCCTCTGTTTTTGGTTATAATCTATGTTCTCGATTAACGATTACATAAATTGCCGTGGGCGCTCTAATCGCGAATTAAATGTAGCTTGTATTCGTTTGTTTTCATTAGTCGATAGGAACAACACTCGACTGTCATACAATAAGATATTTTAAATGGGCTAATGTTCTTTTATAATCTGCTTTATGGCTTTCATGTTTTATTTTTATAGACTACTGGCAATCATATTTTATTTTAGGCCATGATTTGTATGTTCGCGGCGGCATAACGACCTATTTTTATTTGTCTAGACCTAATTTCGTTATGATATTGAGCATTGTTTGGAATGCGTTTTGTACCTAATATAACTGCAATCCAATCTAACTTTTTACTAATATCACAAATGCGAATGTTTGGATGGATGGATATTTGTTTGAAGGTATCATCAGAACTGCTGAGTAGAGCTCGCTGAAATTTGGCACATTTAGAACACATAGGCTAGTAATTTGTTTTTTTTTTAATTCCGCGCGAACGGAGACACGGGCGACAGCTAGTATTATTATAAATACTGCGATGAAGATCTACGTTTACTTTACAATCGTTTAAACAATATTTCTTTTTTACAGTAAACATCTGTTGGTGTTCTTCGCGTTGATATGCGCGTGCGCGGCGTACTGGGGTCCAGATTTACCTCCAGGACCGTATTGCGGCAAGACGAATGGTTGCTGCAACGACAGACAGGATTCATGCTCTCATAGGATACTTAGTAAGTTTTATAAAAACCATTTGTTATAAATGTAATAAATCTGAGGTAGGTTTTGGCAATCAAAATCCCGACCTATCAGAGGGGAATCGAATTTTATACTACGAAACATCGATCAAAGTTAGTACAGCCTACTTCCGGGGTTTTTCTGACGTGTGGCGCAAGGTTACATTGGAAATTTGGAAGAGATGGACGCATAGGAAAGGTAAAGCCTGAGTTTTAAAGGGATGCCTCCCTTTCTTCTGCATTCGGATGCTTAAGGACAGCGGCTTTTTTGGCAAATTCAGATCGCCGCTCTCGTGTCACCTTATAAAAAAATATAACAACTCAAAACAAAAACTTCAAACCGAATTTATATCGATTTTTAGCGTATATCGATTTAAATCGTCGGTAACCTGTGTATTGTGAATGAAAAACAAGGCCGTTGTTTACGTCATGAGACATATGACTATCATTCCTGGTATGATGGTGGGATCTTGTGGGCTCTGACGTCACTAATATATATCCCTCCAACAGATACATTATGTTACTGCGATGAATTCTGCAATCGAACACGAGCGCACGACGATTGCTGTCCTGACTACGAGCCTGTATGCCTCGGCTTATCCCCCGGGAACCTCATGCTGCCGTGCCAGCACAACGGGAAAAGTTACTTCCCTGAACAGACGAGGACTGAAGACTGCAACTTATGGTGAGTATAGTTGAGCTATGCAAACTAAGTCATAAATTATTTTTGTTCTCTCTTGCACTTATAGGCATATCGGAAGTCTTGCTCGCACTCCTAGTGTTGTGTGTAAAGAATGGATTTATCGATAGTCAATAGCAAGTAATCAAGGAAATACTGCAAGTTATAGATTCACACGAAATAACAATGAAACAGTGCAGTAGATGAACGCAGTATTGCAATTGAACGCACCTTTTTTTTAATAAAAAAAAATGGGTGATTTACTCTGGAATAAGCAGATGATGGGTTTTATATGAAAGGAGAATACATTTTAATACAAAGAACTTACTTATAATGGCTTTAATACATTTCTGAAGTAATTTCAAGCAATTTATGACGATTTAAGATCTTTTAAGTCTAAAACTTACTAATATTATGAATGCGAAAGTTTAGATGAATGGTTAGATGGTTGTTTATATGAAGATATCTCCAGAACTGCTGAACGGATCTTGATGAAATTTGGCAAACATATAAAACATATTCTGGAAGAAAACATAGACTACTAATTATGTTTTTTCTTTAAATCCGTCCGGACAGAGTCGCGGGCGACTGGTAGTCAGCTATATAAACAGCTACAGTGTGCTTGTCCTCATTTCCTTGATATTAAAAAAGACAAATGTCTTTATATTTGTTTCTCTAATTAAATATTGATAAGGAATTAGTTTATATTTCTTTTGTAAGTCTTTGTTTTACCTACTTTATAAAAGTGTTACACTATTGAGTGTTAATAAAAAGAGGCCGTAAAGGTGAATAGTCTTGTGTATTGGCTGACAACGTCATTTGTTGTTTACGTTTATAAAAAAAGTTTCTGTGTTTAAATTGATGAAAAACATGTTTTTAATAAGTCTATGATACCAGCTTTATCTAAAACTGTTTAGTTTAGATAGTGGCGCATGCAAATGTGCCGAAATATCGGGATCTCAAACAGCTCAATCATGGTAAGAACGTTTCTTACAAATGTTGTTATAGTAAAAACTAAGAAAGCTTAAAGTTTTATATAGTTTAGATAGGTTTGTAATGACTTCTATAGAAAACTAGCTGTTGCTTGCGACTACGATCGCAATAAATAAAAAATAATTAACCTATGTGTTCTTCCAGACTATGTTCTACGATGCCAAATTTCATCGAGATCTGTTCAGTCGTTCCGAAGATGCTTCCAAATGAACATTTATAATTCATCCAAAAATTCGCGTTACTACAGAAGTCAACTACACTAAAACCTATCGAAAATCTACTCTCGATATGTCAAACTTGTATGAACTTTCTCAAATGGACTGGCTATAAGATGTAATATTCTGTGCATATTTGATTTTCTTCTTTTCGGCGCTAATGGTATCTGTGGTATATTCCGATGTAATACAGATAAACAAAAGCTGTCATTTCCAAGCAATCGCCTATCCATTTATAAATGTGTATGAAACATTCCATCTACATACAATCTATGATCCAAAGTATACATTGTATTAACTAAGTATCCCTTAGTTAATTAATATAAGAATATCTTTAATTATAGCATAACATGTAATTAGTCATATGTATTAGATATTTGTAATTATAAAACGCCGTTACGAAATGCTTGTCACATTAAAATACCGCGAAATGATTAATTAAATCTCACAATAGGGTTGCCATGCGCAAATAAAACGGATACATGTCATCAAAAAAAACCTTTTAGCGTTTATTCTGCAATTAACAGATAACATTAATTAATATAATTGAAATATCCTGGAAATAAGGAAAATGTCGAAGCTAAGAAACTATGAAATATAAAGTTGAAAAGTGTATTTTTTCTTATAACTAGCTGTCACTAGTGATTCCGTCCGCGTGGTATAAAAAAAACTTAATAAGTAGCCTATGTGTTTTTCCATATTGTTCTACATCTATGTCAAATGTCAGTGAGATCCATGCAGCCTTTCCGGATATACCTTATAAACATTCGCATTTATAATATTAGTAAGATTTAATCCTTTATTGTGTTTAAAATATTTGGTTACTATAACACTGACCCATATCCAAACGTTTTCAAACGTTAACAAGCGCGGAATGTCAAGGTCGTTCTACCTTTGTTCTGGCAACACTCCTACCCCCCTCTTGTATTAACACTTCAAATTAAAACCTAACAGACAGATCGTTTAGTTATCTGTTATTGCGTCTCAAGGATGCTTAAAGTTCAGTTAAATCGATGATTAACTGTTTACAAATACTTCATGTTCTCAGAAATTTCCGTGTTCCAGAAATTTCGATGAATATTCCAATGAGAAAATTTTAAGATAAATGATATTTGAAGGCCCAATTCTAATCTTCTTCTGCTTCCCGGAGGCCTTATTTAGTCCTCTTTCCCTTCCCACCCTTTTTCTTATAAGGAAAGGATGGGAAGTGGAAGTGGACTTTCCGGATGAGAGGATGCATGGAAAGGGAAGATATTTTCTCTCTGTGCATCCTCTCCTCCGTCAACGATCACTTCGCTATTTCAGCGATTTCAGGTGGCCGCTCGCTCGTTTGCCACCTTATGATATAAAAAAGAAAGAAAGGCGAGGTTAAAACTAGGTTATTTTGTAAATTAAGTTAGTTACTGTCCATCAAATTAAGATTTTTCTGATGAAATTGACATATCAAGCGAATTACTTAACACATGTAAAAGGTAATATTTGAAGATTGTTTACAGTTTACACTAATCGTATTTAAACGTCAACGTTCACAGAATATAAATCATCCTGTCAACGTGCCTTTGTACACAATAATTTAAACTGTGGTAAAACTTACAAATGCTTTACCTTGGTAGTTTACCCTGACAACACACAAATGTATTACCAAAAACATTCCAGAACGTATTATGAACGTATATTATGAATAATGTAACACAGAATCATTTTGTTTACTACGAGAATATATTTCGTTTGTTTTTTTTCATCTGGCAATAATATTCAACGTTTCTTGAAAACGTTGAATATGAGGTATGTAATTGAATCCTTATTTCAATTTTACTATTACTCTAGTAACTTTAATAAGCTTTTTAAAATAAAAACTTCGGAACCGGTAAAATCTGTACCAATTCAAGTTTCATCATCTATACTATACATCCCCACTGACGGGCTCAGATCCTACCTAAGTTAGTGACTAGGCCATAGTCAACCACGCTGGCCCAGTGCGGGTTGACTTCAGACATACCTTTGAATTTCTTTACGATGTTTTCCTTCACTGTAAGAAGATTACGCAGAAATAATTAAAAACATTATAATGTGCCATATTAATTTAACGACCACAGACTATCAAGGATTCTAGTTAATGTTGCCAGATACATTAAGTTCACAGAAAAAAAACTAAATTGACCATAATTGTTCGAAATGAAAGTAAACACCGAATAGCAGGTTCACGGACGTAACAATTAGGACTGCCGACTCAATTGGTATTGAATTGAACGTCATTTATCTACACAAACGTCTGTCTGTTTGGACGCACAAATTGGTAACACTTAATCGGAACTGAAGTTTGATTTGTTCCAGATGAATACAGAATTCTCTTATCAATCTAGATCGTTGAATGAAGTACAGTCAGCTGCATAAATATGTTAAATATATACATTAACAAAGATTGAGTAACTTGTATACGCCTTTGGTTTCAAAAATACGTATGTATTTATTGAGAATAGATTCATGGTTACAAACAGAGACGGCTAGTTGCATAAATATTTTTAAAACCGAAGTCATTTTTTTTGTTTACATAAGCTGGCAAATAAGCAAGCGGCCACCTGAATACTCTGAAATAGTGAAGCAACCGCTGTATTGGTACAATTGTAGATGCGTTGCCTAGTTTTAATCGACGGAGAAAGGGAGGCACAGAAAAAATATATAAAAAGACGTATACATGTTTGTGAAGCTTTGTAAATGTATACACGCGAATGACGTGCTTTCGTTACAAAGTCTAGTGTCAGAATGGATCCCAGAGGACACAAACGATGACTTCTTAGCAAGGCCAGCGTTGAGTCAATACACCGGCTCATTTCCGGTGTATTGCTAATTTTATTCCTAACAATACATTTATGCAGCTGACTGTACAAACATCTAATTCTGATTTCATTTAAATATCAACCCACCAGATTAATAGTACAAATTATGTAAGAGAAAATAGTTACACCTAATAAAACATATAAGGAGTTTCATCTTTTTGCTGCTACAGTCTCAGTAGACTGGAATTGGCCATATAAGGAATTGGATATGCCAAATATGTAACTTGATAAAACTCCGACATAAGCCGTAAGAATTAATTAAAAAAACACTTTCATCTACTTTTAACTTTTTTCATCGTATTCAATTGAAACCTATGAATAATGAAAATTTACGTTAAAACTCGTAAAATCCAAAATATTTCTGATAATAGATTTTTTCAGATAAGTGTATAATATTTTTCACTTTATTTAACAATTTTTACAAAATAAATTAAAAAAAATGAAATATCAATATGGCCGCCATGTCATTTGACGTGTACCTATTTCATCTAAGTTTTTAATACGAAAAGTAAATATTATCTGTACTTTACAAATCAAATTTGAGTCATAACAATCTATATCATATATGTTGTATCAGTGAAAACCCACCCTAAGATTAAATTTTGTGCTAAATCATATAGAAATTTATTTATACAACTGTGAAATATAAAACTGCATTCCAATTGTACCAAATTGTATTTTAAACAGCTTTACTACAGCTGCGTCAACAAACTGCTTCGTCCCACACCATGTCTAATGCGGTATGCGTCATTAAAATGAACTCAATAAGAATAAAATTTTATATTAACAATTACTAAGAAATATCAAGAAAAAAAAGAGTTAAAGATGTAACTCTTTGCTCATCGAGAGATGTATGTAACTCATCTGTGAACTTGGGGAAACACGAGATAGATTTTACGTATGAAAATTGTCAAAATCTTTTTTGCACAAAATGGTTAACCGTTGGTTTCCGAGACCAAAATCTCTGTATAAAACATATCGTCATCCCATTATCTTTGACAAAAACAGAGATAACAATATGTTTTAAGCTAAGATCTTTGTCTCAGACACTCACAGTTAGAGATGTAAAACGTCTGTGAACTTGGACGATTACGTGATAGATTTGTCACAAAATAATTGTCTGTCGATTTTTTTTTATAAATGGTGACGTGGAGACTGTGACATTTCTCATGCGGTTCCCAATAATCGATTTTTAATATCGATCATCCTTTTACCGATAGATCAGATTAAAAAATGATTGCTTCTGTGATCTTTAGATATATTTAAAACAAATGAATTAAAAATTGTAGTAGCATATTGTTATTACTAGAGCGTTGTTGGCTCAGGGGTCAAGCACTTGACTTGTAATCTGCAGGTCCTGGGTTCGAATCCCGCCATGTACCAATATGTTTTTCGATTTCCGATTTACTTATGTTAATTTATCCGATGTTCTTACGGTGAAGGAAAACATCGTGATGCAACCTGCACATAACTGCAAAGAAATTTAATGATATGTGTGAAGTCAACCGACCTGCACTGGGCCAGCGTGGTTGACTATGGCCTAGTCCTCCGTGACTGGGTAGGTTCCGAGCTCCTCAGGGTTTAGTGAGCTGATGATGATTGTAATTACTATCTTCTATTAAATATATCTAATCTAGTACAATCGTAATTAGAAAGCGAATTACACTTCAAGGCAAGTGAATGATACGATGTTTATATTTAGTTGTGACCCAGGTGATGTGGGATTACGTTCGAATTGCCATCAATCTGTTGCTGGCCGCCCGCCATGCGTTAATGTCATAGTGATGTACCGCACATTGGGGGAAATATATCGATAAATATACAGTGAACATAGAAAATAAATATAATGAATTAGTGATGTGCTTCTCATAGTTGATTTGATAAAGTTATAAAAATATTAATTAAAGTCAAAATCGTGTAATTGTCTTGCATCAATAGCAACAAAATTAAGCGTAGTCCATTTTTTTATGAATATACTAAAACATTTACATGAATATCATAAAATATGTAAATAAAGCGATTAAATATCTTTATTTATTTTAATTCCACACCTAACTAATGATAATTATTTTAGGTAGCAATAAAATCATGATATTTGGTACAATACTAAACACCTGGCCGAACTTGTTCTAATAAAAATATTGATTCTTTTTAATATATAAATTTACCGTCGAACTCAGAGTCTTTTCTAAGTAATCATAATCGAACTCTACAAGTACGTGTCTGAATCCTAGTCATGTACCAAACTTTTTTGATATTCGAATTTCGTACGTAAGTTTATCCGATATTCTTGCGATGAAAGAAAACATCGTGATGCAACCTGCATATAACTGCGAAGAAAATCAAAGATATGTGTAAAGTTAACCAGCACTGGGCTAGCGTGATTGAATATGGTCTAGTCACCTCTAACTTGGGTAGTCTCCGATCCCAGAGAGTGGGGACGTATATGATATGACGACGATGATAAGCGTACGTCTTAGCCACCAGTTAAAATCTCTGAGTGTGGAAATAAAGTCTGGAGATTCATAGAAAAATGTTTTCGTACTCCGAATAACTATGCCCTAAATAGTTTTAAAATTAGATAACTATTAAGGATACTATTTGTTTGTTTATTTTTATCTTTTTTACAAGTTCACGGTATGAATTTATTTATTTTAATTCCGCGAATTTGGTTTGTTTCTCTTGTTACTTCAAACTGAGATTACTATCAGCTGTTTTAAGATAAATCTTAGGGTGTTTACACACAGACACGTATGAAAATAATTAAATTTAAGAAGTAAATTCTAATATTTGTTTATTCTTTGGAAATTAATACTTTTAAAATATATTGATTTAATCATGAAACCATTTGTAATAAAACAGCCAAACCTTTATTTTTATAATTATAATTATTTTTTACTATCAATTTTTATACAATTTTAGACACATTTCTTGGGTTCAACTTGTGTCGGATGACTTCACAATTCTAACGCGTCTTATGTGTGAACGGATCCTTAATCGTTGGTACTTTCGTGTTAATCTGTTAGTAACCAGAGGGTGTTGACATTGCCTGTATTTCTTTGTTAGGTTTGTTTATCTTCAATTTCTTTGTATTCGTTTATTTATTGAATCCAATTCTACGTATGTTATTCTTGGATTGAAAAAGCTCAAATAGGTGATGACAATTGATATCGGAAATATAATACAACAGTGTTTTTTTATTTTGTTTATTGATTTATTTCTCGGAATTTGATCAACGATCTCACCGGATGTTAAAAGATAAGGTAAAATACTGATTTATAAGCAAAACAGAATTGTTTAAATCTACTCTTAAGACGGTATTAAAGATTCTAAACGTTGCTTACATTCAAACAAAAATATATTTATATCATATCAAAACCTAACTTAGACATTTTAAAATAACATCCAAACTCTTTAATTATTTTAGGAACGCTTAAAAATTCTTTCTTGTTAATTTAAGTATGCCAAAATAATTGTATAATATTTGTCAATAACATGAAGAGGAAAATATTAGATACATGAAACATTTTCAAATTCTAAGAAATTAGTGTTGTAAGTTATGTTATCGATATTCTGTATCGATAAATATTCAGTTTGCGTATTGTTTTCTTTTGTGCGTCTCTTTTAAGGTTAAATGCTGTTGTTACATGTGACATGAATATAAAATAGGTTTGAAATTTTTACACAATACCTAACAGCTCAAAGAAAACCCGTGTAAGATCTGTTGATTATCTTTTTAGAGCAAGGCTGGTATAAATATTGCTGTACACGAAATATACTTTTTGTAATGAGTCTATCTAAAATCAGCTCATTTTAGTTATAGTGTATTACGTATTATAACCGTTAAAACTTTACTAAAGTCAGTAATAAATAAAATGTTATGTAGGGTCCTTCATGAAGCAAGCGTACATCATCATTCATTCATCTAAAATGCCAGCGACGCATTTGCCATTCCTCTAGTGTTCTGATATCCATGGGCCAATGATCACCTCGTTGTTCTCGCTCGTTTGCAACCTTTTCTTTAAAAAAAACTCATTCGTTGATCGTCTAATGGATGGGGCAGACAGAGATGGGCCAATATGTCTTATCCTTTGCTTTTTTCTTCTCTCAAATATTAATTTGTAGTTGTTAAATTTCCTCGGTTAAGTCAAAGAATAATGTAACAGACTGTCACATCTGACATCGTTCTGTAACAATAGTTTAAGGTCACGCACGATTTAAAATAGTGACGTAATAATGCTGACATAATACACAGTCGTTCAATTTACGATAATTTATGTATTAAGTAAACAAATCGTGACTCAATTCATCGTCATCACTCTGACCGTCAAATTGACACAATACGAGAACCGTTTTTATTTGTTATTAGCTGCTGATCGCCACTCCGTCCGCGCGGAATACAAAAAACTTAATCGGTAGCCTACGTTTTTTTCCAGACTATATTTTACTTCTATGCCAAATTTCCGAGAGCAACCCTTCTGGAGATACTTATCAACAAACATCCATCCATCCAAACATTTGCATTTATAATATTAGTATGAAGTAAGATTTACTACAATTAAGTTTGGGGAATTTTAAAAGTATTTTGGCCGCTAGTGGAAAAAATGTGTTTGATCTATAATGTCAACCATAAGAAATACGACGAATTAACTTAATTTACTGTATTTATAAGGTCGCATGTTGTCACCTGGTCTGTTATTTGTTTAGTTAAATTTTTGTTTTCCATTTGACATTTACCAATTGATAAATCTTGATTTATTTAGTGAGTTTAATTTGTGAAGGTAAATTATCGATAGTTATGTACGTCACTATTTTTTAAAACTTTTTTTTTAATATTACCTGTGTACGTAGCTTGTTGCAAATAGATGTGTGACACTAAATGTAAGTGCCAATTATATTTCTGATGATTTCATCATAATTTTTGTTGCAAGCGACACTTTAAATAATTTTATTTTTGTAGTTTTCGTGGTGCAAATGTGATGACTACATTTTTATTTTAAAAAATTACATCTCACTTAAATTAAAGTCCACAATTTTTTTTTATTAATACCGGAAGACTAACCGTTAATTTAACTTTAAAAATAAACATTGATGTGGCTATTCAGATTAGTACGAGTACAGAAATAAGATAAACACACAAGAAATATTTCTGGAATATCACAGAGTAAACAATAACCAGAGCATATTAAAAATTCAAATTTATTTAAATTCGAAATCAGACGTAGAATCTAACAACCAACTTAAGTAAATAACTATCACAAATGCAATAATTGGCATATGTATTTTTATTTATCGTATTTATTTTCTTTTTCTATTTCCTGTATACTAAATTAGATCAATTTAGAAATACACTAGTCGCCACCTTCCGCGCGGAATTAAAAAAAGCCTAAATAGTCTATGTGTACTTCCAAGCTATGCTCTACATCTATAACAAATTTCAGCGAAATCCATACAGGCGTTCTAGAGATACCTTTAAACAAACATCCATTCAAACATTTGCATTTATAATATTAGTAAGAAGTGTGATTATTCTTTGTTTGTTTCATAATTAAAACGTTATTTTTAAATGTTCTAGTTCTATTGCTCATTTATATAAATAATGCGTGAACTCTCTGTTGCGACAACATCTATGTCCACTTCGAAATAGCCGAATATAAATACGCAGCGTAACATACGAGTGTCCTCACGTCAGGGTCGTAACTAATGTCAATGTTCTTTCAATTATGCAAATGTTATGCATTTTGCGAGGAATTCGGTAAAAAACTAGCTCCACAGATAACTGTTAAGTATATTAAAGAACGTCTGCGGCTCAGGGATTAAGCACTTGACTTGAAATCTGCAGGTCCTAGGTTTGAATCCCGCCATGTACCAATGTATATTCCTCAACACTTTAGCCGTTTTTATATAAGTTTATTATAATGTCTCACGAAAGTTTGAATAATTTAATGTACCAATGTTTTTTTGCGATTTACATATGTACATTTATCCGATGTTGCTATGGTGAAGGAAAACATCGTGATGCAACCTGCACATATCTGCGAAGAAATTCAAAGATATGTGTAAAGTCAACCTGCAGTGGGCCAGCGTGGTAGACTATGGCCTAGTCACTTACTTAGGGTGGGCTCCGAGCCCCTCAGTCGGGACGTATGGACAATGAGCTGATGATGATGATATTAACAGATTTACATCACAATAACTATTTTTACTAAAATTATTTTTCTAAATTAATTTATAAAAAAATGTACTTAATGAAAAATTACTAAAAAGAAACTATGTAAATTTTTGCTAAAATTTCGTAGAAAAAGATTGCAAAAGTTTGATAACGAAGAGGAAATGCGACATTACTGGCATAGGAATACAAATGGTCTTTGTATGAATTAAAAAAAATACGATGACATCATATTATGTGTTTATCGAATTTGAATTAAACAAATAATAAGTATGACATCATTTGAATACTTATAAAGTCTTTTAACACTTGTAATTTCCACGACTGTGTACACACTCCTTTAGTGTATATCTTAATATAAGTTTCCGCTGACGAAGTTGCGAAAAGCATAGTTACATCTCTGTTTTTTCAATGAGAATGAAAGGGATAAACACAGTGGCCTTTATAAATAGTGTGGCTTTAAGATGTTGTGTTTTGTGCCTTTTTGATTTCCGCCATTTTGGCGCTAATTATATTATTAGAATGAATTGTCATTCGATATCAATAGGTGTCGTTAAATCGCAACGAAACAATAGTTTCTCCAAGCAATCGCCTATCCATTTATATCAATGGATAAAAATGTTTTTCTGTACACATGTTGTGTGTTATATTTAATAAAGTCATATTTTATATTTGTATAAATAATATATTTACGATACTTAAAACGAAAATCAAATAAAATATCTGTCTGTGTCCGCAAGGCGTTTGTTTGTTCCGGGTAATCTCTGAAACGGTTGAGCCGATTTTGAGGAGAATTTCAGTAGAAGGTAACTTATGTTTTAGGCTACATTTTTGTTAATTTAAAAATAATTAGGTCTGACAGCTATACGTGCAAAGCCTACATATTTGTTACTTACGACGTATGACGCTAAGTATGCTCATATTTTTCGTTCCTCGTAATATAAATACTTTTTATTATAATTTCGTCCCAATACTTATTTAACGTCATTAAAATTCAATGACATCACCTGTATTCGGCTGTTAAATACTAACATGCGTCTAGAATCTAGATTTTCGACCTTCTCAGCTCACGGTCAAAGATGTCGCCAGCAATCAATAAGTAACGATCTATTCAAACATTCATTGCGGCAACATTAAAGAGCTTTGTGATTTGTCATACTGTTATTATATGACATAAATATTCTGCCCTTTTTCCTACGTCTACCTTTAAGATCTTTCAAAGATAAATTATCTTAATTATAAAAACACAACAAACTAGTAATAAATAATAGCCTATGTCATCCTGTATCTTCCCAACATTGAAAGAATTTTTCAAATCTATTCAAAAGTTTTGGAGCCTATTCAAAACAAAGAAAGAAATAAACAATTTAATATATACCCTATATGATAGTACTAGCGATCGCCCGCGATGTCGTCCCCGCGGGATTAAAAGAAACATAATTAGCACCCTATTCGTTCTTCCAGACTATGTTTTATACATATGACAAATTTTATCAAAATCCATTCAGTCGTTCTACAGATACCTTTTATAAACATCCATCAATCGACCTAACTATTCATATTAATATTATTAAGAATAAGATTGGCTGTTACGGAAACTAAGTTCGTGCGGATTTAAATAAAAACAAATAATAAGTAGCCTATGTGTTCTTCCAGACTATGTTCTATGCTAAATTTCATCGAGAACCGATAACCCGATCTGGTGATAACTTCAAACAAACATACATCCATTCGCTTTTATTATATTATAATGATAGAACGTGACATACTCACTCCTTCACTCTCGTCACAACATTAGTGACGTAATTGACCGGCTATTCAATGAGGTTCAATATCAATCGTCGAAGGTTTACTGCAGTCGGTACTTAATGCACAATGACTTATTCAAGTCTTTATCTATATTGTATCTGTTACAATTCAATGCAAACTATTGTCAAGGTCAAATTGTGTTATTCTTTATGTTAGTATCAGGCTTTAGGGCGACGTTAAAATAACTATTTGGATATCATTATTTTAAATGTCATTTTGTAACAACCAACCCGGACTGGGCCAGCATGGTTAGTTATAGCCTAGTAATCCTTAACTTAGGGTAGGCTTCCAACCCCTCAGTGAGGATGTAGTGAGCTGACGATTGGAACAACTATTTCCAATAAACTATCTTACTTTTTACTAATGTTTTGATGTATGGATGTTTGTTAGAAGTTATCTCCAGAACGTCTGCGTGGATCTCGCTATTTGGCATAGATGTAGAACATAGTCTGGAAGATTACATAGACTGCTAAGTTTTTTAAATTCCCCGCGCACTAAGACGCGAGCGTTTGCCACTGTTTCCGCTGCTCGTTTGCACCCTTCTCTTATAAAAAAAATACAACAGTTCAGATCAAAATAAAAATATAATGGCTAATATAATTTATCGACGTTATTTTGTTTGCTAATGTAATTAGATGATTTTTACATGTCAATTAAGTATGCCAGGACTGTGCCAAAAGAGAATCTTCTACCTGTGTTTTTATGTTTACAAGTGACGTAAGTTTTTATAAGTTTTAATGAAATTTACATATGATAACGATAATATACAAATTATTGTACGAATTATAATGAATACATTAGTTTATTTAAATATTAAACGATGGAAATTTATTAAAACAAGCTGCAACGATGATTTCATTGCTTTTGAATGGAAGGATTTAGGTGTGGCTAATATTCAGTGGCGCCATTGCTTTTACCTTGTCTATAATAATCTACCTAATTGCCTTTAATAAAAGATATATGATACATAAATTTTCTTTATAATAAATGTTGCATCATACTGTCATCTAAGTTCGCAAAAATAGCGAATAAACCGATGCCCAAAGACATTTTTCATAAGCCCCATCGCATTCTCATCAACAAGATTTGTATTAAAATCAGGCGTAAAGAACACCAAAAACCTCACACAAATTTTGACTCACGGCTCACGTGTGTGAATCAGATCAGTGAACCGACTCACGGCTCAGCTCTATTTGTACCTGCGTTATGATTTGAGTTTCGAGCTGCAAACTGCTAGTCACCAGGCAGCTCGCGGCACATCGATTCACATAATCGCAATGAGCTATGAGCTGCTAATTTAGTTATTGAATCGCAGCTCAATAGTTCAAATTTATATGAGAGATATTCATATGATTACTTTTGAATCGGTTCAGAGCTGTTACACAGGACTACTGTGTTGTCGTATATTGCATTCTGCCAGCTGTTCATTTGTACAACAGCGACAAGCTACGGACTATTCTACAAAAGTAGTAAAGTAAAAGTACAAACATTATTTATTTTTAAATTAGAAAAGAACTATAAATATTTCGAACTAAATATATATAATTAACACTAACAGAATAACGGTGTGTTAAACATTACAATTATGGCGCCTATTTTTTGCGCATGCGTTTTGTCTCGGTTATAAAACTTCTAAGTTATGGTTGTCAGTAATAAATTAAACATATAAATCAACAAGGCTATATTCAATCTATATTATTAAAGATGCTTTTAATGGGCTATTTCAGATCCGTAACAGTCGGACAGAAATACAAAACTAATCCAAAATCATTGAAAAAACAAGCTGTCGCCTGCGACTCCGTTCTTAAAAAACTTAGTAAGGAGCATATGAGTTCTTACAGACTATGTTTTACATGTGTGCCAAATTACGTCGATACATATTGAACCGTTCTGGAGATACCTTCTAACAAACATCCATCCATCCATGCATAATATAGGAAATATTTAAATTGTATTTTAATCAATTTGAAAGTCAACAAAAATACTCGAAAGAATTGCTTAATACAGTTATTCTGTTGTCTTTATAGTTTAAAAATAATAATAAAACGTAATGTCTAACCCTAATGCATGTGAACCTCTAACCTAGCTCTGAGGTGCATTCACCTCGGTTTTTGCGCAAGCAAAAAATACCTCCTAGAATTTGTGCTAACTTGATAAAGATTAGTATGCTTTCGGCAATGTTTTTATCATAGTTTATCAAGTCTTTATTAAGACAGAGGTTACATCATTTGGACTTTGTTTTACCAATTTTCAGCAAGTGTACAAGACTGCACACATTTTGAAGAATTAAGTTTTCATCGATTCCTATTTATCGCTGTAGAGTCGATTTCATTTGTAGGTTTATAAATAGCCATTGATTAAACACATGATCATCCTGTCTATCCCTACAGAGGGTCGGCTGTAAGTATACTGTAAGTGGATCTTGCGTACATCACTATTAAAGTTATTAGTCAAACTTAAATTCACAGTATACTCAGGTCTTTCTTAACCTTTCTATCCGTCCACATTACTTGTCATTACATGGTGACTTAATATAAAAAATGATAAACACAATCGTTTAATATTATTACTTATTCATTTAATAATTAAAAAAAATACTATCTGTCACCCAAAACTCCGTTTGCGCGGAAATATTTAAAAAAAACTTAATAAGTAGCTTACGTGTTCATGCAGACTATGTTCTACATGCGTGCCATCATCAAAATCCGTTGAGCCGCACCGTACCTTCAAACAAACATCCATGTAAACATTCGCATTTATAATATTAGTAAGATAGTAAGATGATGATGGACATAACCCTTTAATAAAAACATTTATAGTCATGACATCCATAATTTACCTACGTAATACATGGTACTAATTTATCAATTAATATCGTACATTGTTGAATAAAGGTTGATAAAGATGATTACTAAAGAATGCGGAGAACAATCATCATTGTTTACATCTTAACGAAGTTCTTAAACAAATAGGTTAACCTTCATTTGCTTCCCGCCATTTTTACTTTTTTAATTACTGACAAGACAAAGGCACATCAAGTCGTTCGTCTTTTTGTCAACAAAATTATTGGTCAATTTTCAACTGACTTAAAACGTGTATGCATTTTTGTTTTGTTTTTTTCATACCGGACAAGAATATGCATGAGCTATTTTTTGCAACAATTTTTTTTTATTTCGTTGCCAACTCATCTGAGGCTAAAGATTTCATCATAGGAATAATACTTGGACACCTACATCAAAGATAGTAAAAATTGATAAAACGTGTGTTTATTTTTCCTATTTTTTTTTCTCCTTAGTTATAGTTTACGAAATTAGCAAATAAATCTCCAGCAAGCAAAAGTTTTGTAACTTTTTGATAAATAAAAAATAAGTTTACACCCAAATCTATGTTTAAGCGAGTCTTCAACCATCAATCAAGGATACTAGCGTCCTTAATCTACCATTTAACCTAAGACCGTGACTTAGGTTATTTGTATAACGTATGCACAAGGCAATAACTTGTTAGTCTTTGAGGTCTCGCATCACTAATGAACTGTCCTTTGAAACGTCAATCATTCGGTCTCGGACCTCGGATGACATCAGACGTCTCTCTTAAGCTACTGTTTGCTTATTTAATTTACGAAACATGGATTAGCTACTCAAAAGAAGTGTAACTACTGCATTTGCGTTTGTTTCATTTTTTTATATGTAAAAGGTGTCTCTCGATGCCAGTCGTCATTTTTTTTTAATAACTCAATTTAAATAACCGTTTCCTTAATAAATCAATTAATAATAACCTTCTTTAATTGTCTTTTATATTTTAAAACTATTTTACAAATTAGCCTAGTAGTTCCTGTGATTACTTACAAAAACATCAGTCTTCCATCTTATTAATATTATAAATGTGAATGTTTAGATGGATGATTTGATAGACGGTATCTAAATGAAATGGCTGCATGGATGTCGTTAAAATTTCGCATAGATGTAGAACGTAGTCTGGAAGAACACATAGACTACAATTTTGCGAGGACGGAGTCTTTAGACTATAAATTACAGAGTTTGTAGATGCATTTATTTACTTTAAAGGTAAATGCGTAAATTCGAACACACCTTAAATCCCAACTCTAGATTTCACAATAGTATCTAGCTATCATTGCCTAACCTTACAATTTGTACTACAAAAATAAACCTTATTTGAAAGGAATAAAATCTATTTTACTATCCAACTAACCGAGGTAATCATTTAAGGTATATTTTCCTAAAACTTCGTATTTGTTACAGTGAATGCGTGAAGGATCCAATAACTATGAACACGGATTGGCATTGCGAAGATGACCCCTGCTTAATGAGTAACTCCGTGGTCGAGGGTGTTAACAGAGGCGGATCCAGTTGGAGGGCATACAATTATCCTGAGTTTCGCAATAAGAAACTCAAAGAAGGACTTATATACAAACTTGGTAAGTAATTAAACATACCGTGAGTTTGTGGGACTAAAATTTATACCATGATTCTGTACAAAACATATTGTCATCAAAGTTAGTCAGTTAGACACAACAAATTAAGTTTAATATAAAATTATACTTACATGGTCACAAGACGCGAAATCCCGTTTCAAATATGTTAACTTAATCAATAATTCACTTTGGTGCACAAATAATGTCTTATTTATAATAATTTACTAACTTTTTACTTTAGATTGCCAATATTATAATTACGTTACCGTTTGACAAATGAGAATTACAACTAAAACAAAACAGAGATAATAAAATAAAAAAAATAAAAAAAATTCTCGGCTGCCAGTAACACTGACAAATAAGAAAAATTAAACCTCTTTGCTAAATATCTTAAAACTTCATTCTCATATCAAAAAAAGCAAACAAAAAAACATTGGCAGTCAATAAATTATAACCTTAAACTCCATCCGTAAAAAACAATAAAAGAAAAAAGTATCAATACTTTTTGCTACTGGCTGAATGATTCGCAACGGTAAATCATAAACGCTTTTGCATCAAATTCCCTCGTCGGTTTCCCGCTACAAAGTTAAGCCGTCATTTAAGATACGCTATCACAGATTAGATCTTAATTATTATAAACCATTTAAACCTATTAATATCTCTTTATAATATTATCTTTACAATTAAAATCTTTGTAGTGGGCATTAGATATTAAGTATTACTATTCAATACATTACGCATTTTATTGTGCAAAATAAAACAATTAACCTCCTTACATTTCAACACTACAAAGTTACAAGGACTTATTTTACCAAAAGACAGACTTTTCGTTCCTAAAATAAATGAGAACGAACTTTAAAAAAATAAATATTAACGAATTCATTAGATAGTTAATATATTTTAAAGTTATTAGAAATAGGCACAATATACTATGGTTTTTAGCCTGTCTATGTATAAAGGTCAATGAATAAACAAGACATATATACTCTTTGGTCGCTAATGCAAATTATCTTGAATTAAAAAAAAAACTAAAGTTTGCCTTGTGTGTAGTCTTATGTTTGTTTGTAGTGCCTTCAATAGCCTTTTAAAATCAACGAAAGTAACACCTTCCTTTGTTAATCGCTTTCGCTTGCATCTGCTCCACTTTCGCCCGTCGCTCGGCCATTGTATGCACCCGGATAGTGTATCAAGATTTCTACTCTTTAGATATATTAATATTTTTTACATACCATAGCCGTCGCCCGCGTGAAATTAAAAAAAAACTTTGTAGCCTATGTGTTCTTCCAGATTATGTTCTACATCTATGCCAAATTTCAGCGAGATTCATACAGCCGTTCTGGAGATACCTTCAAACAAATCCATTCATCTAAACATTCGCATTTAAAATAGTAAGATAAGGTGGCATATACGTTGACTACTTTTAATTGACAGTGATGGAAGGGAAGCACAGAAAAAGGACAATTTAGCTTCCTATGCATCCCCTCTCCTTATAACAAAAGGGTGAGTAGGGAAATGGGACTGAAATTAGGCATGCACACCTATCAGACTGTACTAGAAATGACTTCCATTTGAGGTCTGACTTCTGTGAGGTCGTGGTATTGCAGCGGGCGGGTCGACAAAATTGTGCAACAGATATTTCTGTTGCTTTTTCTTGAAGTTCTTGATTTAAAATAGTTATGTCCTGAGTACTATCAATGTGTTGTTATTAAAAAAATAACTAAGCGACATTAACGCAGTGTTCTTTATCTTAATGTCGGTGTTTGTTTTCGAATTAAGAAGCGACTCGTTCGAGGTATCAAATTTTATTACAGTAATGTTTGCGATGGAATTGACCCAGTGTTAGTATGATTATGTGACACCATTATACAAAAATGTGTCGAGGTTTTCTAGATTCAAGTGTTGTACATAATACTTAAACCAATCTTACTATTATAAACTAGGTGGCCCATAACTACGTCCTTGCGAAAAAGCTTACGTGTTCTTCCAGGCTATGTTCTACATCTATTCAAAATTTCAGTGAAATCTGTATAGCCATTCTGGAGATACCTTCTAACAATTCATCCATCTAAACTTTCGCATTTATAATATTAGTAAGATATGAAAAGAATGATGTGAAAAAAAAAAGATGGCTGAATGAAATTTGGCAGATATAGAACATAGTCTGGAAGAACACATAGACCACTAATTATTTTTTTTATTCCGTTCGGACTAAGTCGTGGTTTACAGTATTAATATTCAGAAGATTGAAGTAATTTCATTTAAACTTAATACTCCTTATAAATAAAGATAATTGTACTTGTTTAATAATTAAGGGCATTCGATTAAAGAAATAAAATTCTTATTCAATTGAATGTACGAGATACACTTTCGTTTCGACTGACGTTTTTATTGTCGGCCATTTTGATCCTAATGACGTGAAAGTTGCTTCATCTTTATTTTTTTTTTATTTTTTGTAGATATTATTCTTACTCTGATTGTTTTTATTAATATAGTGTAAAATTGGGTAAGAAAAATAAATTACTGCGTTATATAACAAAAAGGAATCACTTTTACGATCTTAAAATAGAAAATTACACGACATTCCCCACCAAAATCACCGTTAAAAATATTATCTCTATTTTGTCAAAGATAATGACAGGAATGACAATATGTTGTAAAAAGAGATTTTAGTCTCAGAAACCCACGGTAAGAAAGGCGAAAACACTCAAGGCAAAGATTTTCAAGTGACTAAACACCGGTACAGTAACGCTATTTATCTATGCTTCCTCTGGTATTGCTGTCCATGGGTGTCCTCGGTGTTCCCGCTGCTGGTTTGCTCCTTCTCTTATAAAAAAAAAGAAATATGTCCGTTGTATCAGTTGAAACAGAAGTAGACGTATTTCGGCAGAAATATACAACATTGAATCCTCTACTAGAGTTTAAACAATCAATTGTTTCCAGGCACATTCCCATTGAACGCGGAAACAAGACGTATGGGTCCGCTGCGTTACGACAAAGACGTACCTTACCCGACACAATTCGACGCAAGGACCAGATGGCCAGGTTTCATCTCACCTATCGTCGACCAGGGCTGGTGCGGTTCAGATTGGGCGGTTTCTCTTGCGGGCGTCGCTTCTGACAGGTCTGTTACAAATTACAATTCTTCTCGATGCATCTAGAACAGTGAAACGGTGCAATGTAGTAACAAGAAAAAATATTTGTAAATCTGTTAACATCTCTGATCTAGATCTAAGATGTGCTAGCCCCCAGGCTAGCACATCTTAGATCTAGATCAGAGATCAAAAAACTTACCTTAGTACCCCAGTACTAAGGTAAGTTTTTTGTTAAGGCTAAATTCTACTCCTCGTTCTCGAAGAAAAGTCTTGAGGGTGGGAAGGTTAGAACTTGACAGAGATGAGTACGAAGGAGGTTCTTTTTAATTTATAGTCTGCCTTTTTATAGTATTAAAAATGTTATCGATATTTTTTTTAATTACGTCCAATTTCAAAATTAAAATATATATTACAGTTCCAGTCCAATGTTTGTCAAAAGTTTTCTCCGTTTCTTTCGTAAAAATTGTATCCATTTATATGGAACTTTTGCTAATCTTTATATTTATTTAATCAGTGATAAATAAAGCAACTTTCCAGTCGTATTTTCGAAGGATATAAAATAAATTGAAATAAACAACGGCGAAGTAAAAGTAGTCCTTGACGTCCGGCGCCAATCCAATCGTCTTAACATTCAAAAACGTGTGAAAGTGCCTTATAAGACGCTTAGGGTGCGTTTACACTGAAGCGTTTGTTATTAAAAATCTAAATAAACAAGGTAAAAGATGATGGAATTAATCGAAGTCGATGATTATATCAGATCAATAGTAACTTTCGTAAAAACAGGATTCTTACCACGAGCTGTTTGAACGTCCGATATTTAAGCACACTTGCATGCGGCCATGATCAAGAGTTGACTGTCACACTGTCACCGACTGTGACAACGAGCAAAGTCGAGAATCCCGTTTCTTACGAATATTATATTAGTAAAAACCACGAAAGTTTAAAGTTATCCGATCAAATTATAAATTAAGTGTCTGGCAGTAGTCTGGAGGGTAGTATTTTTAACGCATATTTTTATGTATGCGTGTTTTTTTATTGTAACTTCCATTGTGATTTAAAAGACAAAACCGATGATGTTGTTCATTAAAAAAAACCCTAATTATTTTTAATTGAGTAACATATGTTTTACTTATTGTCTTTTATGAGATGTACATTTTACTTAGATTTGCTATGTTGAAATAAAAACCTATATAATTATTTAAAAAAAATCGTCTAAGAATACTCCAGTGGAAACTCACCTTAAGTCTTAAAGAATTATATGTTTGGCGGTGATAAAAATAATTCAGCCGACTCTATATCGTTGATAGTGATCTCGGACTGTGAAATGTCGGACACAATGTTCAATGGAATATACGGACGAGAGATCGGACAAGATAAATACGATGACTCATTTTGCAGTTCAGATTTTTAAGTTTAATTAAAACTTCACTTTCAATGATAAGGATTACATATAACTGTTGCCCCCGACTCCATCCGTGCGGGATTAAAATATAGAAACCGATTCTTAGATCTACTGAATATGACGAATAAAATTTCTTAAAAATCGGTCCAGCCGTTTCGGGAGAGTATGGTAACTAACATTGTGACACGAGAATTTTATATCTTTATATATATAATTCTTCTGTGAGTGTGTATGTCACTGAACTTCTCTCAAACGACTGGACCGATTTTGATGAAATTGTTTGTGTGTGTTCAAGGGGATCTGGGAATGGTTTAGATTCACAATTTTGTCGGCTGGACAATGTTTTTTAATTAATTTTTAATTTATTAGTAGTTGTTGATTTTGGAATGTTTTACATTGGATCCGACAGACGGCGCTACCATCGCAGTGTCAAATTGTCAGACAACGTCTGTCGGGTCCGCTAGTATTATATAAGATTTCGATACGATTATTTCGTATTTCCTAACAATTAAGGTTATAGTGCATTTGTCAACTACAAACTAATACAAAAACGACTGAATATTATAGAATTCTTTTATTTACATACAATCAGTCGCCCTCAACAAATGCCTATAATATTAAATTATTCAAACTTTCGTGACACATTATACTAAACTGATATATAAACACGGGTGAGAGAGCGACGGGCCGCGTCCGCGAAATAACACCAGTACCACTCATCCTGATGAAGGGCCCCCGATGGGCTCGAAACTAGTCGGTGCCGCCACCCGACGAATATACGTGAATGTTTAGCCGTGTTTATATATCATTTCTGCCTATAATATGCCCGCGTGCATCAGATATCTTCCCGTCCAAGTCCCATCAGAATCGGTCCACCCAGTCCAGACACCCGTGGACAGACCCGCAGACAGACGTAGAAACACCCAATAATATTAAAAATTGCTTTTTCGTTATTAGCAACGCAGATATATGTAACATGTACGAAATATGATTTTTTTTCTCAATATTACATACAGACACACAATTTTTATTATTATGACAATATGAATCGGATCAATATATTCGTTACGGCTGTGAAAAGGTTAACAAACAAATTATTTTTAAAACGATAAAATATACCTACATATTGTATATTATCTGTGGTAAGAACTTGAAGTATTTCAACAAGAGTTCATAACAAAAGCTTTTTGAAATGGAACTTACAAAGTTCTAGTAACACGATCTCGGAGAACCTTCGCCGGTGCAAAAAGCTCGAGAATACTCGAGCTAAAATTAAACTTTGAAGCGCTGTAGAGCTTTGAAAGCTCTTTAACAAAGCCGGGCTGTAAGAACAATGTTAAGTGGGCTGTTTTATATCTTGAATTAAATTCAGTAAGACAGTCCAGTCAAGTGTAATTGAAAACGGTTAAATCCAGTTGACCTTTTATACTTTTTTTTAATCACAGAATTGTGAATTACGGATACATTTAATATGTTTTTATAGCGGTCGACCGCGACTCCTCTTGCGGAATTAAAAAGAACTTAATTAGTAGGGTAATAGTTCCTCCAGACTTGCAATTAGGTAAACTTTTAATGTCCTGGTACTTTATTTTCCAATGATATGAGTATATTTATAACTAAAGCAGAGATTGCTTAAGTTTTTTTTTTATAGCACTTTCATTTACTGGTTTCTGAGCCGTCAAATTTGTAGTTACACTAGATTAGATGGTTTTTTTAAAGGTCAAATATTCTCTTAACAGATGCTAATCTTTTTATTTTAGGTTCGCCATCCAATCAAACGGTGCTGAGAACATGGTTCTAAGTCCACAAACTTTACTTTCTTGTAACGTGAGAGCGCAACAAGGGTGTCATGGAGGACATATTGATGTCGCCTGGAACTTCGCTAGAGGTCATGGGTAAGTCAGACTAAAGTTGTTGAATTATGTTTCGTACACACGAGGAATTTTATTAGTGAAATCATAATGCAAGTTAAAAAGTTGTTATGGCATTCTTTGACAGCAATGAAATTAGATAAGGAAAGGATGGGAAGTGGACTTCCCGGATGAGAGGATGCACGGGAAGGGAAAATATTTTCTTTCAGTGCATGCTCTCTTTCGTTGATTAAAGGTAGGCAACGCATATGCAATTGCGTATGTCTATAGGCAACGGTCACTTCGCTATTTCAGCGATTTCAGGTTGCCACCTTATGATATAAAAAAAATAATAAATGTCTAAAAGTATAATATTTTTTTAATAATTCTAGCTAATAATGTTTACTTACAGTTTAGTGGATGAGAAATGTTTCCCATACAAGGCATCTGTCACACGTTGTCCGTTCCGTCCACGTGGTAACCTGATACAAGACGGTTGTATGCCACTTGTGAAGAGGCGTACCTCCAGATACAAGCTCGGCCCACCAGCTAAGCTCAGCCATGAGAAAGACATTATGTATGACATAATGGAATCAGGACCAGTACAGGGTAAGGACAAATTACAACAATGTTACGTAAGAATTAAGATAATTTGACTTGATACTCTGTACCGTTTTCTTTACTTGACTGTAAAACGTCAAACTGTGATATTGCTTGGGTTTTAGTACCTTTTTACTATGTTTAAATATTGTATGCATGCATTGTGATTTAATTTATAATAGCACGATAGTTTTATCTAAAATTCTTAATAATCAAATTATCATTTGTTTTGTAATTATTTTGTTGTTATCAAAGGAAATCTAAATTATTTTACATAAAATTATTAAATATTTCGATAATGGAATAACCTTGTCATTGTTTCACATTTTATCGATTTAAAAGAACAAATTATCGGAAATATATAAAAACAATGTTATCTCACTTTGCAAATGAAAAGATAATATAAAATTATAAACACGTGAACTAATTTAGTACACATGATATATATATGAAACATTTCAAAAACCATTTGCCTTATTTTTAATTGGCTATCGCGAAGGGACGCGTTCGAACATTCAGCAGGCAAAAGGTTAACTTTTAAAGTCGCCATGATTGTTATATAAATTAAATTAAACGTCTATGTTAGGAAAAAACTTATCTATACTAATATTATAAAGCGGAAGTATTTGTTTGTTTAAACGCGCTAATCTCAGGAACTACTGGTCCCATTTGAAAAATTCTTTTTTGTTGGATAGTCCATTTATAGAGGAAGGCTTTAGGCTATATCATATTACGCTGCACTAATAGTTTTGTTTTTAATTCCGCGCCGATGGAGTCGCGGGCAACAGCTAGTAAATAATATTTATGAATAAAACGCATTTTAAATGAAACATTCTTCGTGACAACGATACCAAGGTAAAACGACCTCATTTTGGCAAAATTAAACGCTATTTTACTTACAGTGAGCTTTTAACACCAGAATCTAATTATCATTGACAAAAACGGAGATGACAATACATTTTAAACGAAGGTATTGGTCTCAGAATCTCACGGTTATTACTTCAGAGATATAAATGCTAGGAATGACACAAAAATGACGGAATCATTGAATAGGACTTGACATTGACATATAAATCATCAAAGTAGTAGGCCGCGTTTAGGGTGACCAAACAATATCAACCTATTGGGAAAATCTTCACAAGCACATAAATATTAAGGTCTAATCCACTGATCGACAAGTTAGATAAATGTATAGGAGATTGTTCGGAAATTACAGCTTTTATTTCTTTCAGATTTAAATGCGACTTGACGTTTGACAGTTAATTCTGTCTATATTAAAATTGGAATCCACACAACTGCTACAAATCGTTATAATTACCGATAATATGGCGACAATCAAATAGGCACAAAATACTATGTCTTATAACCAGTCCACTTATATATATTTTCTTATCTGTGTTAAATGTCTAGTTATCCTTGTCATACCTCTATGTTACATATCTTTCTTCTCTTTCATGTAACGAAATTCAGCATGTCATTTTTTGTTTTAAAGTTAGTTATATATTATTTTAAATGTTTATTGAATCATAAATAAATGGTGAACATAAACAAATTAAATTCGAATTACAATATAACCGTTTGAATTTGTATGAGGATGTAAAATAACATTGTTACGACATAAAATTGTTACTCATACGATGAGAATTGAATTAACTATTCTCATAAATTATTGGCTTTATATTGATCATAAAAGGCTTAATTCTTATTCATCTATTCATATCTTACTTCTTACTAATATTATAAATGCGAATGTTTAGACGGATGGATGTTTGTTAGAAGGTATACAGAACGGCTGTATGGATCTCGCTGAAATTTAGCACAGATATAAAATATAGTCTGAACGAAAATATAGGCTAATAATTAAGTTTTTTTTTAATTCGGGAGACAGCTGGTAATCTAAATAAAGATAAAGGTGTCATAATTGAAAAAGAAATGCAGCAGCAAGGTCACTGTGTCAACAAAAATTTTGATAGAGGTCTATAGAAAAAAAGCTTTTAAAACTCTGATTTAGGTTTTAGAAAATGTAAGCCCAATATAACCTTATAGTTAAATAGTTATAATAAATGTCCCGCCCAGAACAAAATGCCTGAGATTTTAGTTTTTAGTACGAACGTGATTCAAGTGACAAGAAAATTGTCGATTGATTGGTTCCTATCGAAGCCTAAGGCATGATTGCCTTGTACCGTATTTTGTATAAAATCGTTATACCTTACTGAATCTGTGGATACTAAAACAAAGATGGCGGACAGCGCCAAACTATATTATTTGAGACGGCAAGGGATTTGCGCATTAATTTTTTACTCGAGTTATTTATTTATAATTTCATGAGCAATCTATACCTGAATCTTCCATGCTTTTTCTCTTTTAATTATTCCCACCAAGTTAGTAAGTTAGTAAGTAAGTTTACCGACTACTTCAATTTCTTACTCTATTCTTCTTCTGCAGCTGTGATGACGGTGTACCAGGACTTCTTCCACTATCGTGACGGCGTGTATAGGCGCAGTTACCATGGCAACAACGAACTGAAGGGCTTCCATAGCGTCCGTATTATCGGCTGGGGAGAAGATCGTGGTGACCGGTATTGGGTAAGTCAATTTATAATATACAGTAGAACCTGGATAACCGAGAAACCTCTATAAGTGAAAGTCATTGTCCGGTTCGAAAGGGCGAGTTAGAAATAATAAGCATGAAAAAAATTGCGGTCCCGTGGTACTCTCGCTAACATCGGTTCGACTTTGCCTTTTCGTGGCAACTGGAGAGTGTATTCTATATTTGGTCCAAATTTAATCCAGATCCGTTTAGCTATTCTGAAGTTATGTGGAAATTAACAAAAATATCCAAATTTGAAACTTAATTTAGGGAGTCGTGGTGATAGCAAATCGTCTATCTATTTACTATCTAATTTATTACTTTTCAGGTTGTCGCCAACAGTTGGGGCCGTCAGTGGGGCGAGAATGGCTACTTCAGGATCGCACGCGGCTCCAACGAGGCAGATATCGAGTCGTTCGTGGTGACAGGCCTCAGTGACGTCACTGAAGCGAACCAGAAATAACAGAGGCCTGATAGTGGGCTCATCACGCCGCTCTGTGTCGTGGGCAAAACGGTGTGGACAAAACATGGTGTCGTGGTATTGAATAGTACGAGGAACTTTGGATAGTGTTTGTATGCGATAAACTCAAAAACTACTGAACCGATTCGAAAAATTTTACCTATAGATAACTGTATTAAAAATAAGTGACATAGAATTTTTTCTTGTATCTACCATGGTGGTTTACTTTAATATGTCATAATAAAAGCTACTTACTGTGTACGATACTACTCTAGCAGCTAATTTTTAGTCTGGGTATACCATAGACAAAATCTACACTACAATAATATTACCATGAAAATGTTACATTGTCTTGAATTGTATAGCTTAAAAAATAAACAATAGGTAGAGTTTATCTAATAAATAGAAATAGCAATATTCATTGAAAATGGTCAAATTAAGCTGTTCGTTTGATGTTTAATTTTATACTCTGTGCTGTAGAGTTAAAGATGTCTTAGACGCGCAAGCTGCTTAGTTAAAAAGGTACTAATTCGACATATTCCGAAACCAGTGTGATAAACGAAGGAAATGATTTTGTATTTGTGTTGGTAACCATAAAACCATGATTTAATTAGGGATTTATATAAGAAAACGCTTTTTCAGTACGTAGTATTTATAATTGAACAGTAATTTTTGCTGTCAATTTGTGAATTTAACTGCCATTTTAATGCTTAAAAGAGTGTAAATTCAATCGAATTATTCGAAATGTCGAAACTTATTGTCATGAGTCGTTGCTTGGAAATAAAAGCTGTAGCTAAAATCAAATAAACGTGCCTTTTGTGTTATATTGACAATTCTCTGTTATTATTTAGACTTTTCAAGACGAATCACATAGGCACAAAATAAAGGGCGTAAAGCCTATCCATTTATAAAGGTCAATGTCGTCAATTTCATTTTTTTGAAAAAAAAAACAGACAATAGTTTCGGTTAAATGTTTAATTAGATTGAAACTTCACTCAACACTAGTCTTAGTTCTGATATATCAAAATAGTTTTAAGATGTATTACAAAATATCTCATTATGATATAAAATTATTTAGAAAGTAAAATATATTTTTTACATTAACATTTTAGTAGTATATAGGTTATAAGAATAATGTTATAGATATATAACCTATAAGTTGGAATTTGGAGCATAAAAGTGTGGTGAAAAGACCTTTTGTCAGAGTAAATTTCTTCATTGTTGACAATTAAAATAAAAGATGACATTTCGAAAATCAACTGTCAATTTGACGTCACTTGTTGTTGAGGTAATACATCTATGATATATTTAAGCATTAGATTAACATTTGCTAATATTTAGAAACAATAACGTAACATATTTATTAATAAAGTACTTATAACACTGTAATAATTAAATAAAGTTTAAAAAAATTAAGGGATTTTATTTTGGACCTCAGTTTATACAAAAAGCAGGGCAAAGGCTACGTCAGCGTCTATGTTTTCTTCCAGGTTATGTTCAACCTCTGTGCCAAATTCCATCAAGATCTGCTGAGCCGTTGTTGAGATACCTTCTAATAAACATCCATCCATCCATCTAAACTTTCGCATTTATAATAAAAGTAAGAAATAAGATTTAATGTGAAATGTAAGAGATTTGTGTAAGTTACAATTTTCGTATAATTATGACAAAGTTGGCTATTCTGGTGTGGCATTTGCCACGCCATGCCACTTGGTATATATCTAAGTTAGTCTACTTTCATTACAGTTGACACAAGGATAGGGAAAACAGTCGTATTAAATATTTTATTTACATTATTACAGTTAACTAGCAAATAGAAAATTTACACTTATTTCTTAAACATATCAAAACGCTTTTTTAAATAAACATGTTCAAAGAGGAATGAATTATGGAAAATATTTAATTTTTATTGTTTGCTTTAATCAATGCCACCTTTTCTATGTTGGCTGCCCTGGTCTGGAAGAAAAAAATATTTTTGATGTGATTTTACAGTAATGAATAAATTGAATTCTCGCAGTTCAATGTATCATAAAGGCAAAATGAAATCAAGAAATTTGTTTGATATCAATGTAAAGAAGTTGTCAGTCAATTCCAGATCAAATGAAGCTTTTCCCTAGCATAAATAATTAGCAAAATTATATAAATGTCATTTTGCTATTTTGACTTCAACAGATGTTCATAGAATTTTAGTAGCTAACAGAATTTAAAGTTAACTAAATACTAGTTGACATATTTATTAACTACTTGACAAATAAATAAAGCACCAACCTGTAAAGATTGTACCCTTTTATGCAAACCCAACATAGAATTCGAGATGGTTGTTAATCTCTCTTTGATTGTAGCAATGTCTGCCAACTAAAATAAGCATCAAGTTAATTTTAAATATCTTTTTTTTCTTCAAGATGTAGATAAAGAAAGACACAGAAGAAACAAGAAAGGGTAATTTAGATACTTACTAAAGCATCCAACATAGCATCACTTTGCAGGTCATTTAGTTTACGTCTCTCAGCTGACAGTATTTCGCTTACAGCCTCTTGTTTTTCTCTGTCAATTTAAAGATTGCATTGGTAACATAGTTGTCTTCAAGAATAGCGTGATTAGGCGTACAGCCGCCAACTCAACGGTCTGTAATCTAGAGATTAGCCAAAACTTACGTTAATTCTTTCAAATGGGCATGTATGGTTGCTAATGGAGGTTCATACAGCTCCGTCAGACCTTGTGCTAGAATTTCTACATTTTCCACGTCGGCCAATGTCTTATTTTCGCTGAAATTATTGACAAATATTTAAATTTCCAAGTATTAAATTTAATAGAGCAAAACAACTTATTATTTACTTTTCTAAATCAGCCATTGTTTCTGCTTTATTTAAATTTCTAATTCATGTAACTTTAGGCTACCAGAGCGATTCTCCCAAATCGTGATATTGTTTCACAATTTTATATAAGCCGTAAAATTATACATTTATTGAACACAACATAAAAACAATAATCTTTTTATTTTACAGAGTTTTGACACTTGATAATGCTTGATAATGACAATGACAGTAAGTGACAACTAACTGATGACGTGTTCCTATTTCTCCAGAAGATCCTAAACATGTATTTTGTCTTTTAATACGTTGCAATTAAAATAATTTTACATTACACAATTTTAAAGTATTCAGCAGTAAGATACATATATAGAATAATCCAATTTGTTTGCCTAATGAATTGAGAATTTTCAAGAATACCTTCTCTAACAGGTTCGACACTCAACTTTTTATTTCATTTATTAAAATAAAAATATCAATAAGCTAACAACTATAAATGCTCAATTGTTATTAGGTATATGCATGTAAATATTCTGCATACTTTATACATTTGATTTGAATTTCATCTACAGCAATATAGAGGTATGCCGAAAACTAAATTTTAAATAACGTGGAAAGGAACGTAACATTTATGGCCGCTTGATTTCTTTTCTTGTTTATTTGACGTTCTTGCGTATTCTGTTGATCAGGAGGGGATATCTACTGAAAATAATTGCGTTAATCGTCGGCAAACATTTGCTGCATTAAACTGTGAATTAAAATTGTCAATCTGGAAGTGATACAAGTAACCCGTGAGGACGCCAGTATGACGTCCGTAGTTAGAAGAAGGGAACAGGATGATTCCGGCGAATATTCGGATGCATCTCAGGATAATGATCGCAGCAACTCGTTAACCGTGAGTTATATGGTTAGACAGCGACCAGCAAGGAGAATGGACTTTCATGTTGGCGGCAAAATAATTGCGACAGAACTTTCTCCTTCGCGGTCGCGTGCCGGAATGTTCATTTCTTTTCGTTTTATTGAGGTCACGGTTTGGGCTCCACTCACCAAGCTGTCGTAGCTGTGTTTAGAGTTTAATTTGTTATTGATCGTGTTTAATTATTTCATCAGTGGTGTTTAGTGTATAGATATGCAACTTCTTAAAGTCGCTGAACCTTTGCAGGACGGGGCAGCGATCGAATCCGATTACGATTCAGCCGCGAGTGAATCAGAAAATTCTGAACGAGATCCCGAGAATCAGGTAATTGTTACTTCGTTAGCGACTTTCCAACCGTCGATTTAGAGGTCAAGGTGATAATTTGCTTAACAATGTCCATTGACATCTGTCAGGATGTTAAAACAGGATATTCTAATAAGATTGTTTATATTAATATTTCATCTTATAAATGCAAATGTTTGGACGAACGTTACAAGTAATCTCCCAAACCGCTGCATCAATCTAGCTGAAATTTGGCATATATATAGAACTTAGTCTGGATGAACATATAGGCTATTAATTAAAGTTTTCCTTAATTCCGAGTGGACAAAGTTGCGGGCGACAGCTAGGTATGTAAAATGTAAATATGAAAAGAGGTTGTATATCTTTACTTTTTATGTAAATGACAACACTGGCCAGAATTACCACAAAAAAACTATTTAGAGTTATAAATCTTTGGTGGAAACATTCAGAACAAAAATATTTAAAAAAAGAAATACAAATAATTGAACGGTGAGAAACAATATTAAACTTTGTAATGAGTAATAATTTTGTTTTACTATCAGCGTAATCTCATTTGACATTGTAATATTGTTGATATTTATTCCCACAAAGTATGAAGATAACTTTTTATTGTATGCAACATTTTGTACACATTCAGTTACTAAGCTTTTGCCTAATTATAGCATACAAGATGTAGCCCATAAATGCGCTTAATTAAAAAAACTTAATTTCAAAACCTATGTGTTCTTCCAGACTTTGTTTTACATTTATGCCATATTTTAGTGAGATTTCTTCAGCCGTTCTAGAGATACCTACTAACAAACATCCATACATTCACATTTATAATATTGATAAGAATGTCATGTAGATAATTAATTTAGTCAATTATTTTGACATTCAACATAACCTAACTTAAGGTAGGCTCCAAGATTCTCAGTGGAAACATAAAGTGAGATAATCAAAATTATAAATAGTCTTCTATTAAAGAAATAAAAGTACTTGGGATTTAGTTTACTAATTTGAAATGTTTTCCCAATCTGGTAATAATAACGAAGTAACAGCCCGAGGCGAGGTTCCTGAGGGAGCCCTCAAGCTTAGTTACTCTTAAACGAGGTTTAGGCTAAGTGCCATCTGCACTCGGCCACCTCAAGCCTGGTGCAGCTGAAAATGCTACCTCAAGGCAAACAGTGGCAGTCACAAAAATTTTTTTTGAAAAGTATGGGAAAAAGTTTTTTTTAAATTCTCATATTGACAGCCTCTAGTGATTTTAATATAGAGAAACTGCAAGTGAAAGTTTTTAGCAGTCAAGTGATTTTGTTTTTTTATTAGTCTGTGCTTCAAAACTGGGTTAGAAAAATGTAACATGCTTTTGAAGTGAATGTTTTAATTTTTATTACAATTATATTGTAAATTTATTTAATATTTTTTATGTATTTTAATGTTAAATTTTGGATGGATGGATGTATGTTTGTTACCTCATAACAAAAGAATTGCTGAATATATCTGGATCAAATTAGTAAAATAGATAGATACAGTCTGGAACTGTAAACTTAAATAAATGGCTAAACACTCACGTATATTCGTCCGGTGGCAGCACCAACTAGTTTTGAGCCCATCGATGGCCCTTCATCAGAGTGAGTGGGACTGGTATTATTTCACGGATATGTACCAGATAGTTATTTCTTTGCGTTATTCGTTTTAAATATGCGGTTATTTGATTATTATTTATTGTTTTAATTTCAGGAAACTGAGAGAAGGGTTGATGATGATGAAGACAGGAGCAATCCTCAATACATACCTAAGAGAGGGACGTTTTATGAACATGATGACCGAACTGCTGCCAGGTAAAGTTTATAACAAACTTGAAATAATTACTGAAAAAATATTAGGTCTTATTTCAAAAGGCGATATATTTTTTTTGACTCCAAAATACGTCAAAATAGATATAAATAAACCTTATTATCTTACTAATATTATAAATGCAAATGTTTGTAGGGATGGATGTTTGTTAAAAGGTATTCCTAGTATGGTTTAACAGACCTCCGTGAAATTTGTCATAGATGTAGAACATAGTCTAAAAGAACATATAAGCTACTAATTAATTCGGCCGACAGAGGTTTATTATGAATACGAGAGTTTACATGGATGGATGGATTACACACATATATAACATATCTTGGTGAAATTTGGCATATATGTGGAACATAGTCTGGAAGAGCATAGGCTAAGTTTTTTAATTTCGCGCGGGCAATGTCGAGTGCGACAGCTAATCAAATATTTTAGACTTTGTCATTATATCTAATCATTAGTCATCAAAAATTGTTAATATTGATTTGTAATAATTTCAACTATTGATATTAACAGTTGATTGATCAGCTGTGAAGTTAGTGCATTGACCTATTTGTTCGTTGAGCCATTAAGTCAATGTTTACGTAACATGTGCGTTATGCCGATAGAAAGTTTGATACTGGCATGTTTCTTTTAGAGAACTATTTGTTTTTTATTCTATTTTAAAAATAAACAGTATTTATATAAAAGGAAGTTAGAAGGACAGCTATAGGAGGAAGGGAGACAGATATATGTATGTCAACCTATTTTGAATACTATTTCATACTTTATACATGGATTTTAAATCCTATTTCAATGGAGATTCGTCGTATCTCTAGAAAATTACTATAATAATGATGGAATCTAAATTTATATAAGTTATAGCATATATTATTATAAGTTTTTTTTGGATGATCCTGTTGTGATATGCTGATATAGTTCGTTTCTGATATCGCGCACGAGGCTTTTCAAGCGCGCTAAAAATGGCCTATAAATAGAACAAACATTTCTATATATAAGTCTTTTCAAATATCTTGATGGCTCTCAAGTTCGCGAGAGGCGCTGCGCAACTTTAGGTACATCGAGGTGAAGCGGGGTGCAGGGGGAGGTGATGCTCGCCGATGACCTTGAGCTTGAAGACTATTTGTTGTAAAGCGGAGCTTAAAACGTGAAGCTTTTTAATCGCGCTGTTGCATTTTGAGCCTTGGGTGAAGGAAATAAGAGTGATTTTGAAACGTTAATCGCTTGGAAGCCAACGTTTTAACGAGGCGTTAAAAAAGCGCTCGTGCGAATGATTTAAACAGTATATCTCTTAAATGTAACGTTCACTACCAATCTGAATCCATACAAGTATAAATTCCGTACAATGAGGTCGATAGTAAATGATAAAGGATAAAAAAAAATGTTTGATGTACTTTAACAATATTGTTTATGTCAGTCTTTGGGTACGCTTTGCTTATATCAATGTTTCTGTACTTGTATGAAAAAACAAAGGACTCTCTCTAACTTCTTACTTATGTATATTATAAATGCGAATGTTTAGATGGATGGATGTTTTTTAGAAGGTATCTCCAGATCAATCGGCTCAACGGATCTTAATGAAATTTGGCATAGATGTAGAAAATAGTTTAGAAGAACAAATAAGTTGATAAAAATAGCTTTTTTGAATTCCGAGCGCACGAAGTCGCGGACGGCAGTTAGTAAGACATATATTTTTGTTCATTAACCGTGGGTTTCTGAAAGCAAAACCTCTGTAAAACATATCCTAATCCCTATAATTTTTTGACAAAACAGAGATAACAATACGACATAAACGGAGATTTTAGACTCAGAAACCCATGGTGAGTGACAAATTTCTATTATTTTTCGACGTTAACTGTTTTGTGTTTTGTATTATATAAACATCTAATTGTGACGTCATACAGAGTAAAGTTTGATATATTTTTTTATTTCTTTTTTCAGTGGTGAAGAATCGGCCAATACAACATCTGATGTGGCTTCAGAGAAGAAGGAAGGCTCTGAAGCGCCTACTGAGCGCAGGCGACCGCCTCGCAAGTCGGAATCCGTAAATAAATGGTCTCATGACAAATATAATGAAAATGAACAGGTACGTAGATGTTTATTCATTAGACAACCCACAGCTCAATTTTTTCTATATATTTCAACATCATCATCAGCTCACTATACGTCTCCACCGAGGGGCTCAGAGCCTACCCTAAATTAAGGGTGATAAAGCCATAATCAACCACGCTGGCCAAGTGCGGGTTGACTTGACACATATCTTTGAATTTCTTCTCAGATATGTGCAGGTTGCATCACGATGTTTTCCTTCACAGTAAGAACGTCGGATAGATGTACATATGTAAATCGGAAATCGAAAAACCCATTGGTACATGGCGGGATTCGAACGCAAGAACTGCAGATTGCAAGTCAAGTGCTTGACCACTGAGCCACCGACGCTCCGGTATATATTTAGTTATTGGAATTTTTTTTTCACCATTGGGTTAAATGAATTCAAATCAATTGTACCAATGAGGAAACGCAAATAGTTCGGTTTAGTTAATTTATTAATATAAAAAAATATATTTTATGATGTCTTCTACAAGCATAATTACCGTGGATTTCTGAGACTAAAATCTTTATATAAAACATAATCGTAAATCACATCTTTGACAAAACATATGTTTAATGGAGGTTTTGGTCTCAGAAACCCGCCGTTAATGTACTAGAAATAGACAAGTTGCAAGCGATTTTCAAATTTCTATATAGCTTCTCATTTTTTAGATGCCAAAATCCCGTGACGAGTTGGTTGCGATATACGGCTACGATATAAGGAATGAAGACGCACCGCCTCATGCGCGTAGGAATAGACGATATGGGTATGTTATTTCATCACCGCTGTCATCATCATCATCACCTTGACTAAGCCCTTTTAAATTAAAATGTCTTGGTTGATTTTTTTTATTAATAAGAGTAATATAATCCAATGAAAGTGCTAAAGGAAGGAAATAAAACCTTACCTCCTACTAATATTATAAATGTTTGTATGGATGGATGGATGTTTGTTTGAAGGTATTAAAGAATAGCTTCATGGATCTCGCTGAAATTTGGTACAAATGTAAAACATAGGCTACTGATAAAGTCTATTTTTGCGGGCGAACGGAGTCGCGGGCTGCAGCTAGTATGATTATATATTAAAGTTATTTATACATTGAAGAAAGATTTTAAATATAATTATGTTTTAATATGTTTATTTAAATCTAGTAATTGTTTAATTAAGAATTAAAAAAAAATGTTTAATGCCTTACATGGAGATTCCGGAATTGGCGGTCAGTTTGAGTGGTCCACTAAATACTGCATGGCTTTGCATGACACGAGTTATTTTATTTAATTCTCTAAGCTTTATTTTTTCTTTTCTACAATCTTTGTTACATTTGTTGACCGACTTCAAAAAGGAGGTTCTCCGTACGTTTTTTTGTTGCTTAACTTATATATTACAGTATCCACAAATATCTTGTATTTATGCATATTTAATTAACTTTTTTTATACTTTTGCTTATTCAATTATAATCCTTTTTGCTTACTAATAAAGTTTAATTTTGTTTACACAGACGTGGACCTAATAAGTACACTCGTACCTGGGAAGACGAGGAGGCGTACCGTCGTCAGGCCGCGCAGCAGCCTCGCAAACCTCCCAACCCTGAAGACTTCCCAGAATTAGATGCACCGCCAAAGTTCAAGTGTGTATTTTACTATTATAAATGCGAATGTTTAGATGGATGGATTACTTTGAAGGTATTCCATAACGGCTAGACGGAACGGACATAGAACATAGTCTGGAAGAATGTATATAAAAAAACATTAAAAAGCTAAATTATCACTAAGTAAAATAGGCTATTTTTATTACTAGATTTTTTTTTAGTTCCAGCAGAAAGACAAGAGCCCCTCGTCCAAGGTCCAAATCTCAACCGGCATCAAATGATTCATCGGACAGGAGTGGTCAGCTGAGACGTAATGCATCAATAAAGACCAAAGCGAAGCCCGCAGTCAAACCTGTCAAAGTCAAAAATGTCAAACCAGCGGCCAAAGACAAGTTGCCAGCGTTGGAGAATCTTACTATAACTACGATTTCTAATAATACGTAAGTAATATTGTTAACTGAGTTAACAGCTGTACTCAGAGTCGTTAATTGATTGATATGGAAGACTAGTGTTGATTTAAGATGTTAATACTATTTTGAGGCTTCTAAATGATAAAGTTGTGTGTTGATTATAAGCCTTTGTGAGTTTTTTTACTTTAGTATTAGAAATTAATGCTTATAGATGGCCTATTTAAAAAAAATCTCTTGGATGGATGGATGTTAGAATGTATCTCCGGAACGATACAATGGATATTGATGAAATTTCGCTCAGATGTAGAACAGTCTGGAAGAATACATAGTCTTCTAACGAAGTTTTTTCTTATTACTATGCGGACGGAGTAGCGGGCGACAGCTAGTAATAGAATACAGTCAGTTTGTCTGTACATGTGATGTTTCGTGTAGTGAGGGTCCAGCAGCGCGGCGGGTGAGCGCTCCGGTGGCGCAGCAGCGACCTGTGCCCACTGAACAGGCCAAGAAGAAACCAACACCAGCACAGGTTTGTGGTTTTATACATATTACTAATATTATAAATGTGAATGCTTAGTTGTATGGATGGATGGATGTTTCTTAAAAGGTATCTCCAGAATTGCTGCAAATTTCACTACAAAAGTCTGTCATAGATGTAGAACATAGTCTGGAAGATCACATCGACTACTATGTACCTAGATTCTTCTCGTGTATTTAATATGTTGACAGTTTGTAATCTAGTTTGATAAGAAATTAACGAAATTGTCAGTCGTTCGGTGACCCCAAGCTAAAGATTGTATTATACGTATAGTTGTATCTCTCGTCAACAGCCGCAGCAGAATAATGCGGCTACGAAACCGCAAACTCAACAAGTACAGCAGAAACCCCAACAGAAACCGCAACAACCGAAACCGCAACAAAATCAACCGCAAACAACTGCAAGTAAGTTTTGGTTAAATAGCATTTTTTGAGATATATGATATTTATAAAAATTCTCTTTTACTGTGGAATTACAACAATATTTTAGTTTGTTTTTAAAGGAAAAATAAATCTCTATGTCTATGTAGGTTTTATAAATATTCGGACAGAACCAACTATAGCACCGCCTCTCTCACTGATTCAGCGGGGCTAGACAAAATGAACTGACAATAACTTTCGATAACTAACGTCGTGCGACAGTTCCATACATTTTGAAGTTCGCTACGGAATCTCTTCGAGCCGTATGCACGTCTATCCCCGCTGATATCCTTTGGCTTTAGATATGTCAAATATCATCTATTTTTTTTTTAAATTAATTTCTTTAATATCCAGATGCGGAATCAAAAGCGGGTGGTAGTAAGCGGTACAGCAGTTTGCGACAACGACCCCTCGCAGAGACATATTCCCCGCAACAACCACAACCAACAATGCAACAACCGCAACAACAACAACCAAGTGTCCAACAACCAAGTGTCCAACAACAAAGTGTCCAACAACAAAGTGTCCAACAACAAAGTGTCCAACAACCGCAACCTACACCACAACCAACGCAACAACCGCAAACGACACAACAACCAACACAACAGAATCAACAACATAGATATCATGCAGGTACTTTTTGTTTGAGATTTTTTTTATTTATGTAGTACGAGATGTTGGATAATGGACAAAATGTTGACGGTTAGTTTGATAAGTATTTTTAATAGAAATAAGTGCTAGTCGCAGTAGTGGAAAAAGGGTCTATATGCCTCTTCATATCTTATCTTACTAATATTATAAATATGAAATTTTATAAATGAATGGATGGATGTCTAAGGAACAAGGGGATAGTGGAACAACACATAGGTTACTATTTTCTTTATTCCGATCGGACGGATTGCGGGCGGCAGCTAGTCGTAATATAAAAAACTGCAATGTACTCCCTAATCTCAAAAACTACTAAATAGATTTGAAAAATTATTTTTGCATCGTCCAGTTATTAATTAAGGTAATAGCTATTTAACATCACTCTTTACCCACAAGGAGCCGGGCAGGAACAAAACGAAAGTTCATATAACCACTTTGTTACAGATTATCCAGGTAACGGTCCCAACCAGTCGCAGCATCAGGGCAGCCCAGTACCCCAGATACATCCCCAGCAGTTAATGCATCAACAACCTTTGAATGTGAGTTTACACCGCTAACCGTTCATTTCTGAGACTAAAATCTCTGTATAAAAGATTTATCACTTTTTAAATAATAAATATTATTATTGTCAGGTGCATCGTAATAACGTGAGCCAACCACATGGACCTTCGCCCCCGCACCAGGCTATGCAGCCACAGCACTCGCAACAGGTACGCCTCACTGACCAACAACCTGTCACTGCACCAACCAACAACCTGTCACATCACCGACCAACAACCTGTCACTTTACCAACCAACAACCTGTCGCGTCACCAACCAACAACCTGTCACTTCACCAACCAACAACCTGTCACTTCACCAACCAACAACCTGTCGCGTCACCAACCAACAACCTGTCACTTCACCAACCAACAACCTGTCACTTCACCAACCAACAACCTGTCACTTCATCTAATATTTTAATTTTGATCGTTATACTTTATATACTTTTTATTTTTATAGTGCTACCAAAATATAATGCAACTTTGTGTATTTTAAGATTCATACAACTCCATACATTTCATTTGACAGGTGAGACTTGGTATACTGGATCAGCCGCCGCAAATGGTCTCCCATCCTCACCACACCATGCACAATATACCACCTCAACAACATATAGGTGAGTTGTAAATCTCAACACGTTCACTGCCACTAGTCTGGTGTTTACTAGTATACGTTCAAGTGGCAGTGAAAGTGTTAACATGTACAGTGCTATTTTTTTTGTAAGATATGAAATCGCCAGGCGAATGACAGTGAATGTGTTATTTGTCTGTTTGGAGAAATAATGTCAAGTTTTGTGTTAATTTTCAGGACAAATCCCCCCAGCTCAAGGATATGCCCCTCCCGCCATGATGCCAGCTCAATATATGCAGGTGTGTATACAGACGTACAGTCAGGACAATTAGCGGTGTTCATTATACAAAAAGTTGCCTTTTCTGTCCGCAATGTCGCGTTTGCTCCGGGATAATCTGCGGAACGAATAAAGCAATTTTGGCGGCACTTTGACGGGACGGTGGCAGAAGAATTCGGGCATATTGTAGGCAATTATTTTCTACACAAACGAAGTCACGGGAAATCACTAGTGTGAATATAAAAAACGAGAGTGCATCAAAAATAATGTGAATAAAAAATGTGTAAATTCTGTTTACCCCCAGCAAAGCGGTAGTGGCGCGGTGTTCGGTGGCGCGCCGATCTACGCGCAGCCTCCCGCCGCATACCCACATCAGATGTACCAGCACCACAACTACGTATGTACATTATATACTTTGATATACAGGGTGTCCCAAAAGGTTAAGTACAAAGGAAGGGGGATGATAGGGGTGGTCAAGGATCACCAGAAGAATAAAATAAAAAATCCCCTCTGGGTATTAAAAAAAATAAATGGCATTTTTTAAAAACTTAAAAATTTTACACCTTCTGGGGCAATTTTAATTTCCTTTAAAATCTTTGTTAGTTGTATTGTTTTTTTTATTTCATATTGATAAAGGGTTATTGACAATAACATAATAGCTTTTTTTTTAAATATAGCAATATTTGTAGGTCATCGGTTACAAAATTGATCCAGAAGGTGTAAAATTTTTAAGTTTTCAAAAAATGCCCTTTATTTTTTTTATATCCAGAGGGGAATTTTAATTTAATTTTACTGGTGACCCTTGTGACCACCGCTATCATCCCCCTTCCTATGTACGTAACCTTTTGGGACACCCTGTATAAGAATTTATATACTTTTCTGAACTACGTGTGTACTCAGAATCAGAGTTTACTAAGGAAGCAACTTAAAGAGAACATCAAATGTCAAAATATGTATTATATGACATTAGAAATCTTACTAATACAGTCAAATCTGGATAACAGGAGACAGGATCACATTATTTTTTTTCTTTGTAGAGGTTTCCATCTACGCCGAGTATCTCGCTTATAGAGGTTTCTCTGTTATCCAAGATGGACTGTCATAAATGCGAATGTATGAATCGATGTTTTTTATCACCTAAATCCAAAATGGTTCAACGGCTACTAATTAGATTTTTAAGTAACTGTCGCCCGCGACTCTATCCAATGTAGAATTATAAAAAAAACATAATTAGTAGCCTTTGTGTTCTTCCGGATTATGGTCGACAGTTATGACAAATTTCAGCGAGATCTATGCAGCCGTTCTGGAGATACCTTCAAACATCCATCCATACATTCGCATTGGTAATATTAGTAAGAAGTAAGATATATATATTGTCAGACACAGGCCGGTGGTGTGACGTACTACAACTGCGCGGAACAGGAGCAGCCGCCGCCGCAGCCGCTACGTGCGCAGCGCAGACCCACCGCCGCCATACCCATTGTGAGACCTCACACGCCTCACGCGCCTCACGCGCCTCACGCGCCTCACACAACTCATACACCCAATGCAACGTCCAATACTGCTGCACCCCCAGACAGGTATAGTCATTTTTTTTTGGAAATTTACTAATATTTCTTGTACCATTCCAACTAAGCTCTAGGCTTGTGCTAGAATATGGTTTACGACAATAGTCGACTGGCGGGATTCGAACCCCCGACCTCGTGGTCGGAAATCCGTACCCTTAACCATTAGGCTATTGACGCTTGATTATTTACAAGCCTAAGTACAGTCAGCGTCATATAGATCGTCACAGACAAGATATGCAAATATATAGGTACACCAAAAGTATTCAATTATATCGGTACAACAAAAGTCCCCAAAATAATAGATACATTCACCCTGCTCAAATACATCGGTACATACACAGCGTCAAATATATGAGTACATGCAAGATGCTCATAAATATCGTAGCAGCCACAGCGTCATAAGTAACGAAGCAGTCAAGGTGCGCAAAAATATCGGTACATTTGGCAAAATTGAACTCTATCTCTATATACTTGTGATACAATTTGGAATAAACTACTTCTGTTACATTCATTTGACACTTTGCATCATACCATTTTTCAAAATTTACTAAAAGTGTTCGACGCGGATGACAGATATTAGGTAGATAAAACCAACATCAAATTTAAGTTTGTCATCATATATGCTAGTTTGGTCTCGTGGCCTTACCGTTCGCCGCCGTTGGTACGTAAGGTCGGCGGTTCAAATCCCAAGCCACTATTTTTTTTTATATTTAAACTTTTTAATTTTAATATCGAAGCACATGTAATTAAATTCTATTGCCGTAGTTATTAGGTACTTTTCGATATTGCCTTGGACTAATGAGTTTGACCGTTAAAGTACTTTTCTATTTCAAACAAAAATGAAGGAGATAAAGCGATGCTATTGGCATGTAATTTGTTTATTACTCATGTTTGTTAAACTTGTACCGGTAAAAATAACACTTTTACTTTTACCTTTTACTGATACTGATTATATTTAAGAAACAAAGAAAAAAAACTGAATGTCAATATCCAAACTACATCAAATTTTTGGTCGATTGCAATAAACATTCAAGTGTGCGTGGGCGCGCACACATATGTAGATAACACTTGTACGTATAGTTTCCGCGCGTACCATTCTTAAAACCCGCAAAGACAATCCACGCTCCGCCCACTTACTTCACCCCGCGATGGTCTGACCTAATTGTTGTTAACTTTATTTAAATTTCTTTCTACCCGACAGCGAAAATTATAAAAAAAAATTGTCGAGCAAAATTTTACATTACCAAATTTTTACTGGTTATGAAAAAATAACCCCGTGATTGATAAAATGAAAAAAAGTAGCCTGAGATTCGAACCGGTAAACTTACATATTACGGCAAACATACTAGAATACTGCGCCAATCTAGTATTATATATATATTGTGACAAAGCAAAATTTGATATTAGTTAATACGTATCTGTCATATTCGGTGTGACAAACTTTTATATTTAAGCGTTATGACAGGAGAAGAAAAATATTGGGTTGCCCAGTAAGTTCGTGCCGCTTTATAAGGAAAATTGAAACCCTGTTCTCTCAAATTTTTGGAAATGTTTTTAAATTATATTGGTACGACTCTAAACCTAAAACGTCTTTTATTATTGGATAAAATTTTAAAAATTAGTTTTTATCTCAACCACTGAAATGAAATTATTCACAATATAGAAATTTTTGTAACGTTTGATAATGGTGGAAATCCGAAAATGAATCCACTTCAGCTACAGTCTATTGTAAGCTTTATATCGAAAATCAGAACGAACTTTCCGGACAACCTATAATGTTAATACAAAGTGTCAAATGAATGTAACAGAAGTAGTTTATTCCAAATTGTATCACAAGTATATAGAGATAGAGTTCAATTTTGTCAAATGTACCGATATTTTTGCGCACCTTGACTGCTTCGTTACTTATGACGCTGTGGCTGCTACGATATTTATGAGCATCTTGCATGTACTCATATATTTGACGCTGTGTATGTACCGATGTATTTGAGCAGGGTGAATGTATCTATTATTTTGAGGACTTTTGTTGTACCGATATAATTGAATACTTTTGGTGTACCTATATATTTGCATATCTTGTCTGTGACGATCTATATGACGCTGACTGTACTTTTATAACAAAACAAAAAAGTCTCTGGATAGACGATGAATTATTTATATTGTTTATGTACAGTCAGCGTCATATAGATCGTCACAGACAAGATATGCAAATATATAGGTACACCAACAGTATTCAATTATATCGGTACAACAAAAGTCCTCAAAATAAAAGATACATTCACCCTGCTCAAATACATCGGTACATGCACAGCGTCAAATATATGAGTACATGCAAGATGCTCATAAATATCGTAGCAGCCACAGCGTCATAAGTAACGAAGCAGTCAAGGTGCGCAAAAATATCGGTACATTTGACAAAATTGAACTCTATCTCTATATACTTGTGATACAATTTGGAACAAACTACTTCTGTTACATTCATTTGACACTTTGCATCAAACCATTTTTCAAAATTTACTAAAAGTATTCGACGCGGATGACAGATATTAGGTAGATAAAACCAACATCAAATTTAAGTTGGCATCATATATGCTAGTTTGGTCTCGTGGCCTTACCGTTCGCCGCCGTTGGTACGTAAGGTCAGCGGTTCAAATCCCAAGCCACTATTTTTTTTTGATATTTAAACATTTTAATTTTAATATCGAAGCACATGTAATTAAACTCTATCGCCGTAGTTATTAGTTACTTTTTTATATTGCCTTGGACTAATGTACTTAAAGTACTTTTCTATTTCAAACAAAAATGAAAGAGATAAAGCGATGTTATTGGCATGTAATTTGTTTATTACTCATGTTTGTTAAACTTGTACCGGTAAAAATAACACTTTTACTTTTACCTTTTACTGATACTGATTATATTTAAGAAACAAAGAAAAAAAACTGAATGTCAATATCCAAACTACATCAAATTTTTGGTCGATTGCAATAAACATTCCAGTGTGCGTGGGCGCGCAGACATATGTAGATAACACTTGTACGTATAGTTTCCGCGCGTACCATTCTTAAAACCCGCAAAGACAATCCACGCTCCGCCCACTCACTTCACCCGCGATGGTCTGACCTAATTGTTGTTAACTTTATTT